>NW_028270164.1:27554225-27868225 GCF_037043375.1 Chiloscyllium plagiosum
TGAAACAGAATTAACCTAAACTTTGTTTTGACATTAACCATTTATTTTTATTCATCTATATTACCTGTTGTATGGACACATGTGGTCTCCATCATTCACTAATGAAATAATAATTTTCACAACCATGTGTTACTTAATTTTTGCCTCAACTCCTGCTACCTGATATTTAATCATAGACATTGGATGGAAATTATTTTGCAAGATTATAGTGATATGTTACAAAACTACTAAATATATAACAAACATAAAAAGACATCAGGTACAAGACCAGCTCTTAATATCAACCAAATTTCTTTTTTTGATATTTTTGCATAACCGTAAACAAAGCTAAAAAGCAGTGTAATCAGTGCAATGCGTGTGAAAAATAGTCAACTATATTTGAAGCATGTGTTCACAAATAATGACAGCTAAGGTACAACATACCAATTACTACAGTAACAACCACGTGATGAAGGAGCAGCGCTCTGCAAGCTAGTGCTTCCAATTAAACCTGTTAAACTATAACCTGGTGTTGTGTGATTTTTAACTTTGCCATTTAAAGATCCATAATGCAGGACTTAGTGTTGTCTTTATGAACAAAGCCTTGTAATGTCTATGTAGATATATCAAATGCATAAAAAATGTACAAAACAGAGACAGAAGTAAACCTATTTCAATCTCTGATATAAATTAAGGCAAGAGGATAATTTATTTTATTTACTTGACCTGTAAGAGTTTTGATGGTCAGAAATTTGTACGGATTCCACAATTCAGAAATCCTCACATGATGGTGTTTAAAATCAATCAGGGGACTGCTGAGGAAGGAGTGAGAGAATGGGGCTCGGGTTGAATGTTGAAGGTCTTGTGATGGTGAGAAGAGAGTGGTGGGAGGGGCAGATCACTAATCTCAAGAGCAATGGGGAAGCAGAGACCTCTGTTCATTTTCCAAATCATACTGTATTGCAAGGAGAATTGTGAATCCAGACCTGGTTTCTGCAAATGCATTGAATTCAGTAAGCAAACCTCTATCAGCAGAATTATGTGCCAACTTTTGCGATGCGCAACAACTAAACAAAAGCCTTGACACTGATCGAATCAAAACTGTATTGAGAAGAAATCAACCAGCAACTAGAGTTGATGGTCATTTCTAAATTGCACAGAATGCTGTTGAACAGAGGTTCAGCTGTGCGAGATTAAGGAAATGCGTCATTGATCCATTGACCACCAAAACGATGATACTGAATCATGATCTGCCTGCTCTGATTTTTTTTGTCAAATGATCACTGAGCATGAGTTAATACCTGGCTCAATATAGCACACTGCCCAATTCACATCGCACACCCCCCAGGGAACTTTATGCAGGCAATTGTAATGCTAAAAAATGGTGATCCATTTTTTAACCTTTCTTCTCAGTCCAAGCCATATATGAATGTGAAATAAGAGAGAAAGGAAGATGAAATTAAATGAGTTACATAAATGTCTAACTTATTCCCTAATAAGGGTGATCATGAGTCTAATGCAGGCACAGGGACGTTTCTCTGCATCCTCTGTTTGCCAAATGATATATTCTTTCTTTGAAAAGGAGTCAAAACAGGGTAATATATAAATTGTTGTGGTCACATTCACAATTTTCTTTATTCACTGCTCCCTTGTTATTGAAAGAAAATTAATGAAAGTGATAAGTGGCTGCACTTCCTACTCAGCAGCCTGTCTGAGAACTAATGCATCACGTTGTGCATATTGGTTGTTGGACAGATCCTTTAATCCATGATTGCTGTGGTGTGAGCTACTAAACCTTGCATTCTTGTGCTTAATCTCCTCACTCATTAGTTCTGTCACAAACAAGCAAGCAAGAAAACTTCAGATGTTCGCAACTCAGTTTTCAAATGACAAACTAACAAAGTAGGCCTTTGATGCATTGGCAAGTTGTGCTACTGTGTCTGAAGTGTAAATTAACTAACCGTTGCCTTTGCATCCGTGTGCCATTGGTAATCACTTGTGAATAGAGGAATTACTTAACTATCCTGTGCTATTGACAAGCACTGTATCTAACAACAGGTAGTAAAATCTGCAATTGCAATGGCTTTGTTTTGGGGGCCTGTGGCAGACATACTGACTCCACATACTGAGCATGAAATGGCCACCTGCAGGGCAAGGGCCTGAAACTTTTGATCATGTGAGGTCTGGCTTTGATGGTCCTATAGCATAACACCTCAGAGGAAATGCTGATAGTGGTCTAAGGAGTGCAGAAGGTGGGAAGATGACAAATGAGAATTAGCTCCATGCATACTGTCAACTATCCTGCCACTGATGGCACTCATTGGAACTGGAGCAGTCATTTATACTGTTACTGAACTGAAATGAAGCATAACTTCCAACTGAGGTCTGGATTTCATCCAAGTATGAGTGCTGCAATTCGTTACATTGGAATTGGTTATATGTTGCTTCCTTTCAAATTGTGTATAAAACTAAAGATTCATACAGGTTAAGCTGCTGACTTTGTTTTCTTATAGTTTTAAACTTCACACACCAAGCTGTTTTCCTTAATCAATTATTATATAAATAGAAATAATGATCCTTTCACTTACACACTTCCAAATTAGGTTATCAAAACATTGTTCCATCCAATTAAATATTGTTGATGAACAGTGGGGACTGTTGGTATGCACACAGAATTTGAAAACAACAACAACAACTGGTATTTATATAGCACTTTAAACAGAGGAAATGCTCTGCGGTGCTATCCATCCTTGTTTTCTTCTACTGAAGCTAACTGTTTGAGATTAGGTAAGGGCTGAATTCACTGAAAGAATACAATACCTTTGTGGTTATTATCTACAAGAGAAATCTCAAGGCCTTGCTCAATAATTTGGAGATGCGAGTTCAGATCCCAGCATGATATGTTGTGGAATTTACATTAATTATTGGAATAAAAGGAAGAATATGTGATTTCCTTCCAAAACCCATGAGACTCCAGGCCAATGTGCTTCTTTCTTAACAGCCCACTGAAATGGCCTAGTAAGCTACTTCATTTTATTAACTGCCTATGCTAGGCCACATTAAATATAAAATTGAATGATTATATTTTCGTCAACATCTCCTTGCCCTCAGTGGGAGCAGTTCTTGCCCTCCAGAGTTTTGTCAATCGAATTGCAATGTATTGTGGTCCTCGCGGTGTCAAAGATCAATGGTGGGTGTTGCTGGGTCTTCAGGTCCCATGAGGAAGACAACCAGAGATCCAACACCAATACAGGTTAATGGAATTGAGAAGGGAAGAATCAGGCATCTCAGGGAGGGGAAATAGGGGTGGGCTTTACAGGAAATGTGGTGAGGAAGGAAGTGATACAATTTTCTAGAACTGCTCTCAATATGCATCCGGCATCCCTCAAAAATTGTACCCATCTTCCTTTCTGCATTTTCAAAACAATTTTTTAAGTATCAGAGCATTCACTCTTGCTCACTTATCCATGCCAACTGTATTGCGGATTGAGAAAGTTAATATTAGATTTCTTGAAATTTGACAAGCACAACTGATCCTTAATTATTCATTTACATACATTGGCTATGTTGTCAATTTCAATGCCCACTCATTCACCATATTATTGGGGTGAGATCTGTGGGCAAATAGGAAGGTATGGCCATTGCATCTATTTATCTGTCAGACCTCACGGAAAATATGCTGGCGGGAGCAAATATTAACTGACCCACAGTCGTGCTCACAGAACTATGTCTTACACTTAACATCCTAGTCTACTACAGCACCCAAGATGTGTTTATCCCAATAAAGGGATGGTGACATAATTATATAGAGTCAGGAAGTATGACTTTAGGAGTCATTAACATTTACTGATTATGAATGATTATCCTCAGCAACTGTGTTTCCTTCAGCTGATGAATCATTGCACCTGATTCGGTAGACAGGGAGGCAAGGCCTACTGGTATTGTCATTGGACTTTTAAGCCAAAGACTCAAGTAATGTTCTGAGGACCTGGTTTGAATACTGCCATGGCATATGGAAGAATTTGAATCAATAAAAATCTAGAATGAAGAATCTAGTGATACTATGAATCCATTGCCAATTGTCAGAAATACCTATCGGGTTCACTAATGTCCTCTAACAAAGGAAACTGCCATCCTTACCTCATCTAGACTACATGTGACTCCAGACCCACAGCAAAGTGGTTGACTCTTAACTGCCATCTGGGTATTTAGGGATGGGTAGCAAATGCTAGCTCATTCAGTGACAATCACATCCCATGAGTGAATAAAACAAACCTATAGATTAGATCAATTAGCTTGGTTGGCTGGATACCTGACTTGCAATGCAGAGTAATGCCAACTGGTTGAGGTTACCATGAAGGACTCTCCTTCACAACCTCTCCCCTTGCCAGCCTCAGATTAAACAAACACCAGCCATCTCTCATGAGGGAGCAGTCCTATGGCTTAGTTGGACTTTGGCGACTTTAGGTTCAACACTACTTGGAACTGACACTGAGATTTGTCTTGGTTCACAAATATGGAAAGATCTGTATTTATATCGCACCTTTTATGATGACTAGTCATCCTGAGATGCTTCAGAGTCAGTGAACTACTTTTGAGGTATAGTCATTGTTCTAACATAGGAAAAATAGGTGCTATTGTGCATTATATGGTTGCACAAATAGCAATGTGCTGATGACCAAATAATTTGTTAGAGTAATCTTGGTGAGAGATGCATATGTACTAGAATAGGATAACTTCCTCATCTTTGTTTGAAATTTACCATGGAACTTTTATGTCCACTTCAAGAGAAAGAAATTGTCTAATTTTAACACCTCACCTGAGAGATGGTAGGTTTGACAGAGTAGCACACCCTCCATATTGCATTAATGTATCAGTATTGATTTTGCTCCTCCAGTCCAGGAATGAGACCTGAATCCAAATCATCTAACTCAGAGGAGAGTGTGCTGCCAACTCAGCAATGGCTGAAGCTTTCAAATATAAAAGAAAGCAAGAAAATGTGGAACTACCTGCATAGCTCATGAAACAAAAAAAAACAATTGCCAGTTTGTGATTCAATGAAGTTTGTTCAAATGAATATACATCATTTGTTTAACAGCGGCATGTTTGATCATTTGCATTGTGCACTCTGCTGCTTCACTTGAAGCAGAAAGACACAATAGAACATTGGTGTGTTCTTACCTCACTCATTATCATGAAACTTTCTGAACGAGACTAAGATCTGATGTGGAAGAACAGTTCCTCTCGGAACCCATAAACAGCAAGAAAACTTTGCAAAATATCTAAAGTTCAGCTTCTTTCACTGTGAATAACGATGAGCTGGATAGCTGGATTGTGTTGCAGAGCGATACAACAGCATAGGTTCAATTCCTGAAACTGGCTGAGGTCTCCATGAAGGTCCCACCTTATCCTTCCCCTGACATGTGGTGATTCTTGGTTAAACCATCACCAATTGTCTCTAGGCTATGGGAGTTTGGAGACTTCATCTTCAACTGTTGCACTTCAAATTCTGCAAGATCTGTGTGAAACCTCTATTACACACTAGTTGGCTATTTCCCTGATGCCAACTTCTTTTCTACAGACACACATATTGCTTCTTTCTGTCTTCCATGTCCATATCTACGACTAACTACTGAAATAGCTTCTCGCTAGACTCCTATTCAACTTCATTCTGAAATGTTGATCAACAAAATCACATAGCAACTGTGACTTGTACCTTTCAGGAATCAAAGGTTGGGCTTCTCACATAACATGATTTTTATCAACTGGGAGTTCAATGGCCTGACTTCTGGATAAAGTATTTGTGTTAGCCATCCATTGGCAATTTGTTGTATCCTTGCCAGTGTGGGAATGCTATGAATCATTCTAATGCCATCTGCTATGAATCTATCACCTACTATTGGGGTGACTTCTGCCAATGCCACCTGCTGTCACATGCCACCTACATGTGAAAAGAAAACACATCCTCCCTCTTGGGCTTTACCTCCATTGAGGGTGGCAATCTGGGTAGCTCATCAACATTGTTCTTCTACATTTGTACTTAATGTTGTATTTATAAGTAGTCAAAATCAATGGTCATTTCCACATATAAGCTAATGCTAACATAGGTACTGGAGACTTAGAGCTCAAAATCGCTGTCAAAAAAAACTTGCGAACTGCTTTGATTATGAAACTGGAACTATACATGCATTTATGAAATTTTAGTTGTCCTTGACTGAGTATCGGATTTCACCAGTTTTCTCATTTCCCCTCCCCCCACCTTGTCTCAATCAAATCCATCGAATTCAGCAACGCCTTCCTAACCTGCAATCTTCTTCCTGACCTCTCCGCCCCCACTCCAGTCTGACCTATCACCCCCACCTTGACCTCTTTCCACCTATCACATTTCCGACGCCCCTCCCCCAAGTCCCTCCTCCCTACCTTTTATCTTTCCTCATTCCTGAAGAAGGGCTTATGCCCGAAACGTCGATTCTCCTGTTCCCTGGATGCTGCCTGACCTGCTGCGCTTTTCCAGCAACACATTTTCAGCTCTGATCTCCAGCATCTGCAGACCTCACTTTCTCCTCCTTGACTGAGTATTGCAGACAGACATGTTCCAAAATCCACAACCAACTGATGAAGGACATGCTAATGTTTGGAGCAGCTGCTACAAAGGCGCAATGGGGAAAGTCAATGTGTAAGGCCTTTCAACCATGGTATACTGAAGGGCTGGGAACTGTGGAACCACTGGGCTGTGTGCCTTACAAAGAGTGCATGTTCTAAATCAAGTCTATTGAAAAGGTACTGAGATGCTTTAGAGTGAAACATGTTTAATATCTATTTGTACTTTCCATTAATTCCAACTTGAAATGCTTTGCCCTTAGGTTGCATACTGGATTTGGAATGTATTTTGTAAATATTGAGACTGTTATCAATCAGGTTGAGTGGAATATGTTGTCTTGGGAGGTATCGAATTTTCTTGTAAGTTCTGTAATATTAAGGCCAAAATATTTTAGTAATGCTTTTGTTTTCAAATTTTATGAATAAAGTATATTTTTGGAACAAAAAATTAATTTCTTTGTCCAGAAATGAAAACAATCATTTATGCTCTGAATGACAAAAATTTGTTCACTGGCACTACATTAGACAAATGCGATCAATTTCTCCTCGCTGTTATTTATGATATGAGAGAACGCAACAACTATTCCATATCGAGAGGTACCACATCCTAACTTGATCCTTTTGGACACATCATAACATACAAGCTTTGTACCAGCTACCAATTTCCTTTTACATGAGTGAACTGCTTTGTTACACTCCCTCGTCCAATTCTATGGAACACCATTCCTCAAAAGTTTGATCAATGGATACAATAAGGTTGCAAAATGTTATATGAGTTTACTATGATAGTTCGCTTGACCCAAAATAGATCTGAACTCAGGAATTGAATTCTTTGTCAACATTATGACCCTATAAAGTTGTGAATCTATAGAACTTTGAAACATTTTATATTGTGTACCTTCACGTGAAGTCTATACTTTTCTGAGGACTGGAGTTCATTGTTCAGCCTCGCATCAAGAATCTGTCTGTTTGAAGATGAAATAATTAAGTCACTACTCCCTGAGTTCTATTACCAAATTTGAATCAGCACCCTTGAAAATTTCAGGGCTGAAGAAATACCAAATGATAGGCTATGAAACTGAAATAGACCCATTTGTATATGAATCACCTGATATGACTTAGATTCATTATTTCACTCAAGTTACAGACAAGAATCTGTCAGATCTAATTTTGCAAAATCTCTGGCATCTTGATAATTATTTGAAGAGATCCCCCGTATTCGGCAATTCTTTAGGCATGGAAGTGATGGTTTAGTGGTTTTGTTGCAAGATTAGTAATCTTAGATTAGTAATTGAGGTAATGTCTGAGAACCCAGGTATGAATCCCCATCAGAGCAGATGGTGGAATTTGATTTCAGTAAATACAGAGGAACCTCGATTATTCGAAGGATACAGGCGTGGGGTATAATCGAATGCTGGATAACATATTTTAGGCAAGCATCGGAACCTTGCAGTTTTGCTGAATAATCGGATATTCGGATAATCAAATGCCGGATAACATAGTTTAGCCAAACATCAAGACCTTGCGGTCTTGTTGGATAATCTGATATTCCGATAATCGAATGCCAGATAATTGAGATTCCTCTGTATCTGGAAATAAAAGCTTAAAGAATATCTGATTCAGTAATGCCCTTTAGAGAAAGAAGCTGCCATCTAACCTGATCTGTAGATAACTCCAGATTCACCACAATGTGGTTGACTCTTAATTGCCAATGGTGTAAGAAGCCACTCATTGGCAGCTGCTTGTTATCAACCAAGGCACCAGAAATGAGCACAGTAAACACAGCCCTGTCAACCCTACAAATTATCTTGTGCCAAAATTTGGAAAGTTGTTTCACACGTTTTAACAGATCAGCAATTCAGGAATCACATGACTATTGTCCCTATTTTCATTAGTAGTTCAATACCACTTGCATTATTATGCTCTCTGAATTTCTGTCGGATATCTGGTCCCATGGATTTCAACTGACCCCTCATCAACCTTTTCTAATGATTGTATGTGGTGACTGTTATTTCTTCAAGTTGGAAGTTTCTCCATTGACCTTTTTCCAACATATCTTGGCAAGATGACACTTACTTTTGTAGCTTTCACAAATGGACCATTCGATGCCCAATTTTAACTTAACTACCAGTAACGGGACTTTGCAGTTACAGTGCTCTATTAACTGCCTACATTGAGGCCTTGGTTTACTGAACTACACCTTATTTATTTCAGCAGACAACTGGTAGTTGTTGAATCTGATTTCTCTCCAGTCACACTCCCTCATGTCTGTGGGCATTGTTTTGTTAACTTTGGCAATGTCTGCAGCAACCTACTGTGAATATATTCACTTTTAAAACTACACAGATCTGTCCTGCAATGCTCTGCCCTGAACATTTCTGAAATTACCATGAATTTTCAGCTTTTTCAAAGTCACAATATAATTTAAAATCTTCACTGGGCAACTGATTCCTTGTTCCAAATGACAGTTTTCTGCAATCTTCAAGAATTCGGATTGTCATGTTGCTCAAATGTCTGACAGTAACTTCATTGCTTTTTGACTTAGAAGAGAGAAGCTAATTCTTGACAGTGTCGTACACTTCTGATCCAGCTTTGTCAAAAATATCAGCCCCGTCCCAAACCACCTATGGCCTGATTATTAGGATTATTGGGAATGTTATTCACAGTTAAAACACATTTTGAGCTACCCTATATTTGAACCGAAACATTCTTGAGCACAGTCACACTCTCCCATTCTCCCAAACACAGCCCAATTGTGATATCTTTGCAGGACAGAAAAGAGACAGGATGTTACATGAAAAACCAAGTACCCAAATAAACTGATTTATTGTGGTTTGAATTTGAATGCATAGACACATACATAAGTGGCCACAATGGGGTTCCATTACATGTGGGTGCTATTCTACCACCTTCAACATTCACTCCATTCACCATTGACGCATATGCCATCCACAAGATGCACTTCAGCAACTCACATAGGCTCCTCCAATTGCACCTTCCAAACTTGCAAATTATCTCCTATGTACTGCAACACATTTTCAAGGGCTATTAGGCATGACCAATAAATGCTGGTCTAGCCAGCAACACACAAAGCCTATGAACAAGTTAAGAGACCTCTGTAAACCTTAAGCCAATCAAAATTGAGATGTACATATTGTAACACTCTGGAAGTCCTGGTCCCCTAGTATCCCTGTACTCACTGATCTACAGTGGCACCCAATCAAAGCTTTGTTATTTTTTCAAATTTTCATCTTTACTTTGGAACTTTCCATGTTTTTGCCCTTCCCTAACTCTGTATTTGCCTTTAAATTCATAACTCTGAATTATTTAAGCTCTTTTAATTCTGGTCTCCAGACCATCCCTGATCATAATCATTCCACTATTGCTGGCTGTGCAACCATTTAGGCATAAGCTTTGGAATATCCTCCATATGCCTTCTTGCCTCTCCCCCTTCCTTTAGCACTCTTCTTAAGACACTTTGATCAAGCATTTGACCTTGTAGGTCTTTGTGTGGCTTACTAACGTGTTTCATTTTATAGTTCTCCAAGAGCTGCTGGGGGACATTGTTGTGCACATTACATTAAAAGTGCTTTAAAATATAATTGCTTTCTTGCTGTTGTCATCATCAATGTTTTTTGTCTTAAAGATACACCAAAATAAAAAATTTTCCCAGACTTTGAGGAGACAAGTGCTATTTGCTCTGGGTCTACATTCAAGCATACTACCCTGGAAGTGCTTAGTATTAACCCACAGAGACGGGCATTCAATGAGGCCAGAAAGCAGAGTGCCATTTCCTTGAATAAGCCACATCCTCTCAAATCTCTTACAGAAGGCATTCATTATTGATAAATAACTCCTTAATTATAACCCAGGAATAGAATTATGTACCGACTTTGACTCTTGTCATGGTTGGACAAATGAATGAATTTCTAATCACGTTTTGCTTTATAATAATGTTGGTTTGCAAAAATAACTTAATAGAGAGAAATGACCTGACAACTGAATGTGTGACAGAGGAAACACAAACATATGTATTTATCTTTTGCATATCTTCACGTTTACTTGTTGACGAATGCTGCAATGCAGGAAATACAGCACAGAGTGTAAACTGCTCAAAACCGTTTTTTTCACATATCTGATAGATCAAAAGACATGTAGATAAGATCCCAAAACAGAAACCGATTTAATTTCAAGATGAATAATTTTACCAGGGCCCTTGGTATGGAGTTTGTTCATCAATGTTTCAGTATTATTAGCTGTTGAAAATGGTTACATTTGCCTATCTCAAGTTACAAGAGTGTGTACTTATTCTTTTTTACTCAGTGTTTCCTGGCCTGAGTGCCACTTCTGATGTAACAGACCTTCCAAGAATGAGCTTTTGTCTGAAATAAGGCATTGCAGAAAACTGTTAATGAACTTTAGGAGCATGAGGTCGTGATCTATCTCCTGAGACTACATCACTCGTACCACACTGCATAACCCATAGGAGTTCAGGACCTGAGTATATAAAACTGATGCGCATTCACTGGAATTCATATATAACTTCAGGCTGGGGACTTCTGTCTCTATGATCACCACTCTTCAATTTTCCACTCATTTACTTTAATGGCTAGAAAATTGCAGGCTGGCAAGCTCAAAGCACAAAACCCTGGTCAATTGGTTAGTATTTGAAGATGATAGCCAAGTTTCTTCCTCCATTCCAAATCGATAATATGAAGTAATTTTTGAGGCAATATAGCTTGCTGTGCACTTTCACCATCGCTCTTTTTTCAGAGATACATTTTGAACTATAATTAATAATTTGGTAAAGTAACACACACTCTAAAATGGGCTTGTTGGTGGCAACAGGGGTCAAAATTCGCCTTGGCAAAAGTGAGGACTGAAGATACTGGAGATTAGAGTCAAAATATGAGTGGTGCTGGAAAATCACAGCATGTCAGGCAGCATCCACGGAGCAGGAAAATCGATGTTTCAGGCAGGAGCCTGATTTCATTCCCAATGAAGGGCTCCAGCCCAAAATGTTGATTTTCCTGCTCCTCGGATGCTGCCTGACCTGCTGTGCTTTTCCAGCACCACTCTAATCTAGACTCAAAATTCATATAGTACGTAGGAGAGGCGATTTTTGCATTTGTTCTTATTGGACCTGATATGCACCATTTTGGGAGTTAAAACAAACATAAGTTTTACAAGACTTCTAAACAAAAATCAGCCTAAATCCTGCAACTGGAAAGTGCACACAATTCTGTTTAATTCCTCCTTTCTTTTAATCATTGTCAGTGACATAAATCATTCTATGCATTCAAAACACCTCATCAATGCCAAATACTGAACCAAAGTTGCACTCTCTGCAGCCTTCTCTGCTAACCTCCAGCATTAAACCACAAAAGTTAATGTTGAGAGGTGCACAATTTATTTATTTCACTTTGAAGCCATTAGAATTTAACCACAAAGCAAATTCATTTACAAGGTCCCATATAGGATTGTACGCTCAGGTTGAAAGAAAAGCTGAATCTTCACATCCCTTGTATGAAGGTGATAGATAGCCCTACTTTAATGAACACTTTGCAATAAAACTTGCTTACATCTGCAAAGTTTCTTGCACGCAATTGGTTGGTGCTAAAAACTGTCTTCAAATTAGCATCATGTTGACAATCATTGCACACATTCAAAATTAGGAGGGAATGGAAATTGGATTGAATGCAAAAAGAAACTTTTCAGAATTTTCTTCATTTAGAGATTATTATAAAACATTCATCAAAGTTGAAAGAGGTTAAAGGGGAAAGGTAAACTTGATATCACAAAAATCAGGATTTACAAGTCTCAGTGTTTAAGGAGAACTCATAAAGTAACTACAGTGGCAGAGGGCTACCCTTTCATCACTGAGAAACATTTTATTTGTGTTTTGCCTTGAGTGTCACCACATGCCAGGCAAGGGACAAAGTTGAGGAGTTGGGACCTTCATGCTAACATCAGCCAGAATGTATATTGAACCCACTCCATTGGCGTCACATTGCATCACTGACCAGCCATCCAGCCAATTGAACTAACCGACTCCCACGGAGAACTGGAAATCTGGGGTAATATGGAGTTCCACAGTGTTAAAATCCCAGGAAATAATCAGTACAGAAGATTGTGTTGTGCCTTGATAGTGGGTAGACAGGGATGAGGAGTAAGTGCTGGTGATGACAAACATGGAAAATTCTTCCGTTTTGAGGAAGCAAGACAAATTGGTTATTGTGGCATTGACCATTATAAGACCATAAGGGAAAAGAGTAGAATGAGGCCATGTAGCTCATTGAGTCTGTTCTGCCATTTGATTATGATACGAAGGTGCCGGTGTTGGATTGGGGTGGATAAAACCAGATTATAATCCAGCAGGTTTATTTGGAAGTACTAGCTTTTGGAGCACTGCTCTTTCATCAGATAACTAGTGGGGGCAGGATCATAAGACACAGAATTTAAAGCAAAAGATCACAATGTCATGCAATTAAAATCATATATTGAACAAACCTAGATTGCAGTTTATTCAGTATATCATTTTAATTGCATGACACAGTGATCTTTTGCAATAAATTCTGGGTCTTATGATCCCACTAGTTCCCTGCAAGCTTCAATCAGATCTCCTCATCATCCTTCTAAACTCCATCAAGTACAGACCTAGAGTCCTCAACTGCTCCTCATATGACAAGCCCTTCATTCCCAGCATTATTCCTGTAAATGTCCTCTGGACCCCCAGCAATGCCAACACATCCTTCCTTAAAAACCCAAAACTGCCACAGTATTCCAAATGCAGCATGACCAGAGCCTTATACAGTCTCAGTGTACACCTCTGCTAAAACATAGAACATTACAGCTCAGTACAGGCCCTTCAACCTTCGCTGTTGCGCTGACCTATGAAATTAATCTGATGCTCATCGAATCTATATCGTTCCAGTATAATCCATATGTATGTCCAATGACCATTTAAATGCCCTTCATGTCAGTAAGTCTACTACTGTTGCAGGCAGGCTGTTCCACTTTCCTACTACTCTCGACTGAAGAAACTATCCCTGACTTCTGTCTTAAATCTATCATCCCTCAATTTAAAGCTATGTCCCTTTGTGTTAGCCTTCACCAGCCATGGAAAAAGGCTGTCATTGTCCACACTATCTAACCCTCTGATTACCTTATACATCTCAGTTAAGTCACCTCTCAACCTTCTTCTCTCCAATAAAAACAGCCTCAGTTCACTCAGCCTTTCCTCATAAGACCTCCCTTCCATATCAGGCAACATCCTAGTAAATCTCCTCTGAACCCTTTCCAAAGCTTCCACATCCTTCCTATAATGCAGTGACCAGAACTGTACGCAATACTCCAGGTGCAGCCTTACCAGTATCATGTACAGCTGAAGCATGACCTTGTGGCTCCAAAGCTCAATCGCCCTACCAATAAATGCCAACACACCATATCCCTTTGTAACAATCCTATCAACCTGGGCGGTAACTTTCAGGGATTTATGTAAATTAAACACTGAGATTTCTCTGTTCATCTACACTGTCAAGAATTTTACAATTAACCCAGTACTCTGCATTCTTGTACTTCTTCCGAAGTGAACTACCTCATAATTTTCCACATTAAACTCCATCCTTCTATGCCCTCATCCAGATCATTTATAAAAATGGCAAACACCAGCGGCCCCAAAACAGATCCTTGTGGCACACCACTAGTTACTGAGCTCCAGGATGAACATTTCCCATCAACCACCACCATTTGTCTTCTTTCAGCTAGCCAACTTCTGATCGAAACCGCTAAATCATCTTTGATTCAGAAATTCCGTATTTTGTGTAACAGCTTACTGTGTGGAAACTTATCAAGTGCCTTACTGAAGTCCATATACACCACATCAACCCCTTTATCTTCATCTACTTATTTTGTCACCTTCTCAGAGAACTCAATAAGATTAGTTAGGCACGACCTACCCTTCACAAAACCGTGTTGACGAGCCCTAATCAAATTATTCCTTTCCAGATGAATATAAATCCTTTCTCTTATAATCTTTTCCAATATCTTACCCACAATCGAACTAAGGCTCACTGGCCTATAATTACCAGGGTTGTCCTGACTCCCCTTCTTAAACAAGGGGACAACATTTGCTAGCCTGTATATCAGTATCCTCACAAACATTGCCCTTTTCCAATGTGAATACTGATGAAAAGTATTCATTAAGCACTTCCTGTATGTCCTCAGATTCCCACACACAACTTCCCACTACTGCCTTTGATTGGCTCTAATCTTACTCTAGTCATTCTTTTATTCCTGATATGCCTATAGAAGGCCTTAGGGTTTTCCTTAATTCTATCTGCCAACAACATCACATGTTCCCTCCTGGCTCTTCTTAGCCCTTTCTTTAGATCTTTTCTGGCTGACTTATAACTCTCAAGCCCCCTAACTGAGCCTTCATGCCTCATCCTCACATAAGCCTTCTTCTTCCTCTTGACAAGAGCTTCAACTTCTTTCGTGAACCATGGCTCCCTCTCTCGATGGCTTCCTCTCTGCTTGATAGGTATATGCTGATCAAGGACCCCCTGTAGCTGTTCCTTGGATAAGCTCCACATTTCAAGTGTTTCCTTCCCTGCATCCTAAATCTTGCCTAATCGCATCATAATTGCCTTTCCCGTTATATCTCTTTCCCTGCAGGATACACCTACCCCTGCCCATTGCTACTATAAACATAATCGAATTGTGGTCACTATAGCCAAAGTGCTCACCTGCCTCCAAATCTAATACCTGGCCGTGTTCATTCCCCAGTACCAAATCCAGGATGGCATCGCCCTTTGTTGGCCGGTCTACATACTGTGTCAGAAAACCCTCCTGCACAGTTGAACAAAAACTGACCCATCTAAACTGCTTGAACTATAGTATTCCCAGTCAATATTGAGGAAGTTAAAGCCCCCCATAACAACTACCCTGTTACTTTCGCTCTTATTAAGAATCATCTTTGCTATCCTTTCCTCTACATCCCTGCAACAATTCGGAGGCCAATAGAAAACTCCTTTCCTGTTTCTAACCTCAGTCCAAACTACCTGGTGGATGAATCATCAAACGTTATCTCAGCTGCTGTAATATTACCCTTGATTAACAGTGCCACAACCCCATCTCCCCACCCCCACCCTTTTACCATCTTCTCTGCTCTTACTGAAACATCTAAATCCTGGAAGCTGCAACAACCATTCCTGTTCCTCCTCCAGCTATGTCTCTGAAATGGCCACACCATTGAAATCCCAGGTACCATCCCATGCTGCAAGTTCACCCACCTTATTCCGGATGCTCCTGGCATTGAAGTACACACATTTCAAACCAACATCCTGATTGCCGGTGCCCTCTCGTGACCCTGTAAACCTCTCTCTGACCTCACTACCCTCAACCTCCTGTTCACTGGAGCTACAATTCAGGTTCTCATTCCCCTGCTGCATTATTTTTTAACCTCCCCCCTCCCCCACCCCAAAGAGCATTAGCGAATTTCCCCCCACCCCCAAAGATATTGGGACCCCTCTGGTTCATGTGACCTGCTTGTAGAGGTCCCACCTTCCCCTTCCAGTTATCCAAGAATCCAAAACCCTCCCTCCTGCACCATCCCTACAGCCATGTGTTCAGCTCCACTCTCTCCCTATTCTTCGCTTCACTAGCATGTGACATGGGCAACAAACCAGAGATAACAACTCTGTTCTAGCTCTAAGCTTCCATCCTAACTCCCTGAATTTCTGCCTTAGATCCCCATCTTTCTTCCTACCTATGTTATTGGTGCCTATGTGGACCACGACTTGGGGCTGCTCTCCCTCTCCCCGAAGGATCCCAAAAACACGATCAGAGACATCACGAACCCTGGAACCTGAGAGGCAACACACCGGCATTTTACTGTTGTATTCTAGCCCTTATGAAATGAATGCTAACATTGTACTTGCTTTCCTAACTGCCAACTGAATCTGCATGTTATTCTTAAGAGAATCCTGAACTAAGACCCCTAAGTGACTTTGTGCTTCAGATTTTTGAAGCCTTTCCAAGTTTAGAAAACAGCCTACATTTCTATTCTTCCTGCATAACCTCACACTTTCCCATATTGCATTCCATGTGACACTTCTTTGCTAACTCTCCTAACCTGTCAAAGTCCTTCTGCAGTCAAGATTAGAGTGTTGCTGGAAAAGCACAGCAGGCCAGACAGCATCCAAGAAGCAGTAAAATTAACGTTCGGGCAAAAGCCCTTCTTCAAGTCCTTCTGCATCCTGCCCATTTCCTCAATATTACCTGTTCCTCCACCAATCCTGCATCACCTGCAAACCTCACAACAATGCTCTCAGTCTATTCATCCAGATTGTTAATGTATAACATGAATAGCTATGGTCCGAACACAGATCCCTGCCGAACCTGATTAGTCACCAGCTGCCATCCTGATAAAGGCCCCTTTATCTCCGTTCTATGCTTACTGTCAGTTAGCCAATCATCCATGCATGCCAGTACCTTGCCCCTAACACCATGAGCTCATATCTTATTTAGCATCCTCCTGTGTGACAACTTGTCAGAGGCTTTCTGGAAATCCAAATAGATCACATCCCCTAACTCTCCCCTGTCTAACCTACCCATTACCTCTTCAGAGAATTCCAACAAATTTGTCAGGTATGACCTCCGCTTGACTCCAGTGATTCCTGAAAAATCACCACCAACACCTCCACAATCTCCAGAACTATCTCCATCAGGGTATAGTCTATCTGGCCCCGGTGATTTATCCACCTTCAGACCTTTCAGCTTCCCCAACACTTCCTCTTTATTCACAAATTTCATCTTCTGCAACACCACCACCCCTACTCCCCCCCTCACACCCCCCATCCCCGCCTTATGTAGTTATCGTCTGCTAGTTTTCCAAGTACTCTGGCTTCCCACTAATCTTCACCACTTTTCTTTCGCTTCCCTTCTCAGCAATGGTTATTTCATCCTCCCCTTGAAATGTCTCTTCTTCCTTGGAATAAATTTCTGCTGTGCCTCCCCAATTATCGCTGGAAATCCCATCTTTCCTGTTCGGGTCCCTTTCAAATCACCTCTGGCCAGTTCCTCCTTCATGTCTTTGTAGTTCCCTTCACTTAATACAATTACATCTGATTCCAGCTTCTCCATCTCAAACTGCAGGATGAATTCTCTCATATTATGGTCACTGCTCCCTAGGGGTTCCTTTATCTTAAACTCCCTTATCAAGTCTGTCTCATTGCACATCACCAAATCAGAATTGCCTGTTCCTGGTGGGCTTGACCATCAGCTGCTCCAAAAAACCAACTCATGGACATTTCAAGAATTCCTTTTCTTGAGGTCCACTACCAACCTGAGTTATCTGGTCTACATGCATATTGAACTCTCAAATGATTATTGTAATAATGTCTTTCTTTTGTGCCATTTCTATATCCCAATTTATTTCTTCCCCACATCCTGACTACACTAGGAGGTCTGTGTACAACTCCCATCTGGGTCTTATCTCTTTTCTGATTCTTCAATTCTACTCATACAGATTCTGTGGCTTCTGATGCTCGATTACTTCTTGCTATCAATTTATTTTAAGTTCTTACTAACAAGGCCCATCTTCCCATCTGCCTATCCTATCTTTGGATATTTAGTTCCAGGCCCTGATCCCCTTGCAGCCAGGTCTCTGAGATACCCACAATCTTGTACCTGCCAATTTTAATCTGCACTACAAGCTCATTTACCTTGCTTCGTATACTGCGTGCATTCAAGTAAATGGATTATGGTGCGTGCAATATGGTATCGAAATAAAACAGAAAAACACAATGAGGGTTGCAATGCAGAAGGTTTTCAATTTGGAGCACAAGCAAGTGTCTGTATTATACAGTACGCAACTCTGCATAAGTCTCAAAATCCTATTTAGGCTTAAATTGAATGTCAGATTCATAAACAAAATTTGCTGGCAGCATAAAATGTCAGCTTGTAAAATTGACTATTTATATTAAGGATGGTTTCATGAAATAAATATAAAAGTTATCTATCTTAAAAGTTGCAAAGCAATACTGTCCATTCAATAGAACATCTGAACCACACTTTTTCTCTCATGTCTTGTTCTCTGAATGTGCTATAGTTCATTACAGCTCAGCTGATAACTTGCTTATACTTTATTTGAATCAACATCCTTAAGATTTATCCCAAGATTTCTACAGTTTCTCGGGGTTTATAGGAGTACAGTGCAAGTAAATTTAGAACACCTCTGCATTTTGTGATTTTGCCTGTTTGCCACCCTTGGTGCCAGATTTGATCTGAAGGTGAACCTCTGACCTTGTACTCATGCCTATATTGCCTAATTCCACCACCATAACAGCATCTTGTCTTACCTATCTGTTGCTGAAACACTTAGTTTTGTTCTTTCCAGGCTTGATCCTAACACAATTGTAGCTCATTTGCCACCTTCTAATTTCCTTAAACATAAAGCTATCCAAAACATTGGTATCTGTCTTAACTTTATGCCCTCTTACCCTTGTACTCACTGATCTGTGTTTGCTCTAAGTCAAAGCAATACCTTGATTTTAAATTTATATTCTTTCTTTCAAATCATTCTAAGGACTTTACATCATTTTATCATTGTAATCTCCTCCAGCCTACAATCCTCCAAGGTATCTATGTTCCTGTAAGTTTGGTCTCTTGAGTGTCCCTGATTTTCAGACAGAGTGTCACTGTCTTCAGTTGCCTAGACCTTAAGCTCTGCCCTCCCTAATTCTTTCTGCATTTCTACAACATTTTGTTATGTAAATAGTGTATATAAATCAAAATATCCTTCAACGTAGGGCAACGTTTGGTGTGCCATGGAGGGTACATTTGATCATAGTTAGTGTGTCTCATCACCTTCCTAAGTAGTATTATCCCACTGAATTAAACAATAGTGCAGCTCCATTGTTTTCATGTTAACTCTGTTGACCGTATCCCTTGGCAATGTGTTATTTTAGGTTAATTTATTCATTGTCAAATGGACAAGGCTCAAGAAATTGCTCATTTGCCACTATTGGAGTTTTTTTTTGATACTTCCATCAATGCAATGAGCATTTAACAATTAAGTTTGCAGCAATTATTATTTGAGCGAACCAAATAATGTAAATGATTGTTTTCCTTTCATGTGACTTTGAAGACAATTACAGCTATGAAAAACACACAGCATAAAATAGTACAGGTCTGCTATAAAGCCACAGTTGTGTTACTCTGCAACCTTGTGCTATAGAAAATCATGCTATGGAAAACTGTTATAGAAAATCACATTGCAGAAGATCACTAATAGAAAATCACTATATCCATTCAGTAGAAAGTTTGTATTATCCAAACAATGTCCACAGTTTGTCAATTGGGTTATAGCCAATTTGCATTGACAAACTGCGGGTTATAGCAGAATGACCTATAATACAGAACTCAATATAAGCACAAAATAAATAATTTGCTGTTAAAACCCCACAAAAAACACCGTTAATTGCAATTCATTTTCAGTGTACACTCTTCACAAACATGTACCTTTCCAATGGTTGATCATTTGGGAATCTATTGTGTTCCCTTAGTTAAAAGCTATACATTTCTCCATTAATAAATTTCACCCATATTTTCCTCTCTGTTAATTTTGGACTTTGGGCTACAATTTTCAGTGCACACACACTATGTTGTCAATTTGATTATTGTGTACAGTCAGTTAGAAATTGAAGGATGGATATTTAGAATTTCATGAAATACACAAATAATGAGTCTCCACATCAGGATTACACACATAAAATTAGCACATATCTCTCCCCTCAATATAAATGAATTTCCAGATTACTAAATAGTGACTTAAGAAAAATTAACAAACTTTGCATTACAGGAATTGCATTGTAAATTCAATTGCTTGATCCACCTAATAAAACATATTGGGCAGCTGGACAGCTTATAAAAAGCACAAACCCTGCAGCAAATTTCTCCTCATTGATCGTCACCATTGTTTACTGGCATCAGCATCAGTAGCCCCAAGGGAGTCTTTGTTAACTGTGTGCATTGTAGATAAGACAGATTGTTGCAAAATGGGATAAATAGGCACCTTTCTCCATCCACACAAGAGCCTATTGAAGCTGATTAATTGAACTATGGAACTTTTGCTTTCAGGGAATACCATCGTTTGCTGTAGACAGTGTGTAATAGTTCTACAGACCGCCAGATCTCAGTTCAACTCTTTGATCACTTCAGCTGGGGGTGTAATTGAAGTAAAGTGTGACCTGATTTTCAAAAGCCATAACTGAGGCATGATTTGGAGGTGCCAGTATTGGACTGGGATGGACAAAGTCAAAAATCATGCAACACCAGGTTATAGTCCAACAGATTTATTTGGAAGCACTAACTTTCAAAGCGCTGCTCCTTTATCAGGTAGTTGAGTATATCAGTTCAGTTGTATAACACTGTAATCTTTTGTTATAAATTTTGTGTCTTATGATCCCGTTCCACAGCTACCTGATGAAAGAGCAGCGCTCCTAAAGCTTGTGCTTCCAAATAAACCTATTGTACGATAACCTGGTGCTGTGTGACATTTTAAGTTTGTCTTCAGCCATAGAGCCATTGGTGCTAATCGGGAGAGTAACAGCTCACTTAGAGATGTCAAGTGGACAATGGGGAAGTGATAAAGGTTTCCTTCATGTATTGTAATGTGATGATATAATGGGCATTTACAGGAAAATGGATGACATTACACAGAAAGGAAAAAGGTGAAAACCAGGACATCTGAACCATTTTTATGAAATTATCAGGAAACCAGGACATTTAAAGAAGAATCAGCAGTAACCCAGCAAAACCAGGATGGCTGGTTACACAAATCTAACATCCTGTGCAAGACAATTATAATCACCCCCTTAAGGCCAGTCAGGAATGACTAATTAATGAGTTCCCTTGGAAACAGCCTGCTCGGCTGGAACTCATCACCTGGACACTGTTAAACTTCATCTGCCACTTCTCAGCCCATTGGCCCATCTGGTCAAGATCTTGTTGTAATCTGAGGTAACCCTCTTTGCTGTCCACTACACCTCCAATTTTGGTGTCAACTGCAAACTTACTAATTGTACCTCTGATGCTCGCATCCAAATCATTTATTAAATGACAAAGTAGTGGACACAGCAGCGATCCTTGTGGCACTCCACTGGTCACAGGCCTCCAGTCTGAAAAACAACTGTCCACCACCACCCCCTGTCTTCTACCTTTGAGCCAGTTCTGTATCTAAATGGCTAGTTCCCCCTGTATTCCATGAGATCTAACCTTGCTAATCAGTCTCCCATGGGGAACCTTGTTGAATGCCTACTGAAGTCCATATAGATCACATCTACTGCTCTGCCCTCATCAATCCACTTTGTTACTTCATCAAAAAACTCAATCAAGTTTGTGAGACATGATTTCCCATGCACAAAGCCATGTTGACTATCCCGAATCACTCCTTGCCTTTCCAAATACATGTACATCCTGTCCCTCAGGATTCTCTCCAACAACTTGCCCACCACCGAGGTCAGGCTCACCGGTCTATAGTTCCCTGGCTTGTCTTTACCACCCTTCTTAAACAGTGGCACCACGTTTGCCAATCTCCAGTCTTCCGGCACCTCACCTGTGACTATCGATGATACAAATATCTCAGCAAGAGGCCCAACAATCACTTCTCTAGCTTCCCACAGAGTTCTTGGTTACACCTGATCAGCTCCTGGGCGTTTATGCATCTTTACCCGTTTCAAGACATCCAGCACTTCCTCCTCTGTAATCTGGACATTTTGCAAGATGTCACTATTTCCCTACAGTCTATATCTTCCATATCCTTTTCCACAGTAAATACTGATAAAAAAATATTCATTTAGTATCTCCTCCATTTTCTGCGGCTCCACACAAAGGCCAGCTTGCTGATCTTTGAGGAGCCCTATTCTCTCCCTAGTTACACTTTTGTCCTTAATATATTGGTAAAAACCCTTTGGATTCTCCTTAATTCTATTTGCCAAAGCTATCTCATGTCCCATTCTTGCCCTCCTGATTTCCCTCTTAAGTATACTCCTACTTCCTTTATACTCTTCTAATGATTCACTCGATCTATCCTGTCTATACCTGACATATGCTTCCTTCTTTTTCTTAACCAAATCCTCAATTTATTCAGTCATCCAGCATTCCCTATACCTGACAGGAATATACTTTCTCCAGATTCTTGTTATCTCATTTCTGAAGGCTTCATATTTTCCAGCCATCCCTGTATCTGTGAACATCTGCCTCCAATCAGCTTTTGAAAGTTCTTGCCTAATACCATCAAAATTGGCCTTTCTCCAGTTTAGAACGTCAACTTTTAGATCTGGTCTATACTTTTCCATCACTATTTTAAAACAAATAGAATTATGGTCGCTGGCCCCAAAGTGCTCCCCCACTGACACTTCAGTCACCTGCCCTACCTTATGTCCCAAGAGTAGGTCAAGTTTTGCACCTTCTCTAGGAGGTACATCCACATACTGACTCAGAAAGTTATCTTGTACGCACTTAAGAAATTTCTCTCCATCTAAACCTTTAACACTATGGCACAAATACAAATGATCCATACCCCCTGTCATCAAACAGCCTGAAATGATCGCACTTTAGACTCACAGATGAAGAATACTCATTAGGATGAGACATTGGTAGATATTCTCCACCCAATAAATTGTTCCTCAGTGGGGGCCTTCACCTTCATCAGGGAAGAAAACACGGTAACATATATGGATAAAAACCAGTCTCTGAGAAAACATAAAAATGATGATTAATGCACTACATCAGTTCCATAGATAAATCTTTCTTTTTACTTATTTGTTCATGGTAAGTGTGAATTATTGATGAATTCAATATTTATTGCCTATCTATAACTGCCCCAGAGACATTAGTGGTAAGTTATTTTCTTGAAGTGCTGCAATCTTTGAGTGTAGGAATACCCGAAGTGCTATTAGGGAGAAATTTTGAGGAATTTCACAGTGTGACTTTGAAGGAATGACAATATCAGCAGGATGGTGATATCTTGGCTTGGAAACTTGCAGGTAGTGATGTTCCCATGCACTTGCAGCTCTTGTCTTTCTGAATGGTAAATGTCACAGATTTATAAGGGACCTTGGTGAGTTACTAAAGTGCAGCTGGGAGATGGTATGTATTGCTGCTACTGTGTCAGCAGTGAAGGGAGAACATGTTGAAGGTGGTGGACAGAATACCGATCAACTGGACTGTTTGTCCTGGATGGTGACCAGCTGCTTGACTGCTGTTGGAATAGGTCTCTTCCACAGAGACCAAGGGTAATCCATAAAAACTGAAAGAACTGTGGATACTGTAAATAAGAAACAAAATTGCTGGAAAAGCTCAGCAGGTCTGGCAGCGTTTGTGGTGAGAAATCAAAGTTACCGTTTCAGGTTAAGTGACCCTTCCTCAGCAGTTATTCCTATCACACTCCTAACTTGTACCTTGTGGATAGTGGACAGATATTGCATTTAAAAGTAGTTACTGGTGCACAACTGATAATGTTCTCCTTCAGCATAGCATATTGCAACTCCTAAACTGATATTTCAAGATCTTGGCCATGCAAAGCTGAGATTGACTGAGATGGGCTTGAGGCAGGCTGGTTACAGTGGAAGAAATGGAGAGGCTAAACAGGGGCACAAACAGCCGAATAGCAATCAAATACCTTCCAAACACATGACCACTACCATCTAGAAGGTGAAGGGCAGCAAATACATGAGAACACCACGACCTGAAAGATCCCCTCCAAGCCACCCTACATCCTGACCTGGAAATATGCTGCTCCTTCAGTATCACTGGGTCAAATTCCTGCAACTCCTTCCCTTATGGCATTATGGGTCTACTTACATCAGATGGACTTTAACAGTTCAATAAATCAGTGCACTATAACCTTCTCAAGGGCAACTAGGGATGGGAAATAAATACTGGCCCAGTCAGTGAGGCCCACATTCCATGAATGAATCACAAAAATGGTTCCTTGCATGATGAAGCATCCCCAGCTCTTAGCCAGCTCCCTGGAAATATCACTCAGTGACTGGCTGACAAATATAGTTGGTCCCCTAAATCCCCTTTGTTGCTAGAAATTGGCAAAAGCACAATGAGGCTAGGAGAGAAAGAGAGAGAGAGAGAGAGAGAATGGAAGAAAGAAAGAAAGAGAGAGAGAGGGAAAAAGGGACAGAGACAGAGAGACAGAGAGAGAGAGAGACAGAGAGACAGAGAGAGACAGAGAGAGAAACTCACTGTGTATTCAGGGTACACTAATGAAAATTATGTTTGCTATGTCCAAGGTATTACTTGTGTTTCCATGGTAGGGAGTCCACATTTTTGAAACCTTGTTTACACTGCAGTAGCCAGACACATTAACGTACATACATTGATTCATTGGTTAGCACTGCTGCCTCACAGTGCCAGGGATCTGAGTTCAATTCCAGCCTTGGGTTACTGTCTGCGTGGAGGTTGCATGTTCTCCCCATGTCTATGTGGGTCCCCTCTGGGCACGCCAGTTTCCTCCCATAGTCCAAAGATGTGCAGGCTGGGTGGATTGGCCATGGGAAATACAGAGTTGCAGGAATGGGTTAGGGGCATGAGAAATGTAGAGTTACAGGAAGGGGTTGGGACATTGATCTTGATGGTCAATCTATCTAGCCTGCACATCTTTGGACTGTGGGAGGAAACTGGCGTGCCCAGAGGAAACCCACACAGACATAGGGAGAATGTGCCCTTTTCTGGACCATATTACCTGTTAGATTTAGCAATTCCAAAAGTCACTTCAATACTCTGTTCAGGATTTGTCATCAGGGACTGTACACCATTATTATTGAAAGAGATACTCAGCTGCTGTTAGGTAGTTATCTAATTAGTCATTTTAATCTGCCATTAAGCTGCTAGTGGTTTTCATGTCTATTTATGGCTGCTTTAGCTGACTTCAAAAGTTGTGGCAGATATGTTGTTTGGAGATGAGGTGGTTTCTACTCAGAGGTTTGTGGACTAAGTACATGGGGAAGGAAGCAAGCAACAAGCTATACTGAAGAGACCTGGAGGAAGAAAAGACCGGGTAACAGAAGGCTCAAGGGCCTATATCCTGCAAAGGACAAGAACATCCTTAGCCCCGTTTAGTGTAGAATGGTGTATCCAAAGCACTGTTTGGGAGGTTATTGCAGATGCTGCAAATCAAAAAAATAGAAAAGATTGGAAATGATAAACAGCCTCTGAAGCTGGGTTACCAACTTAGACTTTCTGATGAAAGTTCACAGTTCTGAGCGTAAGCATGCAGATTGGTAATGTTGACACATTGGTTTGAACTTCAGAGGTCTTCTGAGAAGAAAGATTAATTAGAGGCAATGTAACTCACAGATCTGAGTTACTGACCTCAAATGTTGCCACAACTTATTGAGTAACTTTGGCATTTTCTGTTTATATCGCCATACCAAATCCAGCACCAAGAGCAACCCAACACTTCATTATAGAACACTCCTACAGACACTGTCGCCTTAATTCCTAAGCATGAGCATCAATCCAGGAGACTTAAACAACATCTGTCCAACTGTAGCACATTCTTTTATCAAACAGTTCTCAGGTATGATCTCTAACAAAGCAAACAATTTCAACCCCTTACACAGAGGCAATGGAGCTGGAGGATTGTGCTCTGGGCTACACCTGAGGCATTTTTCCGATATAGGGCATTACCAACTGAGCATTGCATGTGCCACTGCATCAAGACCCAATAGTATACATGAATAGAATGGCTTCCATTCATTGAATGATTAACTGGATAACAAAAATAGATTTTGTGCATCATATAAATCTGTGCCTGGCTTCCTTTACATTTATCCAAATGTCTGTACCCTGAATCTTTTTTTTAATTTCCCCCCCAACTCATACACCATAGGATACAAGGATTGCAACTTGGAGACAAAGGATATCCCTGAATATGTGGTTCAGGGCATCTGTCAGGAATTTGCTGATGATGCAGAGGAATGGCATAAACACTGCAATATGTGCACCAGAACAATGATTGAGCAAGCAACTGATAGATTAACTCAGAGATTCCACTGCTTGGAGTGTTTTGGCGGTGATCTGGAGTATAGCCCTGAGACAGTTTCCTGATTTTGTGAAGTTTTCTTCATGGACTATGAACATATCCAGCGAAGGAGTTTCTTACAGCTGCAAGTGGAAACGTGGAGGTAAAACAGCAGAAAGTCAAGGAGCAACAAGCCCATCAATCTTGTCAGCTGGAAGAGCTGTATGCCAACTGACCATTAACGTTTTTAGCTGAGTCACCAAAGCTCCATATATCGGCACTGCTGCCTTGCAGCGCTAGGGACCCAGGTTCAATTCTACCCTTGGGTGACTGTATGGAGTTTGCACGTTTGCCTTGTGTCTGCATGGGTTTCCTTTGGGTGCTCCGATTTCCTCCCACAATCCAAAGATTTGCAGGTTAGGGGGGATTGGCATGCCAAATGGCCCACAGTATCCAGGGGTGAACAGGTTAGGTGGATTAGCCATGGGAAATGCAAGGTTATAGGGTAAGGAAATGGGTCTGCATGGGATGATTTTTGGAGGGTCTGTGCGAACCCGATGGGCCAAATGCCCATCTTCCTCACTATGGGGATTGTATGATTTATTCGATGAAGACAATCTCCTCATCTCTGGAATCAATCCAGTGAACCACCTTGGAACAGCCTCCACCATATATTGCCCACCTCAGCAATGGAGCCTCTTCCATTTATGGTCACATAACAGCAGGTTATAGTCCAAAAGGTTTATTTGGAAGTACTAGCTTTCGGAACACTGTGAGATTTTTAACTTTGTCCGTCCCAGTCCAACACTAGCACCTAACATCATTAAATGTCTACGAATTTAATTTATGGCAACCCTTCTCCAGTGTCTTCTCTTTCAGTAAAGTATAAAATTTCTCATCAAAAGTAAAATGCTCTTTCTGAAGGAGCATCGTTCACCTGAAATGTATAGGTTTGTAGTAGCAGCATTGTTCTTAAAAGTTCAGATCGTATTCACCCAGACTGTAGTGGATGGCAATTCAAATATAAAATGTTGGAATTATGCGGCAAGTCTGAAAGCATCTGTGGAGAGAGAAACATAGTTAACATTCCGGCGAAGGACCTGCTTATGTGCTACTGAGAATTATTCTGCTGTAACCATTTATACACTCTCTTTCGTTTCTTTTCTTATCTCATTATCACTCCATATTGTCTTGCATCATCATGTAATCCTTCTTTCTTGCAAATCACACGCATTTGTTCATCCCTACCCGTCCCCTTGCTACTCCCCCGCATGCACCGCCCAATCCACCCTCATCACATTTCTTTCTGTGCTTGCTTGTAAATTGTCATTAATATCTTCCAATGACTCATCGACCTGAAATACAAACCATGTTTCTTCACAGAAGCTTCTTGACCTGCTGAGTGCTCCCATCTTTTCCTGTTTGTTATGTCATGTTTGCATAATATGTGAAAGATACCAAAAGTGTAGGGAGTATGAGATGAATCATTGTGAGGGCAGTATTCAAAGCAGAAAGTGCAAATAGCTGCAGGAGGAGATGTCATTGAGTGCACTGCTTTAATTGGAAGAGAATGATGGGAATCAGAGAAAAAGGAGTCAGGGTTAAAGCTGGTGCATTGCAACATGAAAGCTAAGTTAGAGATCAGTAAGAGTTTCACTTTTCTGGCTTTAGTCAGGCAATCATTGAATCTTTCCCAACACTGTTGCTAGGTTGTCAGTGCAGTGTCACACTGTCCAGTGTTGCTATGCTAATTTGCTTTGGTACTTTTCTCAGCTGGGATTTCCTCCCAGTGGAGTTATAAAGCATCCAACGCATTAGCCAAAATTCAAGAGGAGCTTGCAGACCTCAAATTGACTGATTTATGTTTCAGCTTTGAAGTCGCAAGAATAAGGAAACATTTGCCACCTCCCCATAGAAACTAAATGTTGTCTTCAAATAGCATGACCATGTCCCCTCTCCCCTCATAAATGAGCTGTTCATGCTCTTCATTATATTGAGAGGGGGCACAACTTGAAAATGGTTTGAGAGTTTGGCCCGAGTTATTGTGTGAGAGAGGCAGGCACCCCACCCACTGAGTGCAGGTTGCAACTTTCCCTTATGAAATTCATGGAATGCAAAGAAGGATTATACCTATCATCAAAGTGATTCAATCTGTATGAATTGCAAACACGGTGATATCATCATCAGTCCAAAAGACAGACAAATTATTTTCTAAATGTGCCAATAACCCTCTTTTCCAATGCCAAGGGTGAGGATGATTTTTGTCACAAATGGATTTTTCCAAAAGCAGTCTTTGAATGCATTTGAAGCTCAGACTTAGGTTTGCATAATGGCATGTTTGAAACACTTACATCAAGGTGATGCAACACATTAACAACTTCAGATGTGAGGAACATGAATGGTGAGATGGAAGTCATTCCGCATAACTGTATTCAATGTAAACCATTCACAGACACAATGGGCATGGTTTAGGGAAGCATAATATCAATTTTGTCAAGTTAACCAAACATTCATTTCTGTGTTCTAGTTTACAAAGCAGTTTGTATTTGGGATCCCTCAAGATGGGCTATACAAATACATAGTATGTGGAATGTGTAGTGATAATAATGAGGTCAGCCAGGTGGACCTCAGAGAAAATGATTTCCCTAATTGGGGCTATTAATCTATTAATCTGGTCCAATCAGGGAGTCCTAGCTGACAGGTAAAACTAGGGGTGTCAGATGTCCTGTTCACTCTGAAAGCTGGCTCTGAGGAAGCTGGATCAGTGTCAAGCATTCTCGACGTGTAAATAAAGGGTGACTTGGTGATGGGATACTGGCCTCTGTGGAGTTATTTCAGAGTAAAATTGGATAGACAGTGACTTCATTAACCCAACTACAACTATCATTACTCTTGTCCTAAAATTGATACTTAGCAACGAAACCTTACTTATTTTTAAATTTCAGTGACAGCAGACTGACCATATGATCTCAGTTCTGAGGAAGGATCACTGGAACATTAACTCTGATTTCTCTTCACAGACGCTGTCAGTCCTGCTGAGATTTTACAGCAATTTCTGTTTTTGCTTCAGAGACAGTATTATGAGTTTGCTTCATCATGGATTTTCAAAACTGAGACTCATTTCCCAAACCTGTAAAATGGTAGTGTCTTGTGATTGATGGCCAACAAGAGCGGGATTTCAAAGTACTTTATCATTGTAAGTCATATTTTATTGGCCTGCAACCACATTATAAAATTATTTTTTAGCATTTGTGTCTAAGATCAGAGACTGATTTCTTTGTGTGGGTTATTCTTTCCATCTCATCCATGGCTGACTCCTTGTATTTCTATCAACAAGAGATGAAAGAGCCAGCTGTATTAATTTTCTGAAAAAAAAACGAAAATGCTGGCTACTTCAAATCCAATCAGTCTAAAATGGGTCAATCTTGGACTTGACCTATATATCTTCAATTTGGCTAATCAAGCTTTTCTCATTACAAAAATGGAATTGTTACTCAATTCAGATAATTGCTGCTTCAAATTGTGCTGAATAGAGATTTGTCCTGATTGTGTTCTCTGCAGAAGAAGCCAGTCTATGTCAGAATCATGGCCAGTTTTGTATTTAGAGATTGGAAATTTTAACATTTACGTTATTCAGTCAGGGAATGGTGAAAGATGCTGTCGATCGAAAACATTTCAAATAATACAATTTCAGGTAAGGGATTTATCCATCTCTGTCTCTTATTGTCCCTTTCTTTGAGCTCCTGCTGTAAAACAACTTATTTATTGAATTTGAATTTTCAATATTATTGTTTTATATTACTCTAATGATTCAATTAGTTGATAGGAAAGGAACTTTTCATTCATGGAACAAACAACCCAATGAACTGTTGATGCTGCAAATCAGAAACAGAATGAGAAATTTCTGGAAAACCTCAATAGGTCTGGCAACATCTGTGAGAGACAGCAGAATTAGTGTTTTGGATCTTGTTACCCTTCTTTAGAACAGACCCGAAACATTAACTCTGCTGTCTCTCCACAGATGCTGACAGACCTGCTGAGTTTTACCAGCAATTTCACATTTTGTTACTCATTCATGGGATGTGATTGACATTTCCTTGAGGAGGTGGCAAACTGTCTTCTTGAACTGTGATATACCCACAGTGCTGTTTGGAATGACAAGTCAGGATGTTGTGTGGCTTGTAGGGGAGTTCACGAGTTATGCCAAAGAAAGTTCCATTCTGAAGAAGAGTCACCGGATTCAAAATATTTTCTCTTCACAGATGCTGCCAATCTGCTAAATTTCTCCAGCAACTTCCATTTAGACTCATAGAGTCATAGAGATGTACAGCAGGAAAACAGACCCTTCAGTCTAACCCATCCATGCGACCAGATATCCCAACCCAATCTAGTCCCACCTGCCAGCACCCGGCCCATATCCCTCCAAAGCCTTAATATTCATATACCCATCCAAATGACTCTTAAATGTTGCAATTGTACCAGCCTCCACCACATCCTCTGGCAGCTCATTCCATACACGTACCATCCTCTGTGTAAAAACGTTGCCCCTTAGATCTCTTTTATATCTTTCCTCACTCACCCTAAACCAATGCCCTCTAGTTCTGGACTCCCCAACCCCAGGGAAAAGACTTTGCTATTTATTCTATCCATGTCCCTCATAATTTTGTAAACCTCTATAAGGTCACCCCTCAGCCTCCGACGCTCCAGGGAAAACAGCCCCAGCCTGTTCAGCCTCTCCCTATAGCTCAAATCCTCCAACCCTGGCAACATCCTTGTAAATCTTTTCTGAACCCTTTCAAGTTTCACAACATCTTTCCGATAGGAAGGAGACCAGAATATTCCAACAGTGGCCTAACCAATGTCCTGTACAGCCGCAACATGACCTCCCAACTCCTGTACTCAATACTCTGACCAATAAAAGAAAGCATACCAAATGCCTTCTGCACTATCCTATCTACCTGCGACTCCACTTTCAAGGAGCTATGAACCTGTACTCCAAGGTCTCTTTGTTCAACAACACTCCCTATGACCTTACCATTAAGTGTATAAATCCTGCTAAGATTTGCTTTCCCAAAATGCAGCACCTCGCATTTATCTGAATTAAACTCCATCTGCCACTTCGCAGCCCATTGGCCCATCTGATCAAGATCCTGTTGTAATCTGAGGTAACCCTCTTCGCTGTCCACTACATCTCCAATTTTGGTGTCAACTGCAAACTTACCAACTGCACCTTTTGTGCTCGCATCCAAATCATTTATGTAAATGACAAAACGTAGAGGACCCACCACCGATCCTTGTGGCACTCCACTGGTCACAGACCTCCAGTCTGAAAAACAACCCTCCACCACCAAACTCTGTCTTCTACCTTTGAGCCAGTTCCGCATCCAAATGGCTAGTTCTCCCTGTATTCCATGAGATCTAACCTTGTTAATCAGTCTTCCATGAGGAACCTTGTCGAACACATTACTGAAGTCATTATAGATCACATCTACTGCTCTGCCCTCATCAATCCTCTTTGTTACTTCTTCAAAAAACTCAATCAAGTTTGTGAGACATGATTTCCCACACAAAAAGCCATGTTGACTATCCCTAATCAGTCCTTGCCTTTCCAAATACATTAGATTCCTGAAGAAGGGCTTATGCCCGAAACGTCGATTTTCCTGTTCCTTGGATGCTGCCTGACCTGCTGCGCTTTTGCAGCAACATATTTTCAGCTCTGATCTCCAGCATCTGCAGCCCTCACTTTCTTTCCAAATACATGTACATCCTGTCCCTCAGGATTCTCTCCAACAACTTGCCCACCACTGAGGTCAGGCTCACAGCTCTATAGTTTCCTGGCTTGTCTTTACCACACTTCTTAAACAGTGGCACCACATTTGCCAACCTCCAGTCTTCTGGCACCTCACCTGTGACTATCGATGATACAAATATCTCAGCGAGAGGCCCAGCAATCATTTCTCTAGCTTCCCACAGAGTTCTTGTGTACACCTGATCAGGTCCTGGGGATTTATCCACCTTTAACCGTTTCAAGACATCCAGCACTTCCTTCTCTGTAATCTGGACATTTTGCAAGATGTCACCATTTATTTCCCGACAGTCTATATCTTCCATATCCTTTTCCACAGTAAATACTGATAAAAAATATTCATTTAGTATCTCCGCCATTTTCTGTGGCTCCACACAAATGCCGCCTTGCTGATCTTTGAGGGGCCCTATTCTCTTCCTGTTTACCCTTTTGTCCTTCATATATTTGTGAAAACCCTTTGGATTCTCCTCAATTCTATTTGCCAAAGCTAACTCATGTTCCCTTTTTGCCCTTCTGATTTCCCTCTTAAGTATACTCCTACTTTCTTTATACTCTTCTAAGGATTCACTCGATCTATCCTGTCTATACCTGACATATGCTTCCTTCTTTTTCTTAACCAAACCCTCAATTTCTTTAGTCATCCAGCATTCCCTATAGCTACCAGCCTTTCCTTTTACCCTGACAGGAATATACTTTCTCCAGATTCTTGTTATCTCATTTCTGAAGTCTTCCCATTTTCCAGCGAACATCTGCCTCCAATCAGCTTTTGAAAGTTCTTGCCTAATACCGTCAAAATTGGCCTTTCTCCAATTTGGAACTTCAGCTTTTAGATCTAGTCTATCCTTTTCCATCACTAATTTAAATCTAATAGAATTATGGTCGCTGGCCCCAAAGTGCTCCCCCACTGACACTTCAATCACCTGCCTTGCCTTATTTCCCAAGAGTCGGTTAAGTTTTGCACCTTCTCTCGTAGGTACATCCACACTGAATCAGAAAATTGTCTTGTACGCACTTAACAAACTCCTCTCCATCTAAACCTTTCACACTATGGCAGTCCCGGTCTATGTTTGGAACGTTAAAACCCCCAACCATAACTACCCTATTATTCTTACAAATAACTGAGATCTCCTTACAAGTGTGTTTCTCAATTTCCCTCTAACTATCAGGGGGTCTATAATACAAGCTGAAAATGTGTTGCTGGAAAAGCGTAGAAGGTCAGGCAGCATCCAAGGAGCAGGAGAATCGACGTTTCGGGCATGAGCCCTTCTTCAGGAATGGTTTCAGCTCTGATCTCCAGCATCTGCAGTCCTCACTTTCTCCTAGGTCTATAATACAATCCCTTTCTTATTTCTCAGTTCCACCCAAATAACTTCCCTGGATGTATTTCCGGGAATATCCTCCTTCAGCACAGTTGTAATGCTATCCCTTATCAAAAATGCGACTCCCCCTCCTCTCTTGCCTCCCTTTCTATCCTTCCTGTAGCATTTGTATCCTGGAACACTAAGCTGCCAGTCCTGCCCACCCCTGAGCCATGTTTCTGTAATTGCTATGATATCCCAGTCCCATGTTCCTAACCATGCCTTGAGTTCATCTGCCTTCCCTCTTAGGCCCCTTGCATTGAAATAAATGCAGTTTAATTTATTGGTCCTACCTTGTGCCTGCCTGCCCTGACTGTTTGACTCACCTCTGTTCTCAACGGTACCAGTCTCAGATTGATCTCTTTCCTCACTATCTCCCTGGGTCCCACCCCCCCACCTTACTAGTTTAAATCCTCCCAAGCAGTTCTCGCAATTTTCCTTGCCAGTATATTAGCCCTTCCAATTTAGATGCAATCCGTCCTTCTTGTACAGGTCACTTCTATCCCAAAAGAGTTTCCAATGATCCAAAAATGTGAATCCTTCTCCCATACACCAGCTCCTCAGCCACGCATTCATCTGCTCTATCCTCCTATTCCTGCCCTCACTAACTGGTAGCACTGGGAGTAATCCAGATATTACTACCCTTAAGGACCTCCTTTTTAAATTTCTGCCTAACTCTCTGTAATCTCCCTTCAGAATCTCAACCTTTTCCCTTCCTATATCGTTGGTTCCGATGTGGACAATGTCTTCTTGTTGGCCCTTCTCTCCCGTGAGAACATTCTGCACCCTCTCTGAGACATCCTTGATCCTGGCACCAGGGAAGCAACACACCATTCTGCTTTTTCGCTGCTGGCCACAGATTCGTTTGTCTGTACCTTGGACTACAGAATCCCCCAACACAATAATTAACCCTCGTTGCATTAGAGCCAGTCTCAATACCAGAAACTTGGCTGTTCGTGCTATGTTCCCCTGAGAATCCATCACCCCCTACATTGGTGTGCTGAAAATGGGACTCTGCCATATAAAGGTAAAAACAATGACTGCAGATGCTGGAAACCAGATTCTGGATTAGTGGTGCTGGAAGAGCACAGCAGTTCAGGCAGCATCCGAAGAGCAGTAAAATCGCGTTTCGGGCAAAGGCCCTTCATCAGGAATAAAGGCAGAGAGCCTGAAGGATGGAGAGATAAGCTAGAGGAGGGTGGGGGTGCAAAACCTGTGCCCACACCTCCTCCCTCACCTCCATCCAAGGCCCTAAAGGAGCCTTCCACATCCATCAAAGTTTTACCTGCACATCCACCAATATCATTTATTGTATCTGTTGCTCCCGATGCTGTCTCCTCTACATTGGGGAGACTGGATGCCTCCTAGCAGAGCGCTTTAGGGAACAACTCCAGGACACCCGCACCAATCAACCACACCGCCCTGTGGCCCAACATTTCAACTCCCCCTCCCATTCTGCCGAGGACATGGAGGTCCTGGGCCTCCTTCACCGCCGCTCCCTCACCACCAGACGCCTCGTCTCTTCTGTTCTCAACGGTACCAGTCTCAGATTGATCTCTTTCCTCACTGTCTCCCTGTGTCCCCCCACCTCTTCCCCCACCCCACCCCCCCCACCCACCTTACTAGTTTCAAGCCTCCCAAGCAGTTCTTGCAAATTTCAGATCTTCCGTATCCCCAGTTCTTTAATTTATTCTAAAGTTCCATTTTCTTTGCTTATTGCTCATTTTTAAAATCTCTGCAGTTAGATTCTATAAATAGCTTTTACAATTCCAGGTTAAGAAAATAAAATTAAAGCCATGTTTCCATCAGACCATAAGAAGAGGAACAGGTCGTTCGGCCCCTTGAGCCTCATCCACCACTCAATAGGATCAAGGCTATTAAGAGACTCTTGTGGGAAGGTACACATTCGTCAAAATCAGGGTAACATTTAAATCCGATGCTGCCAATATTCAAATATTTTGGCACATGAACGATGGTGACTTTAAAGACCCCATGGCTTTGTGAGTGAGAAATCATGTCTCACAAACTTGATTGAGTTTTTTTGAAGAAGTAACAAAGAAGATTGATGAGGGCAGAGCAGTAGATGTGATCTATATGGACTTCAGTAAGTGTTCGACAAGGTTCTCCATGGGAGACTGATTAGCAAGGTTAGATGGAATACAGGGAGAACTAGCCATTTAGATACAGAACTGGCTCAAAGGTAGATGACAGAGGGTGGTGGTGGAGGGTTGTTTTTCAGACTGGAGGCCTGTGACCAGTGGAGTGCCACAAGGATCGGTGATGGGTCCTCTACTTTTTGTCATTTACATAAATGATATGGATATGAGCATAAGAGGTACAATTAGTAAGTTTGCAGATGACACCAAAATTGGAGATGTAGTGGACAGCAAGGAGGGTTACCTCAGATCACAACAGGATCTGGACCAGATGGGCCAATGGGCTGAGAAATGGCAGATGGAGTTTAATTCAGATAAATGCGAGGTGCTGCATTTTGGGAAAGCAAATCTTAGCAGGACTTACACACTTAATGGTAAGGTCCTAGGGAGTGTTGCTGAACAAAGAGACCTTGGAGTACAGGTTCATAGCTCCTTGAAAGTGGAGTCGCAGGTAGATAGGATAGTGAAGAAGGCATTTGGTATGCTTTCCTTTATTGGTCAGAGTATTGAGTACAGGAGTTGGGAGGTCATGTTGCGGCTGTACAGGACATTGGTTAGGCCACTGTTAGAATATTGCATGCAATTCTGGTCTCCTTCCTATCGGAAAGATGTTGTGAAACTTGAAAGGGTTCAGAAAAGATTTACAAGGATGTTGCCAGGGTTGGAGGATTTGAGCTACTGGGAGAGGTTGAACAGGCTGGGGCTGTTTTCCCTGGAGCGTCAGAGGCTGAGAGGTGACCTTGTAGAGGTTTACAAAATTATGAGGGGCATGGATAGGATAAATAGGCAAAGTCTTTTCCCTGGGGTTGGGGAGTCCAGAACTAGAGGCATAGGTTTAGGGTGAGTGGGGAAAGATATAAAAGAGACCTAAGGGGCAACTTTTTCATGCAGAGTATGGTACATGTATGGAATGAGCTGGCAGACGATGTGGTGGAGGCTGGTACAATTGCAACATTTAAGAGTCATTTTGATGGGTATATGAATAGGAAGGGTTTGGAGGGATATGGGCCGGGTGCTGGCAGGTAGGACTAGATTGGGTTGGGATATCTGGTCGGCATGGACTGGTTGGGATGAAGGGTCTGTTTCCATGCTGTACATCTCTATAACTCTATGACTCTATGACATGAGGAATGGAACTAAATGATATACCAGGAATTGGTCTATTTGCCTGGAACCAGACATTGTCTGAAATCAACAGCTTTATAAAAAGGAGGACAGAATGCTTGAAGAAAATAAAACAAAAATATCATGACTGGCTAAAAAATTGATTATGCTGTGTGCTTTTCATTATCCAATTAAATGAAGATCTTTACAGTCCTGATGTACCTCATGACTCCTATGTTACAATCAGGTGAGAAGCAGTCAAATGGCTCCCATTTTCTCCTGCTCCTCATTTGACCACAACAGGTTTAATTTGAAAAGGATAAAACTTGCCAATTCAGTGAATGTTTGACTGTTTACATGCAAGTGATCTTAAAATAGATGAGAATACGAGTTTCCTTGAGTTTTATGAAAAGAGGTCAGATTTCTTTTCTATTCTTTACCCAATCTAAATAAAATAATAAAAATGTTCTGATTATCCCACTCACACATACTCGAAGTTCCCACACCCGCAAATAGATCACAAAGTCAAGGAGACTAAGTTGAGTAAATTATAGTCCGATAAAATTAAAGAGGTGTTTGATTCTTGAAAGTCGGTGATTTGATCAGCTTTAGGTTGAGTTAAGTAATTCTGCTGTTTTCAGCCTATGATTCTGTTGTTTTCAACATGAAGATTGCTTAAAGATATAGATAGGAGAAAGTGAGGTCTGCAGATGCTGGAGATCAGAGCTGAAAATGTGTTGCTGGAAAAGCGCAGCAGGTCAGGCAGCATCCAGGGAACAGGAGAATCGACGTTTCGGGCATAAGCCCTTCTTCAGGAATGAGGAAAGTTTGTCCAGCAGGCTAAGATAAAAGGTGGGGAGGAGGGACTTGGGGGAGGGGCGTCGGAAATGTGATAGGTGGAAAGAGGTCAAGGTGAGGGTGATAGGTCAGACTGGGGTGGGGGCGGAGAGGTCGGGAAGAAGATTGCAGGTTAGGAAGGCGGTGCTGAATTCGATGGATTAGACTGAGACAAGGTGGGGGGAGGGGAAATGAGGAAACTGGTGAAATCCGCGTTCATCCCTTGTGGTTGGAGGGTTCCTAGGCGGAAGATGAGGCGCTCTTCCTCCAACCGTCGTTTTGTTGTGGTCTGGCGATGGAGGAGTCCAAAGACCTGCATATCCTTGGTGGAGTGGGAGGGGGAATTGAAATGTTGAGCCACAGGGTGGTTGGGTTGGTTGGTCCGGGTGTCCCAGAGGTGTTCTCTGAAACGCTCCGCAAGTAGCCGGCCTGTCTCCCCAATATAGAGGAGGCCACATCGGGTGCAGAGGATGCAATAGATGATGTGTGTGGAGGTGCAGGTGAATCTGTGGCGGATATGGAAGTTTCCTTTGGGGCCTTGGAGGGAGGTGAGGGGGGAGGTGTGGGCGCAAGTCTTGCACCTCCTGCGTTTGCAGGGGAAGGTGCCGGGAGTGGAGGTTGGGTTGGTGGGGGGTGTGGACCTGACGAGGGAGTCACGGAGGGAGTGGTCTTTACGGAATGCTGATAGGGGAGGGGAGGGAAATATATCCTTGGTGGTGGGGTCCGTTTGGAGGTGGCGGAAATGACGGCGGATGATGCGCTGAACATGGACATTGGTGGGGTGGTAGGTGAGGACCAGTGGGGTTCTGTCCTGATGGCGGTTGGAGGGGCAGGGCTCAAGGGCGGAGGAGCAGGAAGTGGAAGAGATGCGGTGGAGGGCATCGTCGACCACGTTGGGGGGGAAATTGTGGTCCTTGAAGAAGGAGGCCATCTGGGTTGTGCGTTTTTGGAACTGGTCCTCCTGGGAGCAGATGCAGCGGAGTCGAAGGAATTGGGAGAATGGGATGGTGTTTTTACAGGGGGCAGGATGGGAGGATGTGTAGTCCAGGTAGCTGTGGGAGTCGGTCGGTTTGTAGGAGATGTCCGTGTTGATTCGGTTGCCTGAGATAGAAATAGAAAGGTCGAGGAAGGGGAGGGAGGAATCTGAGACTGTCCAGGTGAATTTGAGGTCGGGGTGGAAGGTGTTGGTGAAGTGGATGAACTGTTCAACCTCCTCGTGGGAGCACGAGGCAGCGCCGATACAGTCACCGATGTAGCGGAGGAAAAGGTGGGGGGTGGGGCCAGTGTAGTTGCGGAAGATGGATTGTTCCACATATCCTACGAAGGGGCAGGCATAGCTGGGCCCATGCGGGTGCCCATGGCTACTCCTTTCGTTTGGAGGAAGTGGGAGGATTGGAAAGAGAAGTTGTTCAGGGTGAGGACCAATTCAGTCAGTCGAAGGAGGGTGTCAGTGGAAGGGTACTGGTCGATACGGCGGGAAAGAAAGAAGCGGAGGGCTTTGAGTCCTTCGTGATGGGGGATGGAGGTGTACAGGGACTGGATGTCCATGGTGAAAATAAGGCGCTGGGGACCGGGGAAGCGAAAATCATGGAGCAGGTGGAGGGCATGGGTGGTGTCCCGAACGTAGGTGGGGAGTTCTTGGACTAAGGGGGACAGGACGGTGTCAAGGTATGCGGAGATGAGTTCGGTGGGGCAGGAGCAGGCGGAGACAATGGGTCGGCCGGGGCAGTCAGGTTTGTGGATTTTGGGCAGGAGGTAGAAGCGGACGGTGCGGGGTTGTGGGACTATGAGGTTGGAGGCGGTGGATGGGAGATCCCCTGAGGTGATGAGGTTATGGACGGTCTGGGAGATGATGGTTTGGTGGTGGGGGGTGGGGTCATGGTCAAGGAGGCAGTAGAAACCCTCCAACCACAAGGGATGAACTCAGATTTCTCCAGTTTCCTCATTTCCCCTCCCCCCACCTTGTCTCAGTCAAATCCATCGAATTCAGCACCGCCTTCCTAACCTGCAATCTTCTTCCCGACCTCTCCGCCCCCACCCCAGTCTGACCTATCACCCTCACCTTGACCTCTTTCCACCTATCACATTTCCGACGCCCCTCCCCCAAGTCCCTCCTCCCCACCTTTTATCTTAGCCTGCTGGACAAACTTTCCTCCTTCCTGAAGAAGGGCTTATGCCCGAAACGTCGATTCTCCTGTTCCCTGGATGCTGCCTGACCTGCTGTGCTTTTCCAGCAACACATTTTCAGCTAAAGATATAGATAGACAATTCAGCTTCATTTCTCGAGATCGAAATACTAGGTTGAGTTCTTTTCAAAATCTCTGTAACATCTATGCAGTCAAAATTAGCAGACAGGTTCAACTGGCAAGGTGGACAGAAAGAGACCAAGAAATAAACAAAGAATTCACTCAGGGTATTTTTTCTTCAGTGCTTCTGTGCTTGTCCAATTCTACAGTCATTTAAAACACACATAGGATTGGCATGTCCACGGCCTTCTATTACCAACCGCCCAATGATCCAAATAAGATAATTGCTAAAATATTCTAATTTCTTAATTTACATGATGAAATTATATCTGTGCTCTTGCCTTTTGTGTCGAAGGTCCCATTATAGAAGTGATTCTAATTCTATAATAGTTTATTGCAACGTAGTTAAGTACCGCAGGTGATTGTCTGGATGCTGTGCTAATAGAATTGGAGATACAACCTCTATAACCGTTAAACCAATGAAGGTTATTGCTTCTGATGTGGACAGGTTATGCTAAACTTCAATCTTTTTGGAATGCATAAAGTACACGTGACACAAATATGTAGCTATTGTTAATTATGTGATCAGGCCGGTGTAATGTGGTTTTAGTCTTTTTAGAAATCAGTGAGGTGTTTCTTGCAAGTAGATTCCATAATTTAATAGATTCAATAATCACTTTTTCATATAAAGCACATTTTCATGACATCTGCTTCCAGGTTGTTATATTTATTCCAATAGTTTTTGGGAATATTTCATGTGGACCACACAGACAAATGTATGTAACTTTCGAAATGATCACTTGATTAAAGCTTTCAACCAGAATGTGTCGAACCAACATTCAAAAACAAAATGCCAAGTTATTGCTTATTTCTGAAGTTTCAAGTATTCACTTTCATAATTTGAGTTAAAAATCACACAACACTAGGTTCTAGTCCAACAGGTTAGTTTGGAAGCACTAGCTTTCGGAGTGCTGCTCCTTCATCAGGTGATTGTCAACTTGATGAAGGAGCAGCACTCCAAAAGCTTATGCTTCCACATAAACCTGTTGGACAATAACCTGGGGTTGTGTGATTTTTAAGTTTGTACACCCCAGTCCACTACCGGCATCTCCAAATCATTCATAAGTTTAGATTTTCAGACACATTTTATTAAAAGGATCATTTTATGTAAATACATTTACACCATAAATGTTGATTGGAAAGTAATTTTCAATAGTCAGTGAGTATTTTGAACTGTTATCTGGCTTCCGATAACATATTTGCAAAATGTCAGAGGACAGCATACACTATACACAGTCCATGTTATCTGGTATCACAATAAGATTAAATGCATTAATCCTGCCAGATTATAACATCCAGTTCCAGCTGCATTAGCCTAAGTCTTCTTACTAATTAGACCTTGCAGTAAGGGTGCAGATCAAATCCATTATCAGTGTTATGTTAGAATTAGACTCAACATGAGTGTGTTCGAAGATTTAAAGTCCAAATCATTCCAGGTCTGTTCACAGTACTTTGGATTGATTTCCTGCTGTAATGATTTACTGTTTAGCATCAGAGACAGCTGACCAAATGTAAGCAAATATAGCCAAACATGTGGATTGGTTATTTACCATTTCCAAATAAAGAGAAATTCCTTTCTTGATTACCTTACAGAGCAGACTGATGAGTTTACACGTCATCTCTTTAAAGAAAATGTATTTTTATCTACATCAACATAGAGCCTTTCACACCCACAGGACATTCCACGTACTTTGCAGCCAAGACTTACACTTGAAATGCAATTACTGTTGTTACAAAGGAAAATGCAGCTGCCAATTTGTACAATGGGGTCTCACAAACAGCATTAATATAAATGACCAGTTGAAAGGTTCAAGCTTCCACTGGGAGTTAATTGCAGTTGGTGTTGCTGAGTTATTCATGTTTATTTCCCTGTGTCATCACAGCAGGACTTATGGGCTGTTAATGAAGAAGCGGAAAATGAAGACAAGATAAAAATTTAGCACATCAATGGATAATGTCAGTCTGTTGACATTCTTTGATGGTTTTGATACATTAATAAAATGTAATGGAAATATGTTGAATGAATATGCGCTGATGAAATGCCAATACAGTATATAATATGACATTTTAATTGACTGCCAATTTACTAAAGAATTTTCAAAAATGCTGTTTTACCCAAACTCAGGAGATGAAAGATAATAGCTTGTTGTTTCCGGGACATAAACTAATAGCAGTATTGATACCCGATCAGAATCTCCCCAGCTGAAGAGCTCTAGAATGTATATAGTATAACCCGATGAAACCAATCCCTTGTTTCATACAGACAATTGAGAAACCGTTATGGAAATGGCATATTGCTTATACAGTTGAGAATGTGGTGCTGGAAAAGCACAGCAGGTCAGGCGGCATCCGAGGAGCAGGGCTTTTGCCTGAAACGTTGATTGTCCTGCTCCTCAGGTGCTGCCTGACCTACTGTGCTTTTCCAGCACCACACTGTCAACTCTAATCTCCAGCATCTGCAGTCCTCACTTTCTCCATATTGCCAATACATTTGATCCAATTTTCTGTGCATGAAGCTGAGGAGAATCAGGACTGATATGTAAGGTTTTATCTGTGATTTAAGCCAAATGTGAACTACGACATATGGAGAAGATTAGTGGTACAGCCAAATGCTTAAAAACGTGAGAGTCACAATTTTTTGTTCCCCTGCTGTTTGGCTTAATCTTCTGCATGCAACTTTCTGCCTTTTCATCTGGAGACTGATTGTATTCATTTGGTACCTTTAATAATGCAGAACATTCCAGGATGATCTCAGGAGTGCTGCTTACACCAAACAAAGGTAGGATATCATTATGAATGATAAACAAAGAGGCAGATTTTAAGCAATATCTTAAAGCAAGAAGAGTGTCTGAGTGGAAGAGAGATTTACTGAGGGAATTTCAATGCTTATGGCCTAGGCAGCTCAAGGCAAAAGTAGCAATAATGCAAATTGCATGTGCTGAATAGATGAGCATAGCTGGGGATTCGAGATTGCAGTATCTGGAGAGCTGAAGCTATGAGGTATTTTGAGGAAAGGAGAGCACTGGGCTGATGTGTGAATAGGATTTACTATGAGTAAGAATATGGGCTCCAGAACTTTGAACGATCTTAGATCAACACTACAAAGTGGGAGTCAAACGTTGTGGCGCTGGATAAAGCACAGGAGGTCAGGCAGCATTCGAGGAGCAGGAGAGTCAACACTGAAACATCGATTCTCCTGCACCACACATTTCGACTCTGACTCTTCAGCATCTGCAGTGCTCACTTTCTCCTAGTACAAAGTGGGAGGCTGTCACAGCTGTTAGAACAGGCATGTGTCAAGGTTACAAACATGGATGAGGGTTCCAAATGCTAATGCTATATGTAATAAAAGAACAGGACAGAAAATACACAACAATTGTAAATTAATAATTCCTTTTTTCTTGTGAGTTGAAACTTTTCAATTAAGTCAGAAACCTTGAGTGTGTTCTGTGAAAAGAGATAAAGCTTCTGAATGAGAGATTGAGATGAAGGCAGGAGCTTCCATTTGCTTTGACCTTATAAAGAGTAAAGATCAGGGTACTTTCTAATATGAAGCATGAAGTTAAATATAGTGGGTCCCCAAAGAAATGTGATGGTTCAGCTGCATAGATCTTTAAAATGTCATGAACATTTGCAGAAAATAATCAAGAACACCACTCGAACACTGGTCTTCATATCTAGAGACTAGACGACCAGGATGCAGAAGTTATGCTACAGTTCTGCAAAATTGTAGTTAGACACTACTTCAAGTACTGTGAGCAGACCTGAGCACCACACCTTCGGAAGGATATCATTGCCTTCGGTGGAATATAGTGGAGGTTTACAAGTATTATACATGGATTTCACAGACTAAGCTGTGAGGAAATATTATTCAAATTAAGCCTGTTTTGTTTAGAAGTTTGAGGGTTAAGGTATGATCTGATTAAAGTTTTCAAGATATTAACAGGAAAACAGAGGGTAGATAAAGACAAACTATTTCTACTAGTTCGGGATTCGAGAGGTAGGGGCATGGTCCAACAGTTAGAGTAAGACCATTCAGAACAAATATTAAGAAGCACTTAGAGTCATAGAGTCATAGAGATGTACAGAATGGAAAGAAATCCTTCGATCCAACCCGTCCATGCCGACCAGATATCCCAACCCAATCTAGTCCCACCTGCCAGCACCCGGCCCATATACCCCCAAACCCTCAAAACAGCCCCAGCCTATTCAGACTCTCCCTATAGCTCAAAACCTCTAATCCTGGCAACATCCTTGTAAATCTTTTCTGAACCCTTTCAAGTTGCACAACATCTTTCCGATAAGAAGGAGACCAGAATTGCATGCCATATTCCAACAGTGACCTAACCATTGTCCTGTATAGCCACAACATTACCTCCCAACTCCTGTACTCAATACTCTGACCAATAAAGGAAAGCATATCAAACGGCTTCTTCGCTATCCTATCTACCTGCGACTCCACTTTCAAGGAGCTATGAACCTGCACTCCAAGGTCTCTTTGTTCAACAACACTCCCTACGACTTTACTATTAAGTGTATAAGTCCTGCTAAGATTTGCTTTCCCAAAATGCAGCACCTCGCATTTATCTGAATTAAACTCCATCTGCCACTTCTCAGCCCATTGACCCATCTGATCCAGATCCTGTTGTAATCTGAGGTAACCCTCTTCGCTGTCCACTACACCTCCAGTTTTGGTGTCATCTGCAAACTTACTAACTGTACCTCTTATGCTCACATCCAAATCATTTATATAAATGACAAAAAGTAGAGGGCCCAGCACCGATCCTTGTGGCACTCCACTGGTCACAGGCCTCCAGTCTGAAAAACAACCCTCCACCACCAAACTTTGTCTTCTACCTTTGAGCCAGTTCTGTATCCAAATGGCTAGTTCTCTCTGTATTCCATGAGATCTAACCTTGTTAATCAGTCTCCCATGGGGAACGTTGTCGAACGCCTTACTGAAGTCCATATAGATCACATCTATTGCTCTGCCCTCATCAACCCTCTTTGTTTCTTCTTCAAAAAAACTCAATCAAGTTTGTGAGACATGATTTCCCACGCAAAAAGCCATGTTGACTATCCCTAAGCAGTCCTTGCCTTTTCAAATACATATACATCCCGTCCCTCAGGACTCCCTCCAACAACTTGCCTATCACCGAGGTCAGGCTCACCGATCTATAGTTTCCTGGCTTGTCCTTACCACTCTTCTTAAACAGTAGTGCCACGTTTTCCAACCTCCAGTCTTCCCACACCTCACCTGTGACTATCAATGATACAAATATCTCAGTGAGAGGCCCAGGAATCACTTCTCTAGCTTCCCACAGAGTTCTTGGGTACACCTGATCAGGTCCTAGGGATTTATGCATCTTTACCCATTTCAAGACATCCAGCACTTCCTCCTCTGTAATCTGGACATTTTTGCAAGATGTCACTATCTATTTCCCTACAGTCTGTATCTTCCATATCCTTTTCCACAGTAAATGCTGATGCAAAATACTCATTTATTATCTCCCCCATTTTCTGTGGCCCCACACAAAGGCCACCTTGCTAATCTTTGAGGGGCCCTATTCTCTCCCTAGTTACACTTTTGTCCTTAATATATTTGTAAAAACCCTTTGGATTCTCCTTAATTCTGTTTGCCAAAGCTAACTCATGTTCCCTTTTTGCCCTCCTGATTTCCCTCTTAAGTATACTCCTACTTTCTTTATACTCTTCTAAGGATTCACTCGATCTATCCTGTCTATACCTGACATATGCTTCCTTCATTTTCTTAACCAAATCCTCAATTTCTTAAGTCATCCAGCATTCCCTATACCTACCAGCCTTTCCTTTCACCGTGACAGGAATATACTTTCTCCGGACTCTCGTTATCTCATTTCTGAAGGCTTCCCATTTTCCAGCCGTCCCTTTACCTGCGAACAACTGCCCCCAATCAGCTTTCGAAAGTTCTTGCCTAATACCGTCAAAATTGGCCTTTCTCCAATTTAGAACTTCAATTTTTAGATCTGGTCTATCCTTTTCCATCACTATTTTAAAACAAATAGAATTATGGTCGCTGGCCCTAAAGTGCTCCCCCACTGACACCTCAGTCACCTGCCCTGCCTTATTTCCCAAGAGTAGGTCAAGCTTTGCACCTTCTCTGGTAGGTACATCCACATACTGACTCAGAAAATTGTCTTTTACACACTTAACAAATTCCTCTCCATCTAAACCTTTAACACTATGGCAGTCCCAGTCTATGTTTGGAAAGTTAAAATCTCCTACTATAACCACCCTATTATTCTTTCAGGTAGCTGAGATCTCCTTACAAGTTTGTTTCTCAATTTCCCTCTGACTATTAGGGGGTCTATAAGAAAACCCCAATAAGGTGATCATCCTTATCTTATTTCTCAGTTCCACCCAAATAACTTCCCTGGATGTATTTCCAGGAATATCCTCCTGGAACTCTCTTCCTCAAACGGCAGTGGATGCTGGATTGGTTGTTAATTTTAAATCTGAGGTAGTTAAATGTTTGTGAAGCAAAGGTATTAAGGGGTAAGGGCAAAAACAGAGGTTAAGGGAGTTGGCCACAGATCAGCCATGAACTTATTGAGTGGCGGAATAGGCTTAAGTGGCTGAATAGCCTACTCATGTTCCTTTATTCCTGTGAAATCATCCCTTTTAAAAGTCTGTCGCATGAAGTAAAAGTTAATTTTAAAGGATTTGCACGGCACATTGAAATTGATCAGACCAGGATTCAAGTTAAATGAGGTACTGGGAACCACAGAAAGCTGCATTCTCAATAAAATTGTGTCCCTTTTTCTTTCAATCAATCAATAAATACAGTGTATATATCATATATATATATATATATATCACATATATAATGTATAGATGGATAAATATCTGCTTCTGTTCCATAATGATGAATTGCATTAAACATCTCCATATTGTGTTTATACTACTAGCAAAACAACAGTTGTGACTGAATAATATTTACTGCCCACATATGGGATTGTAGTTTGTTTGAAGCATTTAAATACGATATAATGATAGACTAAACAAGACACAACTTTCACATTGCTTTTGTCATTTACTTCAGCTACCCAACTAAAATTTCTTCGAAAACATGAGATCAGACGTTAAAACTCAATGCAAGCAAAAACAGTAAACAATTTTTACTGCTGATAATCAGTGATAATTTTCAATGTTTATTTAGCATTTGGATTTTGGGCTGTCTTACTGTTAGAATCTTGGCACCATAAATTAATCAAAACATTTTAATTGTAAATCAGATCAAATTGCTTTGTAATTGTCTTCTCTCGAGCAAGTTTGGAGAAAATGTTCCATAACCAGCTGGTGGCAATTTGGCTAAATGAAGTTATAACCTGCACAGCTATTAAACGAGTCTGGGTTGCATTCTGGTTTTGAGTAAAAGGGAAATAAATTACTTGTGTTGCTTCCCTTTGGAAAGACACAACAGCTAGGATCCATCCTATCATGCTTCCAACATTGAAGTAAAGTCCCCTGAAACTATGGATGACAAAGGGAAACAACACATAGGGAATGAAAATGGCACAAATTACTGTTGTTAATGCTGAAAATGGATTCACACATTGGGTTGTGTTTAATGTTACTAACACAGGTCTAAGACACCAGTTGGAGAACTGTTGAAATTTCCTGTTTCATCAGTGGGAGAGGTTCAAATTAAAGAGCTGACAGTAATGAACTGGCAGCTTCAGATTTGCATCCCGATGGTAGAAATAGTGCCTATTGAGATCCTGACCATCAAAGAATGGCAGCATCCCACTGTTGGCTGAGAACAGTGGCTTCTGCTGGTAATACAATGAGGTTTTTGCCAGAGGACATTGTGCAATTCCTGGAGAGTTGTGAGTAAGGAAGGTTAGTAGTCATGGTGAGGGGGTTGACAGTAAAGTTTTGGGGGCTGAGTGAGTTCAGTTGCAAAAGCAGATTGTTGGCTTTGAACAATCCTTCTTCCACTCCTTTCTTAGAAACCAGAATGCAACCCAGACTCGTTTAATAGATGTGCAGGTTATAACTTCATTTAGCCAAATTACCACCAGCTGGTTTTGGAACATTTTCTTGTTGTTGGATCCCTTGATTAGGCATTAAGTGCCTTCGAAAGGCAGACCTACATGGGAAACCATTGTTGTACCCAACAGTGAATCCCTGTGGGTTCAAGGAAATCCCTGACCACTATTAAATCCCTGTGGACCCAGGGATAATGGCCTTTAAGTGGTGCAATAATGAGGCTAATTAGCTAGCAAGCAAGTTCCTGGCATTAGCCAGTTTCCATCACTGACCAAATGGTGTTAGTTTTTCTGCTCTCTGGAATGGTATGTATGGCCTCCCCACCATTATGTGGGGTCTGCAGCTATCTAGCCACTCCAGCAGGCTCGATTAATATCTAGTCATTGTTTTATTCAGCAGTATATGATTCTCTATGCCTTTCTCCACTCTGTGTCCCAGATTTCTGCTTCAATTTTCTTAACAACTAGTACAATATTTTAATTTATTTGTACTTCTTGGCTTAATATTAGGATAGTTCAAAATTATAAATGGTCAATAATACATATGATCAGAGACGATGTTAGTGGATTAGGACTGAATTTTACTTATGATTTGAATATCACTTAGATTACCAAAGATATTTTTCAATTTTTACTCTGTTGAAAAATCTGAGGCATCAATGATTTAAAAGTTTGTTAGCAATAATTTCTCTTGCAGTTTGAGAGACTGTTCCAAACTGTTGCTTCAGTGTAAAATATCTCAGACTCTGGCGACAATGGGGAAATCTTCAGACTGCCTCATACTTCAGTACAACCAATTCCTCTTTTGGAAAACTCCTGCTAAGTGACATTCTGAATGGAAATTGAAATGTATCCAGCATACTTTGAATTGCAGTATAAAAACAAAAACGCAACACATTTTCTATTTTATGCCAATAAATTACCAGTTTTTGGAATGTCAGAATTATTCTGGCACTCTGTGATGGAGTGCAGAACATGACTGGCCAATTAAAAATGTAAACATGCTAGAATGCGTAATCTTCATAAAGGAACATTCCTTGTCTTAGATGGAATTCTACAACTGAAAATCTTCCATTATTAGGAATGAGTACAGTGGACAAAGATAGAAAACAGTTTCAGTTTTTCCACTAGACAGGGTGTTCCCTTATCAGGTATGGCTGCTCTTAATCCTTAAAAGACAATATCATAGGAACTAAGGAATGTACATAATCAGAAATTATTATTTTGTAGTCTGGTTGACCCCAAAATTTTACAAAACTGAAACATCTATATCTGTATTGTCTGTATCTGTAATATCAAAAAAGTGTAGATTTAATATGTTAAAAGCAAACATGCCAGAAGGATTGTTTTAAAAACTAATTGAATATATATTTATCACAAACAGCTTCAAATATCTATCATGTCAAGTCCTAGCTCAAAACACTCAATTAGACAAAGTACAGGAGAAATTTGACATACCAAAAATGAATAATTATTATCAGTTTGTTTCAAGCTTGTGCTAACGTGATCACTTTATTCCATTACAATTAAGTTTTCTACCCAATGGCTATAAAACTCTTACTCTTGCTCTCTGAAGAAAGCTGAGTAAAAGGAAATGAAACAGTGACTGCTCGCCTTTCTTTGTTACACAAAAACAAATTTGCCCTCCCTATCACTTATCACAGTGCAACCTCTTGTTAAACAATTGAATATTCTTCTGAATTGATGAATCTAAAATAAATATTTCAAAAACCCTGACTAAAGTAATAGGAATATAATGTAAATATCCAAATGAATGATGGATGGCTACTTTGCTGGTGAGGCCTTTATCAGGGTTCCGGCTATTATTTGAAATAGCTATTTCACAGGACTTAAGGGTGAATGCGCTATTACCCAAAATGGAAATCACAGTTTACAAGAAAGAGAATGATGATATAATCACAGAAACTCAGAATTATTACAGTGCAGAAATAGGCCACTCAGCCCATTGTGTCTGCATTGACCTTCTGAATGTGAGAGATGGCTTTGCCCCAAAACCCTGTTTATCATTTCTATTCAAATAATTATCTAATGCCTTCTTGAACATTGCAGTTGAACATGCCTCCACCACACTACCAGGCATTTTATTCCAGACTCTAGCTACTTGCTGTACAAAAAAAAAGTTTCTCTCACATTGCATTTGCTTCTCTTGTAAATTACTGCAAATCTGTGTCCTTGATCTTTTTATGATGGAAGGATTTTTACCTATCTGATCTGTCAAGATGTCTTATGAATTTTGTAAACTCTTTAAATATCCTCTAAGTCTTCTCCTCGCCAAGAAAATCAATGCCAACTTAGAGCCATGGAGTCATGGAGATGTACTGCACGGAAACCGTCCCGTCGGTACAACTCGTCCATGCCGACCAGATATCCTAAATATACCTAGTCCCATTTGCCAGCATTTGGCTCATATCCCTCTAAACCCTTCCTATTCATGTACCCATCCAGATGCTTTTTAAATGTTGTAACTGTACTTCCTCATCACTTCCTCTGGCAGCTCATTCCAAACATGCATCACTCGTTGCATGAAAAAAATGGTCCCTTAGGTCCCTTTTAAATCTTCCACCTCGTAACTTAAACCTATGCCTTTTAGCTTTGGACTCCCCTACCCTGGAAAAAAAGACCTTTGCTATTCAACCCATCCATGCCTGTCATGATTTTATAAACCTTTATAAAATCACCCCTCAGCCTCCAACACTCAGGGGAAAATAACTCCAGCCTATTCAGCCTCCCCCTATAGCTCAAACCCTCTAACCCTGGCAACATCCTTGTAAGTCTTTTTTGAACATTTTCAAGTTTTACAACATCCTTTCTATAGCAGGGAGACCAGAATTGCATGCAATATTCCAAAAGTGGCTTAACCAAATGTCCTGTACAGCTGCAACATGGCCTCCCAATTCCTATACTCACTGCACTGACAAATAAAGGCAAGGATACCAAACACCTTCTTCACTATCCTATCTACCTGAGACTCCACTTTAAAGGAACTATGAACTTGCACTCCAAGGTCTCTTTATTCTGCAATACTTCACAGGACTGTACCATTAAGTGCCCTGATTTGACTTTCCAAAATGCAGCATCTCACTTTTATCTAAATGAAACTTCTCAGCCCATTGGCCCATCAGATCAAGATTCCATTGTACTCTGTGGTAACCTTTTCCACTCTCCAATTCTGGTGTCATCTGAAAACTTACTAATTTTACCTCTGTTCACATCCAAAGCATTCATACAAATGACAAAAAGCAGTGAACTCAGCACTGATCCTTGTGGCACACTGCTGGTTACAGGCCTCCAGTCTGAAAAGCAACCCTCCACCATTCCACCTTCTATCTTTGAGCCAGTTCTGTTTCCAAATGGCTAGTTCTCTCTGTATTCCATGTGATCTAACCTTGCTAACGAGTCAACCATGAGGAGCTTTGTCAAATGCCTTATTGAAGTCGATGTATATCTCACATCCACCACTCTACCCTCATCAATCCTCTTTGTTACTTCTTCAAAAGGTTCAGTCAAGTTAGTGGGACATGATTTCCCATGCATAAAGCCTTGTTGACCATCCCTAATCAGTCCATGCCTTTCCAAATACATGTAAATTCTCTCTCTCAGGATTCCCTAAAACAATTTGCCCACCATCAATGTCAGGCTCACTGGTCTTTAGTCCCCTGGCATTTTCTTACCACTTTTCTCAAATAGTGGCACCACTTTAGCTAACTGCCAAACTTTCGGCACATTATTTGTGGCTATCAATGATACAAATATCTGAGCAAGGGGTCTAGCAATCTCTTTCCTAGCTTCCCACAGAGTTCTAGGTCCTGGGGAATCATCCACCTTTATGTGTTTTAAGACGTCCAGCACCTCATCCTCTCTAATATGGATGTTTTTCAAGATGTTGCCATTTATTTCCCCACATTCTCTATCTTCCATATCCTTCTCCACAGTAAACATTGATGCAAAATACTTGCTTAGTATCGTTCTCATCCCCTGCAGTTTCACACATAGGTGACCTTGTTGATCTTTAAAGGGCCGTATTCTCCTCCTACTTTCCTTTTTGTCCTTAATGTACTGTAGAAACCCTTTGGATTCTCCTTAACCCTATTTGCCAAAGCTATCTCATGTCGCCTTTATCCCTACTGATTTCCCTCTTAAATACAGAGGAACCTCGATTATCCAACATTCGATTGTCTGAATATCAGATTATCCAGCAATATCACAAGGTCCTGATGCTTGGCTAAACTATATTATCTGACATTCAATTATCCGGAATTCGATTAACCCAATGAAATACTGTCCGCCCTTGTCGTCCGGATAATTGAGGTTCCTCTGTATATTCCTACTGCCTTTACAGTCTTCTAGGGATTCACTCGATCTCTACTGTCTATACCTGACATATGCTTCTTTCTTATTCTTGACTAAAACCCCAGTTTCTCCAGACATCCAGCATTTCCTACTCCTATCAGCTTTGCCCTTCATTCTAACAAGAAATTACTGCTCTGGATTCTTGTTATCTCATTTTTGAAGGTTTCTCATTTTCTAGCCATCCTTTAACTGTGAACATCCGTCCCCAATCCAACTTTTGGAAGTTTTTGTTTCATAGTGTTTAAAATTGGCCTTCCTCCAGTTTAAAACTTTAACTGTTAGATCCAGTCTGTACTGTTCCATCACTATTTTAAAACTAATAGAATTATGGTCACTGGCCGCAACGTGTTCCACCACTGACACCAGTCTCAGGTTGATCTCTTTCCTCATGATCTCCCTGGGTCCTACCCACTTGTTTCACAAACTCTTTGCCATGGAGGATAGGTGGCAGCGGCACTAACTGGCCTCAATAAACTACCCCCAAACCCTAATGTCTGGCCAGAATCTGGCCCTCAGACTCCAATTAATTGACCTTAGGTATGCATGGTTGACAATGTGTCCTTATCCTCCAGGTGCAACACCGGCAATGGCATTAGTGGTGGCGCTGCTGAACTGTGAGCCCTTTGGTGGAAGCCCGTGGCCCAGTGTCAGTGTAAGTGAGTGACCAACACCACACTGCTGCACCCACTGTCAGCCCCAGTGATGGGTCCTGATTTTATGCAGAGTGAATGTGGAACAGAAAGAGGCAATTTAGCTCCTTGAATCCATACCAGCTTTCAAAGGAGCAATCCAATCAGTTCTAATCTTCCGCTCAATCCCCATACCCAACAGGTTTATTTTCCTTAAGTGACTACCCAACTCCTCAAATTGCCCATCCAGCACCATAAACTGGTGATGAAAACTACAATGCACTATTTGAACCTCCACAGTCTTCAGCCTACTCTTTGTACCAGCTAGCATGATCACACAGCATCAAGCATGTTCCTGTAGGAAAGGTGGGAAGCTTTACTCCATGGAGAAAAAGAAAAGAATTGAAGCTATGTAAACCCTGCACACCCAGCATGACACTGAGGCGTGTCCATCTGGGGGCAGGTTAAGTTCCAGGACTGAAATCAGGTTGTACTGAGAGGAATTTCTGAGGTAGATATATGTAGTTAAATTTGCATTGGACACTTATGACTCTGATTATAATCTTAGTTGATTGGCAAGTTTCAGTCTGATTTAGTCAGATACCTTGGCAACCGATGAAAGCTTCGGAGATAAGGTGACAATGTGGCAATGAGTTAGTAAGGCTTCAGCCTCCATTTCATCCTCAGTACCCTGTTCACATGGAAGATGTTAAAATCTAATCTGAAATCTCAGTATAAAACCTTTTAATTGATTATAAAATTCTCATTCCTGTGTTCAAATCCTTTCAGAGGTTCATCCTTCCTTACCTCTGTAATCTACTCCAGCTTTACAACCCTCCAGGATGTATCATTCCTCTTGTTTGGACCTCATATATCTTCAATTTCCTTTATGCTACCATATCAGTGGCTGTGACTTCTGTTGCATTGGCCCTAAGATATCAAATTCTTTCTGGGATCCTCTCTATTTTAATTGCTTGAAGCCTCATTCCAAATATTAGTCACACTTTGAATATTCTTTCTCTACTGAGTTCTATTCTCCACTGTCTTCACTGCTTGTCCCATTGAAAGATCAGTTCACGTTTTGATATTTCCAACTACATCATCTTGGGTCTTTCTTGTGCATGGTTGCTGTGCCTTGCATGACCTTATATTACAAACACTTCCTTACTATTGTCATTACATGTCTGACATATATGAGTATTCCTGATACTGCTTCAAGCTAGTTCCTCTTAGCACCAGCTTTCTCAGGAACCCTTCATTACATAGGCAATTGACTGTCCACGACAAACTTAAAACTCACCTGAATACTTTCATTTCAAAAGCTCTTGTTTGATCTTTGTCATTCTATTTGATAGTCCAGCTTTAACAGCAATACATTGGCACCAACCACATCAAGGCTTTCAGAAGATGCTGTGGCTATCCAGATTCTTTTAAGTGAGTTCACAACACCAATTCTCCCGAATTGGGCCAAAAGTCTGTCTTCTTGCCACCAGATGGAAAATTCAGTGAAAATGAGAAAACACATATTACAGCCTTCTGACATACATTTGACTCTGACTTCATGGTCACTCAGTTGTGGATAGTCGAATGCCTTCATTTTATTGTTATGTGTTATTTTCAGAAACATACTTTAGCCTGCTTTTATTTGTGAGACTCTGCCTCTTGAGTGATGAATGTTCCAAGATACAGGAAGGTATCAAATTGATCAAGCTAAAATTTGTTAATCAAAATCTTGCAGGTCTTTCCTTCCATCCCTATCAACTTTGCCTTGATCAGGAGACTTCAATTCTGATTAACATACTCAAGGTCATCTACCATTCCACTACTGAAATTAGCAAGCACTATAATGAAGATTTTATGATCAGCAGATTGAAAATTCAAAACTTCTCTGCTTCTAATTGATATCTAACAGTTACATCCTAGTATGTTTGACATAACCCTAACTATGAGGATGTGAACCATATGAGAAAACAGTCCTGTCAAATACCTCTTCTAACTTGGAACCCTTCTCACGGAGGTTACCAGCAATGTTGACCTGAGCTCATTACTTATGGTAAAATTTAAAGAGCAGGTTGACTTAAATATGGTGGACATCCATGTTGAATGTTGGCAGACAAAATACATCCTGGGAGACCAAATCTTAAAACTAATGAACTGTATGGTAGCTGCTGATGTCTTTGAACTTTGTGCATTAGGATTCTGTTGATTTCTGGTTCCTCTTCCACATCAAAGTCCAGCTTGCTCCTCAGCAATCTCACTTCCTATCTTTTATTGGATCCATTCCAGGATGATCCTGAGCAAGATTTTGCGAGCTTGGAAGATCAAAGCAACTTTTCGACAATTTGTGCATGCTTTAGGCCACCTTTCTTTGGAAAAGGAATAATTAAGGGCAAAACTATTTCTCTTCTTATCAAAAATCATAAGATTAGGATTTGTTAGGCTAACAATTATCATGATCCTTATATACAATTTTGTTAAAATGAATTGCTCATTTTACGCAAATTCCAAATAATGGTCTGGATCATTAGGATCTGACTAAGGCAAGCATGGAATTGTTTAGAATTCCCTGCTGCTGGTTAGCTTGCCTGTTTGCCAGTGCTATCCCAGATCTGGATTAATTTCCTGATGTCGGATGGAGGATGGATGCTACCTGACTTTGAGTGGTAGATGCATTGAGGGCTGGGAGACAGCTGGGATTTATTAGTCAGCTGTGAGCCATCTTCTTTGAAGAGCTGCCCAGCCACTGAGGTGATTGGAAGAAGCATCATTCCAGGCAGGTTTTTAGACCCTCTCTTTCTGTCTGATGTCGGCTGAAGTAGGTTGTTACCTTGTGGAGAGTTCCACAATAGTGACTTGGCCGCTGAGACCATTTCTTTTGTAAATTTCAGACTTTAAACATTTGGAAAAAAGGTGTTTTCAACCTGAAGAATTCTGTCTCTCTCTCTCTCTCTCTATTTATCTTACCTGATGAGACAGCCATGCTACTCCTTCAGTAATGAAAAGCCTCCTATTGAGCCTCCAACATTGGGAATCCAAACAGTCTCCCGATTTGGACCAAAAGTCTGTCTTCTTGCCACCAGATGGAAAATTCAGTGAAAATGAGAAAACCACATATTACAACCTTCTGACATACATTTGACTCTGACTTCATGGTCACACAGTTGTGGATAGGTCTTGTCGAATGCCTTCATTTTATTGTTATGTGTTATTTTCAGAAACATACTTTGTTAGCATTATTTGGTGCTTCTAGGGACTGACCTCCGTAGAGTTAGCTGGGATGATAATTTTACAATGTGACCTCATCTCCCTTACTTTCTATGGAGAAACACAGGAGGTCAAAAGAATCATGAAATCTATAACCAAGAACCTCCCAATTGCTTCCTATCAGTTGGTTAATAGCAGAATTGATGCTTCCAAGATTCCAAGTTTCAGACAATAAAAAGTAACATGACAAAGTGGATTTTTCACTCTTTCTCAATCTCACCTGAATATCAGTCCATTGAAGTCTATCAAATCCACTCCACTGTATTACTATAGTGGGATAGAAATTTGCTCCTATGCATTTTCAAAAAACTAAACTTAAGTGTAAGGTTAGTATTCATTCCTTTTCTGTTGCACAGGAGTTGATTTTTCAATTTGCAAACCAAGCATAAAACTGACATTGCATTTCACTTGCAATGATCATTGATAAAAATAAAATCAGAACTTCTATAATGGATGTCTGATCTGCCACACTATCCTTATATTCAGGAGGTAAGTTTAAAATATATTCCAACACTTTTATGAAAGCTAAAATAGGGAACCAGTGATACCTGAACTCATAAGTTCCCCTCCCTCCCAGAATAATGATAGAGTTCCCTCTCTGAGGAGAAAGTGAGGACTGCACATGCTTGAGATCAGAGCTGAAAATGTGTTGCTGGAAAAGCGCAGCAGGTCAGGCAGCATCCAAGGAGCAAGAGAATCGACGTTTCGGGCATGAGCCCTTCTTCAGGATCTTTCCTGAAGAAGGGCTCATGCCTGAAACGTCAATTTTCCCGCTCCTTGGATGCTGCCTGACCTGCTGCGCTTTTCCAGCAATACATTTTCAGCTAGGGTTCCCTCTCTCCTCACTTTCCATCTCACCATTCTCTGTATTTAAAGGATTGTCCTCTATCATTTCTATTATTTTCAACAGGATACCCACCAAACACATCTTCACCTCCCCTCCACTGTCAGCATTCAGGAGGGACTGTTCCATCAGCAAAACCCTGGCCCACTTCGCCATCAAACCTAACATTGCCTCGCTCCCACAAGGCCATCTTCACATGCAATCTCAGAAGGCAGAACACTTGCCCATTCATCTCCTCCCACCTTATTGTCTGAGGCCACAACCTTACATTTTAGTGCATTTCATTCAATCTAGTCCACTGTATTCCCTGAAATATTCACGTAGAGTCAAACAGTACAAAAAAGCTTCTTAAACTCATAGAGTCTGTATTGCCAAAAATACTCCCACCTACACTAGTCCCACTTTCCCACACTAGGCCCATCGTCTTGAATGTTATGACATTTCAAGTGCTCACCCAAGAACCTTTTAAAGGTTGTGAGGTTTCCAACTTCAACTATCACCCAAGACAGTGTATTCCAAACAACCCTACCACCATCTGGGTGAAAAAGCTGTCCCTCAAATCCCCTCTAAAATTCCTGCCTATCACTTTAACATTATGATAACCCATTAATGACCCTTTGACAAAGGGATACAGCTATTTTCTATTCACCCTGTCTCTGCTGTTCATTATCTTATTCATCTCCATCAGGTTCCCCCCTCAAGCTTCTCTGCACTAAAGAGAACAACCTGAGCCTATTCAGCCATTCTTCATAGCTTCACCCTGGTAAAACTCCTTTGCATTGGTGAAACTAAATGCAGACTGAGTAACCACACTGTGGCAATGATCCTGATCTTTTAATTGCTTGTTATATCAATAAACCACCCTGCTCCCATGCAAACTCATCCATCCTAACCTTGAAATGGACTTCCAATGAAACACAGCACAAACAAGAAGGATAACACTTAATTTTCCACTTTGGCACTTACAGATTCTAGAAGTCAACATTGAATCGTACATCTTTAGAACATGATCTCAGGCTTCCACTTATCTTCAAACTCTCATCCCTGTTCTCACCCACACCCATGTCTTTGAATGTTGTTGACTTTTCTTGAGTAAATTGAACCCATTTTCTCCTGTTCACATTCTGTTCCTTCATTTACACCCATTTTACATCTCTATCTCTCCTTTACCACCAGTGACCTCTTTGTCTTTTGTTCTGGGTGCTCTCACCATCTGTTTCATTCACTCCCCCTCCCCCTCTATCAATAGTAGAAAAGCCATGTTTTCTAAATTGCCAGTCTGCTGGGTTTCTCCAGCACTTTCTGTTTTTCTTTCAGATTTCCAGCACCTGCAACATTTTGATGTTATACATAAACTCATTCTGAGAATAACACATCGTTTTACATTCAATAAGTCTGAGTAAAATATTTCCTCTATTATATCTTCAGTTTAAGCTAATTGTGCATGCAATGAAGTGTCATAAAAATAGTAACATTTAAAATTTAATAGGCTAAGTCCTTGTGGAATGTTTTTAAGGCAAAATTGACAAGAACAGGATGAGATGAGCTGTCTGAAACCATAGCAACCATCCAAATGCCTCCTGTAAACATTCAAGATTTTGACCCTTTTTAGTTCATGCGGGTACTGTATTGTTTCTGGATTTAATTAAGCTTCAGATTGCAGTTCTAGGAATTCTGTTAAGTTACTCGAAAGTTTAGAATCATTCCATCTCTTTTGTAAACATAGTTGGTGTGTGTTTAACTTTCTCATTCCTTCCCTTCCTGTGAGATCAGTTCAGCCTTCATATGAATCTGTAAGAGTCTAATATTTAAAATACTTAAAACAACATTTTTAACATTTGCATCAGAGCACATCCATTTTGAAACGAGAAAAATGTATTACGTATAACTGAATTTACATGACTACATGTGATGTGAATTATCCTGGGGATTAATAATTTCCTTAATTGGTGCACCTCATCAGTCACATACGTAACTAATTGTTCGAATTGCAGAATTTCCTAAACCATTACATCACTGTTGACCAATAAAGAATTATACTTTATTCAGTAAATTGTATTGCTCTCAAAATTGTTGAAAATTATCTCTTTAGAAAATCAAGACTGATTTGTTCCAATATATACCTCACATGGGCCATGGAGCATTTCAAATAGTTTTAAGAAGTTTCAATTGCAACAATAGAAAAACAAAACCTACATGGCCATGCACATTTAAAAAATAATAGTATGATGTAAATAAATATAAAATGGATGTTTATTTTGTTCTTGACTTTGGAAAAAACATTAAGTGTAATACCTTTGCTAAGTCCAGATCCAGGCAGAGTTTCCCCAGGTTGTTATGCTTCCAGATGGGATACAATACAAAACAGTATAGGAACAGGCCTTGCGGCCAAACAAGCCTGCACTGATTCCTAATCCTTATTTGGATTCATTACTTATTGACCATAAGCGGTTTCAATCCCTTGGTTCACCTCCACTTCATGTATCTATCAAGGTATGCCTTAAACTTTGGTAACGTGCCTGCTTCCACTACTTCTATTGGCAGTGCGTTCCAGGTACCCACCATCCTCTGTGTGAAAACTTTTCCCCGCACTTCTCTGTTAAACTTTCCCCTTCTCACCTTGAACCTTTGCCCTCTTGTCGTTGAGCGTTACACCCTCTGATGAACCACCATATCTACATCTCTCATAATTTTGTAGATGTCTATCAGCCTGCCCATCAGCCTCTGTCTTTCCAGTGAAAATAGTCCAATTTTATCCAACTTCTCCTCACAACTAAAACCCACCAGACCAGACAACATCCTGGTAAATCTTCTCTGCTCCCTTTCCAAAGCATCTACGTCCTTTTATAATGTGACAAACCAGAACTGCACCCAATATTCTAAATGTGACCTAACTAAAGTTGTGTACAGCTGTAACATAACTTGCCAACTTTTATTTTTGACGCCCTGGTGAATGAAGGCAAGTGTGCTATATGCCTTCCTGACCACCTTATCCAGCTGTGTTGCCAATTCAGGGATCTGTGGACCTGTATGTCCAGATCCCTCTGTATATCAATGTTCCACCGTTTATTGTATAATTCATACCTGAATTTGATCTTCCAAAATGCATCACCTCGCATTTGTCCGGAGTAAACTCCATGCCATTTCTCTGTCCAAATCTGCAATCTATCATTTTCCTACTGTATTCTTTGACAATCCTCCTCATGATCTGCAACTCAGCCAATTTTGGTGTCATCCGCAAACTCACTAATCAGATTAGGAGAAAGTGAGGACTGCAGATGCTGGAGATCAGAGTCAAAAAGTGTAACGCTGGAAAAGCACAGCAGGTCAGGCAGCATCTGAGGAGCAGGACAGTCGACATTTCAGGCATAAGGCCTGCATCAAGAATGTTGAGGGGAGCTGAGACATAAAAAGGAGGTGGGATGGTGGGCTGGGAGGAAGGTAGCTGGAAGGCAATAGGCAAATGCAGGTTGGTGGTGACAGTGATAAGTCATAGCGGAGGGTGGAGCGGATAGGTGGGAAGAAAGATGAACAGGTAGGATAATTCAAGAGGATGATGCCGAGATGGAGGGTTGAATCTGGGATGAGGTGAGGGAGGGGAGATGAGAAGATTGATGATATCGACATTGATGACGTGGTTGGAGGGTACCAAGGCGGACGGTGAGGCATTCTTCCTCCAGGTGTCAGGTGGCTAGGATTTGGCGGTGGAGGAGGCCCAGGACTTGCATGTTCTTGATGGAGTGGGAGGGGAAGTTGAAGTGGTTGGCGGGGTTGTTTTGTCTGAAATATTCCGTGAGTTAGCGTCCTGTCTCCCCAATGTAGATGAGACTACATTGAGAGCAACAGACACAGTAGATGAGGTGTTTGGATGTGCAGGGAAATCTCTGGAAGGGTCATTTTGTGCCTTGGATGGAGGTGAGGGGATGGTGTGGGTGCAGGTTTTACACCTCTTGCAGGAGAAAGGGAAGGCGCTGGGAGTGGATGGTGGATTGGTGGGGGTCTTTGACCTAATGAGGGAGTCACAGAGGGAATGGTCTCTGCAGAATGCTGATAGGTGTGGGGAGGGAAATATATCTCTGGTGGTGGAGTCTGATTTTAGGTGGTGTAAATGGTGGAGGATGATACGTTGTATCCAGAGATTGGTAGGGTGGAAGGTGAGGACCGGGGGAGTTCTATTCTTGTTGTAGTTGGTGGGGTGGAGTTCAAGGGTGGAGTTCAGGAAGTGGAGGAGATGCACTGGAGAGCATTGTTGACCATGTGGGAGAGGAAATTACGGTCCTTGAAGTAGGAGTCCATCTGGGATGTTCTGGAGTGGAATTGCTCCTCCTGGGTGCACATGCGGTGGAGACAGAGGAATTGGGATTGATGAATAGCGTTTTGCAGGAGTTAGGGGTGGGAGGAGGTGTAGTCCAGGTACTTGTGGGAGTCATTGGGTTTGAAGTAGATATCCGTGTTGAGTTGGTCACCGGAAATGGAGACGGAGAGGTCCAGGAAGGAGAGGGAGGTGAGGGAGATTGTCCAGGTAAACCACTATGCTGAAAATGTGTTGCTGGAAAAGCGCAGCAGGTCAAGCAGCATCTAAGGAGCAGGAGAATTGACGTTTCGGGCATAAGCCCTTCTTCAGGAATGAGGAAAGTGTGCCAAGCAGGCTAAGATAAAAGGTAGGGAGGAGGGACTTGGGGGAGGGGCGTTGGAAATGCGATAGGTGGAAGGAGGTCAAGGTGAGGGTGATAGGCCGGAGTGGGGTGGGGGCGGAGAGGTCAGGAAGAAGATTGCAGGTTAGGAAGGCGGTGCTGAGTTTGAGGGATTTGACTGAGACAAGGTGGGGGGAGGGGAAATGAGGAAGCTGGAGAAATCTGAGTTCATCCCTTGTGGTTGGAGGGTTTCTAGGCGGAAGATGAGGCGCTCTTCCTCCAACCGTCGTGTTGCTATGGTCTGGCGATGGAAGAGTCCAAGGACCTGCATGTCCTTGGTGGAGTGGGAGGGGGAGTTGAAGTGTTGAGCCACGGGGTGGTTGGGTTGGTTGGTCCGGGTGTCCCAGAGGTGTTCTCTGAAACGTTCCGCAAGTAGGCGGCCTGTCTCCTCAATATAAAGGAGGCCACATCGGGTGCTGCGGATGCAATAGATGATATGTGTGGAGGTGCAGGTGAATTTGTGGCGGATATGGAAGTATCCCTTGGGGGCTTGGAGGGACGTAAGGGGGGAGGTGTGGGCGCAAATTTTGCATTTCTTGCGGTTGCAGGGGAAGGTGCCAGGAGTGGAGGTTGGATTGTTGGGGGGTGTGGACCTGACGAGGGAGTCACGGAGGGAGTGGTCTTTTCAGAACGCTGATAGGGGAGGGGAGGGATTATATCCCTGGTGTTGGGGTCTGTTTGGAGGTGGCAGAAATGACGGCGGATGATACGCTGTACATGGAGGTTGGTGGGGTGGTAGGTGAGGACCAGTGGGGTTCTGTCCTGGTGGCGGTTGGAGGGGCGGGGCTCAAGGGCGGAGGAGCGGGAAGTGGAAGAGATTTGGTGGAGGGCATCGTCGACCATGTCTGGGGGGAAATTGCGGTCCTTGAAGAAGGAGGCCATCTGGGTTGTACGGATTTGGAACTGATCCTCCTGGGAGCAGATGCGGTGGAGACGAAGGAATTGGGAATATGGGATGGCGTTTTTACAGGGGGCAGGGTGGGAGGAGGTGTAGTCTAGGTAGCTGTGGGAGTCAGTCGGTTTATAGTAAATATCCGTGTTGATTCGGTCGCCCGAGATAGAAATGGAAAGGTCTAGGAAGGGGATGGAGGAGTCTGAGACGGTCCAGGTGACGACCCATTGTCTCAGCCTGCTCCTGCCCCACCGAACTCATCTCTGCATACCTCCACACGGTCCTGTCCCCCTTAGTCCAAGAACTCCCCACCTACATTCGGGACACCACCCAAGCCCTCCACCTCCTCCATGATTTTTGCTTCCCCGGTCCCCAATGCCTTATCTTCGCCATGGACATCCAGTCCCTGTACACCTCCATCCCCCATCACGAAGGACTCAAAGCCCTTCGCTTCTTCCTTTCCCGCCGTACTAACCAGTACCCTTCCACTGACATCCTCCTTCGACTGACTGAACTGGTCCTCACCCTGAACAACTTCTCTTTCCAATCCTCCCACTTCCTCCAAACCAAAGGAGTAGCCATGGGCACCCGCATGGGCCCCAGCTATGCCTGCCTCTTCGTAGGATATGTGGAACAGTCCATCTTCCGCAGCTACAGTGGCACCACCCCCCCCACCTTTTCCTCCGCTACATCGATGACTGTATCGGCGCTGCCTCGTGCTCCCACGAGGAGGTGGAACAGTTCATCCACTTTACCAACACCTTCCACCCCAACCTCAAATTCACCTGGACCGTCTCAGACTCCTCCCTCCCCTTCCTCGACCTTTCCATTTCTATCTCGGGCGACCGAATCAACACGGACATTTACTATAAACCGACCGACTCCCACAGCTACCTAGACTACACCTCCTCCCACCCTATCCCCTGTAAAAATGCCATCCCATATTCCCAATTCCTTCGCCTCTGCCGCATCTGCTCCCAGGAGGACCAGTTCCAAATCCGTACAACCCAGATGGCCTCCTTCTTCAAGGACCGCAATTTCCCCCCCGACGTGGTCGACGATGCCCTCCACCGCATCTCTTCCACTTCCCGCTCCTCCGCCCTTGAGCCCCGCCCCTCCAACCGCCACCAGGACAGAATCCCACTTTTCTCTTAATTGTTAATTGTTCATACAAAATCAGTATCATTTTAAATTAATTAGCCAATTGAACCATAATAGTTAACAAATTATATTTTTCTACTTTTCATTGTTAAGGCAAAAATAATGGCAAACAGTCTTATTACAGAAAATTTTAAATAATTTATGAAGGTTGAATTCAAGTTTGAAAGGCAAGGACCAATGACAGGCCTGAGTGTGGCTCAGGGTACAACTAAGTATTAGATTTTTCTAGTCTATAGTCCACTGCAGAAGGGTAAAATAAAAGTTAGAGTCCATATTCTACCTACTTATGTATCTGGAGCCCAAACTGTGATTTGCATGTTCTTCAGTATGTGGGAGATCCTAGGCTCTGCTGGTGGGCTCAATGACCATGTGTGCAGGAGATGCCTCTGGGCTAAAGCAAGTGACTAAATATGTTTGGAACATGAGTGGAAGCTGAGGGCACTATGGAGCAGTCACGAAGCTGAGAAGCTTGTAGACAGCACATTTCAGGTTGTGGTCCCCCCAGCTTGAGGAAGTGCAGGCTTCTAAGAGAGAGAATGGGTGACAACCAAACAGAGGAAGGTCTGAGGGAATTCTTCAAGTGCATCTTACTTGCAAACAAATCTTTGGCCTTGGAAAACAGTGGGAATGATGATTTTGTGGAGGTCAGTCAGAGTCAATGCCATCGTATTCTAGGTTGTCTAGAGTTGGAAGGAAGAAGTATGAAGGGAAATAGTGTTTCGAGATTAATTAGTGAGAGGATAAAAAATTGCTTTGGCGACTGTGGATCTGATTCCAGGATTATGTGTTGCCTCCTGAGTACCAGGGTTAAGGAATAGCTGTAAGACATTCTGAAGAGGGATGGAGAAGAGCCAAGTATTGTAGTCCATGTTAGGCTCCTGACAGTTTCTGGAATGGTAGGATCTGTATACGTGGGATAGCTTACAATTGCAAAGGATGGGACCAAAATCCTCACGTGGATGTTAGCTAATGCTGCTAGGGTGGATTTAAATTATGTTAACAGGGGCATGGGATCCTAACAAATTGTTCAGAAGGGAGAGAAGCCAAGATAGAATTAGAAGCTAAAGCATGAGTAAATGAGTCTGGAAGGTAGAGAAAAGATAGGCTAGATAAGAAAGAGGTGTGTTTGGCAAGACTAAATATTTGACATATTTTAATGCAGGGAACTCAGGAATGTGATCAATGAGCTGAAGGCTATTGAGAGTATGATATCTCAGCTACAACTGAGCTTTGACTAAAAGACATACAGGATTGGCAGCTCAACATTCTTGATTATAGGGTATTAAAACAAGATAGCGGCAGGGTTAGTAGAGAATGCTACAATGTTTATCTAGGAATTAGTTATTGCAATGAGGAGGATGATATCTTAGAAACATCGTTAAATGAAGATAGAATTGAAAACCACAACCCTCAAACAGTCAGGGAGGGATAGAGGATCAAACATGCCAATCAAATTTCAGAGAAGAGTAAAAATAATAAGACAGTTCTGGTGGAGGATTTTAGGTAAAAACAATGACTGCAGATGCTGGAAACCAGATTCTGGATTAGAGTGGAGTTGGAAAAGCACAGCAGTTCAGGCAGCATCCGAGGAGCAGGAAAATTGACGTTTCAGGCAAAAGTCCTTCATCAGGAATAGAGGCAGAGTGCCTGCAGGGTAGGGGATTTTAACTACCCAAGTATTAAATACTCAGTGACTGCGACAGATTTAATATGCAAGGGAGTGAAGAAATTCTTAAACTGCACACAGGGCAAAGTTTTTAGTCAGCATGTAAAAAGTTGCACAAGGGAGGGGTAATTCTGGACTGAATATTCAAAATGAGCCCAGGCAGATAGAAAGCATATCAGTAGGGGGTTATTTTGGAGATAGTGACCATAACTCAGCTAGATTGATGGTTATGGAAAAAGATAAGGATAGGCCAGAAATAAAGCATCTAAACTGGGGAAAGGCTAATTTTACTAAAATAAGATACAATTTGGCATTAGTGGACTGGGAGAAAACCAGACAGAGGAAGGTCTGAGGAAATCCTCTGAGTGCATCTTATTTGCAAATGGATCTTTGGCCGTGGAAAACAGTGAGAGTGACGATTCCACTCTCGAGGTCAGTCAGAGTCAACGCCATGGCATTCTGGTTGTCTAGCCGCTTGAGACTGTCGAAACAGTGGGAAGCATTCAAAGAGGAAATATTGAGAATACAGGGCTAATATGTCCCCGTATAGAAAAAGGGTTGAACCAAGGCAAGAGAACCCTGATGTCAAGAGACATAAAGATTAGGATTAAAAAATACTAAGATGCTTGTGGCAGATATTGAGGGCTCAATATGGCAGAATTTCCGGAGGAGTATACAACGTGCAGGGGGATCTTAAAAATGAAATTAGGAAAGAAAAGAGAAATGAGATAGCATTGACAGAGATAATAAAGGAAAACCCAAAGGTTTCTTTAATATATATAAAGAACAAGATAAAAAAGCGGGGAAGAGTAAACCCCATTAGGGATCATGGAGTCAATGTGTGTGTGAACCCATAGATGTGGGCACAGTCAGCAACGTATACCTCATGGAGAAAGTGAGGACTGCAGATGCTGGAAATCAGAGCTGAAAAATGAGTTGCTGGAAAAGCGCAGCAAGTCAGGCAGCATCCAAGGAGCAGGAGAATCGACGTTTCGGACATAAACCCTTCTTCAGGAATGAGGAAGGTGTGCCAAGCAGGCTAAGATAAAAGGTAGGGAGGAGGGACTTGTGGGGGGGGGCGTTGAGAATGCGATAGGTGGAAGGACGTTAAGGTGAGGGTGATTGGCCAAAGAGGGGGTGGGGGCAGAGAGGTCGGGAAGAAGATTGCAGGTCAAGAAGGCGGTGCTGAGTCCGAGGGTTGGGACTGAGATAAGGTGGGGGGGAGGGGAAATGAGGAAGCTGGAGAAATCTGCATTCATCCCTTGTGGTTGGAGGGTTCCTAGGTGGAAGATGAGGCACTCTTCCTCCAGGCGTCGTGTTGCTATGGTCTGGCGATGGAGGAGGCCAAGGACCTGCATGTCCTTGGCGGAGTGAGAGGGGGAGTTAAAGTGTTCAGCCACGGGGTGGTTGGGTTGGTTGGTCCGGGTGTCCCAGAGGTGTTCCCTGAAACGTTCCGCAAGTAGGCGGACTGTCTCCCCAATGTAGAGGAGGCCACATCGGGGGCAGCGGATGCAGTAAATGATGTGTGTGGAGGTGCAGGTGAATTTATGACGGATATAGAAGGATCCCTTGGGGCCTTGGAGGGAAATGAGGGGGGAGGTGTGGGCGCAAGTTTTGCATTTCTTGCGGTTGCAGGGGAAGGTGCCGGGAGTGGAGGTTGGGTTGGTGGGGGGTGTGAACCTGACGAGGGAGTGGTCTTGCCAGAACGCTGGTAGGGGAGGGGAGGGAAAAATATCCTTGGTGGTGGGGTCTGTCTGGAGGTGGCGGAAATGACGAAGGATGATACGATGTATATGGAGGTTGGTGGGATGGAAGGTGAGGACCAGTGGGGTTCTGTCCTGGTGGCGATTGGAGGGGCGGGGCTCAAGGGTGGAGCAGCGGGAAGTGGTGAAGATGTGGTGGAGAGCATCGTCAACCACGTCTGAGGGGAAATTGCGGTCTTTGAAGAAGGAGGCCATCTGGGTTGTTCGGTATTGGAATTGGTCCTCCTGGGAGCAGATGTGGCAGAGGCGAAGGAATTGGGAATATGGGATGACATTTTTACAGGGGTCAGGGTGGGAGGAGGTGTAATCTAGGTAGCTGTGGGAGTCGGTCGGTTTATAGTAAATGTCCATGTTGAGTCGGTCACCCGAGATAGAAATGGAGAGGTCGAGGAAGGGGAGGGAGGAGTCTGAGACGGTCCAAGTAAATTTGAGGTCGGGGTGGAAGGTGTTAGTAAAGTGGATGAACTGTTCAACCTCCTCGTGGGAGCACAAGGTAGCACCGATACAGTCATCAATGTAGCGGAGGAAAAGGTTGGGGGTGGTGCCAGTGTAGCTGCGGAAGATGGACTGTTCCAAATATCTGACGAAGAGGCAGGCATAGCTGGGGTCCATGCAGGTGCCCATGGCTACTCCTCCCTCCCTCCCCTTCCTAGACCTCTCCATTTCTATCTCGGGCGACTGACTCAACACTGACATTTACTACAAACCGACCGACTCCCACAGCTACCTAGATTACACCTCCTCCCACCCTGCCCCCTGTAAAAATGCCATCCCATATTCCCAATTCCTTCACCTCTGCCACATCTCGTCCCAGGAGGACCAATTCCAAAACCGTACAACCCAGATGGCCTCCTTGTTCAAAGTCTGCAATTTCCCCTCAGACGTGGTTGATGATGATCTCTACCGAATCTCCTCCACTTCCCGATCCTCCACCCTTGGGCCCTGCCCCTCCAATAGCCACCAGGACAGAACCCCACTGGTCCTCACCTACCACCCCACCAACCTCCAGATAAATCTATTCATCCTTCGTCATTTCCGCCACCTCCAAACAGACCCCACCACCAAGAATATTTTTCCCTCCCCTCCCCTATCAGCGTTCTGGCAAGACCACTCCCTCCGCGACTCCCTCGTCAGGTCCACACCCCCCACAACCCAACCTCCACCTCCGGCACCTTCCCCTGTAACCGCAAGAAATGCAAAACTTGTGCCCACACCTCCCCCCTCACTTCCCTCCAAGGCCCCAAGGCATCCTTCCATATCCGCCACAAATTCACCTGCACCTCCACACACATCATTTACTGCATCCGCTGCACCCGATGTGGCCTCCTCTATATTGGGGAGACAGGCCGCCTACTTGCGGAACGTTTCAGAGAATACCTCTGGGACACCCGGACCAACCAACCCAACCACCCCGTGACTCAACACTTCAATTCCCCCTCCCACTCCACCAAGGACATGCAGGTCCTTGGACTCCTCCATCGCCAGACCATAGCAACACGACGGCTGGAGGAAGAGCGCCTCATCTTCCGCCTAGGAACTCTCCAACCACAAGGGATGAACTCAGATTTCTCCAGTTTCCTCATTTCCCCTCCCCCCACCTTGTCTCAGTCCCAACCCTCGAACTCAGCACCACCTTCCTAACCTGCAATCTTCTTCCTGACCTCTCCGCCCCCACCTCCACTCCGGCCTATCACCCTCACCTTAACCTCCTTCCACCTATCGCATTTTCAATGCCCCTCCCCCAAGTCCCTCCTTCCTACCTTTTATCTTAGCCTGCTTGGCACACTTTCCTCATTCCTGAAGAAGGGCTCATGCCCGAAATGTCGATTCTCCTGCTCCTTGGATGCTGCCTGACCTGCTGCGCTTTTCCAACAACACATTTTTCAACGTATACCTCATGTCAAGTTTCACAATGGAAAATAACAATACAACTATTTACTTCAGGTTAATGACTGTGAAATATTAGAAGGAATTAACACAGAGAAAGAAAAGATACTAATGGGTTTAGCAGCCTTAAAAATGGCTAAATATGCAGACCAAGATGAGGTGCATCTCAGGTTGTTCAGGGAAGCAAGGTAAGAGATATCAGGGGCCCTGGCAATAATTTTCAAATCCGCTGTGGCCACAGGGGATGTGCAAAAGGACTGGAGCATTAACCCATTCTTTTTAAAAAAAAGGGGGGCGGTGCAGGTACAGACCAGGAGACTGTAACCTAATCAGTCTAACCTGAGTAGCAGGAAATTAATTACAAAGTGTTCTGAGGGACGGAATATATCTGCACTTGGAGATTAATATGGCTTAATCAGGATAGTTAGTATGGATTTGTTAAGGGAAGGCCATGTTTGGTAAATTTGATCAAAGTTTGTCCGGAGAAAACAAGGAATGTTGATGAGGGCAAAACATTTGATGTGGTAGACATGGACTTTAATAAGGCTTTTGATCAAGATCTTCATGACAGACAGCTCAAGGAAGCAAGATCCCATGGGAGTCAAGGCAAAGTGGAAGATTGCATCCAATATAGCCTGAGAGGCAAGAAGCAGAGGATGATGGTAAAGGAATGTTTCTGTTACTGGAAGTCTGTTTCGAGGGGTCCTCTAGAGGATTTAGTCCTGGGTTCTAGCTGTATCTGATGTACATTCATGATTTGGACTTAAATGAAAGGTGTCTGAGCAAGATGTTTGTAGATGACAAAAATGTAGTAGGGTGTTAAATAGTAAGGAGGATAGTGCTAAATAGCAGGAAGATATTAAGGGAATGTCAAGCGGGCAGAACAGTGGTAAAAGGAATTCAACTTGGAATTAGTTGAATTAACAAATGAACAAATGGATTAACAAATTAACTAACAGAGCAAGGGTTTACACTGTGAATGGTAAGATGCTAGAAAGTATTGAAGATTGGAGGGGCATTGTTTTGCGTATTCACTAATCCCTGAGGTTAGAAGAGCAGATAGATAATGTGGTTAAGAATGCATATGAGACACTTGCGTTTATTAAGCATGGCATATAAAGGTAGGAGTGTATGTTGGAACTGAATAAAACTCTAGTTAGGTGCCAATTAGGGTGCTACATGCAGTATGGCCACCACATTGGAGGAGGGGTATGAAGTATGGTTGCAGAGAAGTCTTACCTAGATGCTGTCTAGATTTGAGGATCTGTGCTATGTGGAAAGGTTGGATCGGCTGGGGTTCTGTTCCTTGTAGCAGTGAAGGTTGAACAGGGACATGATAGATGTGTTTGACAGTATGAGACACATAAATGAAATGGATAGGAAAACAGGGACAGGACTTAAACAGTTAATGACAGGGCCTTGGGTAGTGTTATAGAACAGAGAGGCCTAAGGGTTCAGGTATATAATTCTTTGAAGCTTACGTCACATGTAAACAGTGTGGTTAAAAAGACGTTTGGCACACTTGCCTTCATTGCTGAGTCCTTCGAGTATAGGAGTTGGGAAGTCATATTGAGGTTGTACAGGACATTGGTGAGGCCACTTCTGGAATACTGGTCACCAATTAATGGAAGGGTATTGTTAAGGTGAAGAGGGTTCAGAAGAAATTTACCAGGATGTTATTGGGTATGGAAGGTTTGAGTTATAAAGAAAGGCTAGATAGGCTGGGATGTTTTTCACTAGAGCTTGGAGGTTGCGAGGCAACCTGATTAGAAGTCTGTAAAATCATGAGAGGTAACGCTATAGATAGAGGTAGTTGTGTTTTCCCTAGGATGGGGTTTTCAAGACAAGGGGGCACATTTTTAAGGTGAGAGGAGAGAGATGACATGAAGGGCAAATTGTTTTACACGGAGAGTGGCTAATGTCTGGAATGAACTTCCTGAGGAAGTGGTGGATGTGGGTACAATGTTTAAAAGGCATTTGGATAAGTACATGAATAGGAAAGGTTTGGAACAATATGGACCAAGAGGAGGCAGGTAGGATTAGTTTAGTTTGGGATTATGTTTGGCATGGACTGGTTGGACCAAGGATCTGTTTCCATGCTGTATGACTCTATGACTCTATAGGTAACAAGGAAGCATAGATTTAAGGTGAGAAGCAAAAAGTTAAATGGACCATTGCGGAGAAATTCTTTTCACTCACTGATTGTTAGGAGTCTAAAACTCAGTGCCTGAAAGGCAGATTGAATCAAAAACTGTCATAACATTAAAGCAATTTTTAGATATTCACTTGCATTGCCAAAGTCTCCAGGGTGATGGGCCAAGAGCTGGAAAATTGGATTAGGTATCATCAAATCTTTGTTGACCAGTGTAGCCATGTCTTCTTTTTGTGCTGTCAATGTTGATAAGTCTGTGAGTCTATGAATTGGCAGCCATCAATATAAGAAAATCAATAACATCACCCATGTGGGTATAAAATGTTAACTGTATTCTTGAAAAATACATTATAAATTATGCAGAACTTAGCACACTGTTTGAATCTCAAATCATTTTAAAAGTGCAGTGACTACATGGTAGGAAATACTACTAGAATTCCATATCAGCAATGTTCCATAAGGTTCTCTTGAATGTGAACATTATAATGCGAGAACATGTACCTCAGTTAGATCCAGTGTCACTTCCATTACAGCATATCTGTTAATGTAGTATCGGTTTCATTTTTTTACTGAGTACTATATATCAGATTTAGATGGTTATGAGACTTGCATGTGCAAAGTTTGGGCAGTGCTGGATTTGTGACTAGCTACATGTTCCCTAAGTTTAAATAGCAAATCTATTCCTCTTGCCCCTGAAAGGGACCCCGTTGTGAGATGTCAATTAAAGTGGGAGATCCTATAACTTCAATGCACTGTCACTGTACTATTTTTTCTGAAGTCCCCATTGCAGTCACTTTATCCCTTTGCTGCACTAATTGAAGGTGTTCCCTCTGACACAGAAGACCTACACTCGATTTTTCAGTATTAATTCCTTTGTCTCCCAAGACCAAAAGACCATAAAAACATAGGAACAGAAATAAGTCATTTCTGTCGCTGAGTCTACTCCACCACTGAGTGAGATCATGGATGAATTAATGATCCTCAACTCCACTTTCCAGTCTTTTTTCCCATAACACTGAATCCTTACTGATGAAAGAATTGTCTGTCTCAGCCTTGGATATGCTTAATGATCCAACCTCTTCAGCACCCTGTGGTACAGAATTTTACATATTTATTATCCTCTGAGAAAAGAAATGGGAGCCCCCTTACTCTGAAATTATAGCCACTGATCCTAGACTGTCCCACAAGGGAAACGACCTTGCAGTATCTACCCTGTCAACTCTTCTAAGAATCAAAGCAGTTATCTTGCATTCTTTAGCTCCAATGAGTGCAGGTTGAATCTATACATAATCCTCACAAGAACCTCCCTTCTTTCAAAGGATTAACATAATGAGCTATCTTTGAACTACCTCCAAAGTCAGTATATTTTTTCATATATAATGAGCTTAAAACTGTTCATGATTTTTTTAGTGTCTTTATGGTTTTAGAAAGACTGTTCTATTTTTCTACTCAATTCCTTTTGAAATAAGGGCGAACATTTCATTTACCTTCCCTATTTCCTGATGAATTTATATGTTAGCTTTTTGTAACTCATACTAAACAGACCCAAATTACTTTGCGCTACAGCTTTCTGCAGTCTTTCTCCATTTGAATAATACTTAGTTCATTAATTCTTTCTGCCAAAGTCCATAACCTTCCCATATCATACCTCATCTGCCAAGTTTTTGCCCACTCACTTAACCTCTACCTTCATCATTTCCATTAGCCCCTACTTGAAACTAACCTGTTTGACCGGGTATTAGTCGCCAGTCCAAGTTTGCCCTTCCTTGGCTCAGCATCCATTTTTGCCTGATTTGGCTTCTGTGAAATATGTTGGGATGTGTTAGAAAGTGGTTGTTTGTGCATGCGCGATATGCATAGATATAATTCACTAGAACTAAGTCAGTTAATGCTCTGAACTTACTACATTTTAAAAATTTGCATCTGCCATCCCAACTATTTCCAGGACTCAGAAGTATTGAAGGTGTGGACTTATCTCAAAATAATTGTTTGGGGGGGAAAAAAATACCATGAATGAAATCTCTAATACAAAAGGACACTGTGGATGCTGGCAATATGAAATAAAATTTTTTAAAACTAAAATGCTGACAGGCCACAGAGCTGGTGACGTTAATTATGTTTCTCTCTCCACATATGCCGTCAAAGTACTTAAAGTGTTTTCTTATTCCAGAATTTCTAACTTCAACAACTTGCAATAAAATGAATAAAATTTTATATTTTCTGAAGATTAGTTGGCTCTTTGATTAAAGGAATGGAAATATTGGAGCCCATTCAATCTTTGGATAGAAATTTCAATTCTTATTAGTGATATACTTTATTTAATTTTCTTATGTTATCATGATATTTACACACTTGTAGCAAATGTTAGGTAGCAAACAGTATACTTTGGAATTGATTAGATTTCTGTCTTTCTCATTTGTGAAACAGTCAGCTCTTTACACTACGGGTCGTATTGTTCAAACCTTCTATGTTTAAAATTATGAATTAAACCATTGTCATACATTATATTGAATAACCTCATTGATGAAGTGAATTGCTATAATTTACATGACAGAATAACTTCAATTAATTAAATGAATCCACAACTAACATTATAGAATAACGTCAAGTTATGAAATGCGTTTCTAGCATTTCTGTTATAGAATAACTTCATGAAAAAATATGTGTGACATTCTTATTCATATAAGGGTGTGTCAACAAATGACATTGTGTTTACAATCTCAAACTTTAAGCAATGCTGACTGCTGCTATGACTAAAAAGGGCAAACAGCCTTTAAGAGATGTTCCCCATGAAACAGGTCTATTAAGGCTATATAATGACAGCCCAGAGTTAAAAGCATTCAGGACGAGACTATGTGTATGCTCAGAATGTATATTTCTCGTGACAACTGACGGATCCTACACACTTGAGTTATTTTTAACTTACATTCCATGAATTTTGAAGCCCTTCAATAGCCAAACATGAACGTAAACAGAACTGTGCCCAAAGTTGTTTCTCTGAAGTTCCTTTCACAAATCGAGCTTCATGCATTTTATTGTCGTCAGGAAAGCAGAATGCTTTCCAGCTGTTTTGACGTCAAGTTTTACAAAAATGGGCAAAGTGTGTTTAAAATAAATGTTGAACTTAGAAATAAATCTGACTATATAAAAAGAAAACTCCAGCAAAATAGTAGGTTTTGGTGTAGTTTTAAATACTTACTATAATTAAAGTGAAACTATTTTAGAAAATTATAAGTTTGAACAGTTTATCCATAAATAAAAAGGTTTGACAGATTACTTGAACTCATGCTGATGGAAAAATACAGTCTTTGACATTTCATTCTCCTTTTAAACATCAACTATTTGACTTCCTCAAAAGTGTTCTGGTAAGAATGGCATCACTATGTTTAGCTTGTGTAACAGTGAATAACTTTTTCCCTAAAAACTGATTTGATTTATTCCTGCATTAGATCACAATGTAAACTTTGAGGACAAAATTTTTGAGCCTTTCTTAAGTTGGACATGGAGGCAGGTAAGGATAAAAAATGATGACATGCTCGATTTGAGACCCTGTTCCTAACATCAGCCATTTTTTTCTAAGGCTGGTTTGAGGTCCACCTCATCAGGAACATTGTTATTCAAGGGTATAAGCAATGGACAATTTAAATGCCTGAAATCCAAGTGGGGGACAGCACTCAAGGCAAGTTGAGAGACACTCCCTGTCTGCTTAGATGAGGTTTCAGCCAAAGGCGGTCCTGGAGTGAGATTTAGCACTGCACTTTGATGTACAACAGATATTTCCAATATGGATCACTGTCAATAGAATAAGAAAGATATTAATGTTCTGCATTAAACAATTTGGTGTAGTTTAACATCTAATGCAGGTAATTCTCTCTACCTTAACTGTGGAATTTTTTGTGGACCGTGTCTAGGAGATATTGCACATTATTCCCCCATAGTTGTAGGAAAATAAGAAAATGTTAGCACATATCAATCTGCTATTTCAAGTTTCAATTGTAGAATTACAGAATTCTGTCTCATGCCTTTTCACTTGGGAACAAAAGCATAAATTGTGCGAAAATTCAGCAGGTCTGGCAACTTTTTGAGCAGGAAAAACACAGGTAACATTCCTTCTTCAGGAGAAGGGTCACTGGACCCAAAACGTTAACTCTGCTTCCTCTCCACAGATGCTGCTAAACTTGCTGAGGTTTCCCAGCAATGTCTGTTTTTGTTTCTAATTTCCAGCATCCGCAGTTCTTTGTTTTTCATCACTTGGGATTTTGTATGTGGTTTAGTTATCTAAAAAAAATGAAATGACACAACCCAACATTTGGACAGTTCTAAGAAAAGATGGTGTATGTTCACACATGTTTATCTTTCCATTCATAGGCACCTATGCCTGTGATAATTTTGTGATTTCATTTTGCAGCTTGTTCTGTGGTAGTTATGTATTTGACTCAATGACATTTTGGTAATGCCTATATAAATTATGCCATTACAAGTACCTGCTTTAATAATGATACATTAAAATTGTTCCAGAGCTGAATGTTGTGTGTTCAGACTTCATATGTGCATACATGCAGCTTGAGCTGGAATATACTTTAATTTTCAACATGTATAGTTGTCATGCCCTTGGGCACATCCATATTTTCTCTAATGGTTCATACTCGAAGATACAATAAATAGTATAATGTGTACTTTTTAACAGTTTACAAGCCCTTAACATTGATTTCATTTGGACTGTGATGAATACAAATAACTTTCAGTTTCAGCCATAATGCAATAACATTCAATTTCTGATAGTGGTATCTTCTATTCTGCTGTCAATAATAATATCAAAACAGCCTGTGGGGCACATTTTCTTGCCAACTGATTCTCTTTAAAGGAGTCTTTAAAAGGGCCTTTTTATTGCATTGAAAAAAGACATTAGTTTTAAAGTAAATATTTCTACCTGGAAACATGTTGTAATTTTTCCTGTTGTAGTCCTGCAGATGTTTTCGGTATGAAATGACTAATAATATCAAGAATAAACACCCCCCAGTTATGTCATGCAACTGCAGCTTTTAAAACCATGAGGTTTTGGGAAACTGAAGTCAGGTCAAAATGAACTGCAGCTTGACCCTTAGTGAGCAGACAGGCAGATAACAAATTTCAGTCTTACAACTGTGAATGCAAAACCAAGATAAAGAACACTTGCACTAATTGGAATGTGAAGTATACTATAAAATGGGGGAATTACCACTTTCTTCAATGTTTCAAAAATATATTCTATCATCAACTCATGAAAACATATGTCTGTTCATGTCAAGCTATTCCACTTAGACAATCATTTCCACGAAAGGATATTCCTTATTGGAAAACTTTGCAAACATTAAATAAATAATTATGATCTTCTCTCCTTATGAAGCTCTCTGATTGACTCTGAATAAAATATTCACATTTTAACCTGTTTTATTAACTGCCTCATTTCATAAATTTGAATTTGTGACTCTCCCAAGGATCACAGAAAATGCTAAAACATGGTGAATTAATTGCTGAGTTTTACCTTTGAGAATATTGAATTGGAATATGGTGGAAATATTTATCTCCAGTTAGGTCATAGAGTCATAGAGATGTACAGCATGGAAACAGACCCTTCGGTCCAACCCGTCCATGCCGACAGATATCCCAACCCAATCTGGTCCCATCTGCTAGCACCCGGCTCATATCCCTCCAAATCCTTCCTATTCATATACCCATCCAAATGCCTCCTAAATGTTGCAATTGTACCAGCCTCCACCACTTCCTCTAGCAGCTCATTCCATACACCTACCACCCTCTGTGTGAAAAAGTTGCCCCTTAGGTCTCTTTTATATCTTTCCCGTCTCACCCTAAACCTATGCCCTCTAGTTCTGGACTCCCCAACCCCAGGGAAAAGACTTTGTCTATTCACCCTATCCATGCCCCTCATAATTTTGTAAACCTCTATAAGGTCACCCCTCAGCCTTCGACGCTCCAGGGAAAACAACCCCAGCCTGTTCAGCTTCTCTCTATATCTTAAATCCTCCAACCTTGGCAACATCCTTGTAAATCTTTTCTGAACCCTCTCAAGTTTCACAACATCTTTCCGATAGGAAGGAGAGAAGAACTGCACGCAATAGTCCAACAGTGGCCTAACCAATGTCCTGTACAGCCGCAACATGACCTCCCAACTCCTGTACTCAATACTCTGACCAATAAAGGAAAGCATACCAAATGCCTTCTTCACTATCCTATCTACCTGCAACTCCACTTTCAAGGAGCTATGAACCTGCACTCCAAGGTCTCTTTTTTAGATTAGATTAGATTAGATTACAGTGTGGAAACAGGCCCTTCGGCCCAACAAGTCCACACCGACCCGCCGAAGCGAAAGCCACCCATACCCCTACATCTACCCCATACCTTACACCACAGGCAATTTAGTATGGCCAATTCACCTGATGCTGCACATCTTTGGATGGTGGGAGGAAACCGGAGCACCCGGAGGAAACCCACGCAGACACGGGGAGAACGTGCAAACTCCACAGAGTCAGTCGCCTGAGGCGGGAATTGAACCCGGGTCTCTGGCTCTGTGCGGCAGCAGTGCTAACCACTGTGCCACCGTGCCGCCCATTTTTTAAAGTTCCCCACTACAACTACCCTGTTACTTTTGTTCCTATCCAGAATCATTTAGATTTAGCAACACTCCCTAGGACCTTACCATTAAGTGTATAAATCCTGTTAAGATTAGTTTTCCCAAAAGGCAGCACTTCGCATTTATCTGAATTAAACTCCATCTGCCACTTCTCAGCCCATTCGCCCATCTGGTCAAGATCCTGTTGTAATCTGAGGTAACCCTCTTTGCTGTTCACTACACCTCCAATTTTGGTGTCATCTGCAAACTTACTAAGTGTACCTCTTATGCTCGCATCCAAATCATTTATATAAATGACAAAAGGTACAGGACCCAGCACCGATCCTTGTGGCACTCCACTGGTCACAGGCCTCCAGTCTGAAAAACAACCCCCTGTCTTCTACCTTTGAGCTACTCCTGTATCCAAATGGCTAGTTCTCCCTGTATTCCATGAGATCTAATCTTGCTAATCAGTCTCCTATGGGGAACCTTGTTGAACGCCTTACTGAAGTCCATATAGATAGCATCTACTGCTCTGCCCTCAACAATCCTCTTTGTTGCTTCTTCAAAAAACTCAATCAATTTTGTGAGACATGATTTCCTACGCACAAAGCCATGTTGACTGAGGGACAGGATGTACATGTATTTGGAAATGTATCATAATCAGTACTTGCCTTTCCAAATACATGTACATCCTGTCCCTCAGGATTCCCTCCAACAACTTGCCCACCACCGAGGTCAGGCTCACTGGTCTATAGTTCCCTGGCTTGTTTTTACTGCCTTTCATAAACAGTGGCACCATGTTAGCCAACCACCAGTCTTCTGGCACCTCAGCTGTCACTATTGATGATACAAATATCTGAGCAAGAGGCCCAGCAATCACTTCCCTAGTTTCCCACAGAGTTCTTGGGTACACCTGATCAGGTCCTGGGGTTTTGTCCACCTTCACCCATTTCAAGACATCCAGCAATTCCTCCTCTGTAATATGGACATTTTACAAGATGTGTTGCTGGAAAAGCGCAGCAGGTCAGGCAGCATCCAAGGAGCAGGAGAATCGACGTTTCGGGCATAAGCCCTTCTTCAGGAATCAAGGGCTTATGCCCAAAATGTCAATTCTCCTGCTCCTTGGATGCTGCCTGACCTGCTACGCTTTTCCAGCAACACATTTTTCAGCTTTGATCTCCAGCATCTGCAGTCCTCACTTTCTCCATTTTGCAAGATGTCACCATTTATTTCCCTACAGTCTATATCTTTGCATATCCTCTTCCACAGTAAATATTGATGCAAAATATTCATTTAGTATCTCCGCCATTTTCTGTGGCTCCACACAAAGGCCGCCTTGCTGATCTTTGAGGGGCCCTATTCTCTCCCTAGTTACCCTTTTGTCCTTAATATATTTGTAAAAACCCTTTGGATTCTCCTTAATTCTGTTTGCCAAAGCTATCTCATGTCCCCTTTTTGCCCTCCTGATTTCCCTCTTAAGTATACTCCTACTTCCTTTATACTCTTCTAAGGATTCACTCGATCTATCCTGTCTATACCTGACATATGCTTCCTTCTTTTTCTTAACCAAAACCTCAATTTCTTTAGTCATCCAGCATTCTCTATATCTATCAGCTTTTCCTTTCACCCTGACAGGAATATACTTTCTTTGGATTCTTGTTATCTCATTTCTGAAGGCTTCCCATTTTCTAGCCGATCCCTTTACCTGCGAATATCTGCCCCCAGTCAGCTTTCAAAAGTTCTTGCCTAATACCGTCAAAATTGGCCTTTCTCCAATTTAGAACTTCAATTTTTAGATCTGGTCTATCCTTTTCCATCACTATTTTAAAACTAATAGAATTATGGTCGCTGGCCCCAAAGTGCTCCCCCACTGACACCTCAGTCACTGCCCTGCCTTATTTCCCAAGAGTTTTGCACCTTCTCTAGTTGGTACATCCACTTACTGAATCAGAAAATTGTCTTGTATGCACTTAACAAATTCCTCTCCATTTAAACCTTTAACACTATGGCAGTCCCAGTCGATATTTGGAAAGTTAAAATCACCTACCATAACCACCCTATTATTTTTATAGATAGTTCAGATCTCCTTACAAGTTTGTTTCTCAATTTCCCTCTGACTATTAGGGGGTCTATAATACAATTCCAATAAGGTGATCATGCCTTTCTTTTTTCTCAGTTCCACCCAAATAACTTCCCTGGGTGTACTTCTGGGAGTATCCTCCCTCAGCACAGCTGTAATGCTATCCCTTATCAAAAATGCCACTCCCCCTCCTCTCTTGCCTCCCTTTCTATCCTTCCTGTAGCATTTGTATCCTGGAACACTAAGCTGCCAGTCCTGCCCATCCCTGAGCCGTGTTTCTGTAATTGCTATGATATCCCAGCCCCATGTTCCTAACCATGCCTTGAGTTCATCTGCCTTCCCTCTTAGGCCCCTTGCATTGAAATAAATGCAGTTTAATTTATTGGTCCTACTTTGTGCCTGCCTGCCCTGACTATTTGACTCACCTCTGTTCTCAACAGTACCCGTCTCAGATCGATCTCTTTCCTCACTATCTCCCTGGGTCCCACCCCCCCACCTTACTAGTTTAAATCCTCCCAAGCAGTTCTCGCAAATTTCCCTGCCAGTATATTAGTCCCCTTCCAATTTAGGTGCAATCCGTCCTTCTTGTACAGGTCACTTTTACCCCAAAAGAGTTTCCAATGATCCAAAAATGTGAATCCTTCTCCCATACACCAGCTCCTCAGCCATGCATTCATCTGCTCTATCCTCCTATTCCTGCCCTCACTAACTGGTAGCACTGGGAGTAATCCAGATATTACTACCCTTAAGGACCTCCTTTTTAAATTTCTGCCTAACTCTCTGTAATCTCCCTTCAGAATCTCAACCTTTTCCCTTCCTATGTCATTGGTTCCAATGTGGACAATGTCTTCTTGTTGGCCCTTCTCCCCCGTGAGAACATTCTGCACCCTCTCTGAGACATCCTTTACCCTGGCACCAGGGAAGCAACACACCATTCTGCTTTTTCGCTGCTGGCCACAGAAACTTCTGTCTGTACCTCGGACTACAGAATCCCCCAACACAATTGATCTCTTGGAAGCCAACGTACCCCTCGTTGCATTACAGCCAGTCTCAATACCAGAAACTTGGCTGTTCGTGCTATGTTCCCCTGAGAATCCATCACCCCCTACACTGGTGTGCTGAAAATGGGACTCTGCCATATAAAGATAAAAACAATGACTGCAGATGCTGGAAACCAGATTCTGGATTAGTGGTTCTGGAAGAGCACAGCAGTTCAGGCAGCATCCGAAGGGCAGTAAAATCGACGTTTCGGGCAAAAGCCCTTCATCAGGAATAAAGGCAGAGAGCCTGAAAGATGGAGAGATAAGCTAGAGGAGGGTGGGGGTGCAAAACCTGTGCCCACACCTCCTCCCTCACCTCCATCCAAGGCCCTAAAGGAGCCTTCCACATCCATCAAAGTTTTACCTGCACATCCACCAATATTATTTCTTGTATCTGTTGCTCCCGATGCTGTCTCCTCTACACTGGGGAGACTGGACGCCTCCTAGCAGAGCGCTTTAGGGAACATCTCCAGGACACCCGCACCAATCAACCACACCGTCCTGTGGCCCAACATTTCAACTCCCCCTCCCATTCTGCCGAGGACATGGAGGTCCTTGGCCTCCTTCACCGCTGCTCCCTCACCACCAGACGCCTGGAGGAAGAACGCCTCATCTTCCGCCTCGGAACACTTCAACCCCAGGGCATCAATGTGGACTTCAACAGTTTAGTCATTTCCCCTTCCCCCACCTCACCCTAGTTCCAAGCTTCCAGCTCAGCACTGTCCCCATGACTTGTCCTCCCTGCCTATCTTCTTTTCCACCTATCCATTCCACCCTCCTCCCTGACCTATCACCTTCATCCCCTCCCCCACTCACCTATTGTACTCTATGCTACTTTCTCCCCACCCCCACCCTCCTCTAGCTTATCTCTCCACCCTTCAGGGTCTCTACCTTTATTCCTGATGAAGGGCTTTTGCCCGAAACGTCAATTTTACTGCTCTCGGATGCTGCCTGAACTGCTGTGCTCTTCCAGCACCACTAATCCAGAATCTACCATCTAAAGTTGGAATTTTTGTATTGACGTGAAATAAGACTGCAGTTATTTCAGCTTGGTAACTTCAGAAACACAAGTAGGATCTCTTATGAGCCAGATTTTGTACTTAACTGCGATCACAAATCAGACAGCAATATCTCCACATATGCAGTTAAATGTGAAATTCAAAAATTGCTATCCAAAATATACTGCTCCTTTGTTAACTGCATGAAAGCAATATCTTGCTGTTTGGCTCCCAATTCAAGAATACCTGTACTGACAACATAGCTATAGACAAAACTCTCCAATAAAAGCAAAGTCCTTTCAGTATGCATGTTCTTTAAATTTGCGGTAGGTATTAATCGCTGCCAAAGAACTTGTCTGGCACTAAAAATGAACTTTTATAAGTGCGGCATCTTATTCCTTTAGCTTTTAATAAGAGTGAATTTATTTCATTTAGTTTGACTATTCATGAGTTGAACGTGCATCCTGTTGTGTGGTCTTAAAGGAGAAGATAATAAGAGGTCACCCTTGTATTCACAATCCAATTATAGGCATTAGGTGGGACACAGAGTTGGAAGCGTCCACGGAACTAGACAGCTAGCAGCTCTGCTGAGACAAGTGCTGAGGCCGTCGGCAAAACACCTCAAAATGGAGATGCACCGGAAATGCTGCAGCAATTAATCAAAATGAATTTGAGTATAATCCAGATAGAAGTTGTAGTTTTCTCTCTCAAAGAGCAAAGCCCACTCTACTGGGGTTACAACTCCCCGTATTTTAAAGGCCCTTGCCAATTATGCTTCCTAGAGTCAAGATGAAAAATCATCTGAAATCCAATGGCATCAGACATACTTAGAGCTGTTTGCAGAGATCTCATCCAAATAGGCGTCATTGGGTGTGCACATGAAGTTGTCTATTTACTCCATGTTGAACACAATTGTCTCTGGAACATGCATGAAATATAGACACGAGTTGGATTTGGATTTTTCTATGCTATGAGATCTTGTGACAGAATTGCTGGTGTATTGCCCAATCTACATAGCATTTTATGATATAGGCCCAACAGCTATTTTCTTAACTTCAAACACAGCATCTAAGTGCTCTGCATCAGAGTTAGCTTGCTCTCTGTTAAGCTAACGTCTGTTAGCCAGTTTTGTCACACTTGTGTCTGCTGACTCCACGAAGATACTTTCTCGATTTGGCCTCTGCATCATCCATGGAGTCACTATCTGAACTGATGCTTGCTGGATCAAATGACAATATATTTTTTCTAAAGATTAGTCTCCTTTCACTCCACTGGCAGAGCAGCACACGCATTTTAGTATGATAGGGTAGAGGACTCAGTCACCAGTAAAATAAAAATCGAGATAAAAGCAAAAAGGACAAAATAGGCTGGATTGTGGAGAAGTTCTCCAATATTGCTCTCATCAGACGTTCCATCAGTGACCAAGATGTCAGATCTTTTCTCTCTATAGGATGGATATTTATAGAGTTAGATTAATGTTGCAAAATTATTGCAAGACCCTGGGAAAGAAAGAAAAAGCAATTTCTTTTGGAACATTAGATATGCTAACCAATTTACATTATCACAAGTTGCACTTCGTATTTTCTTTGCTTTACTTTGTTTTCAGTCGGTGACAAATATTCACACAAACAGAATGTTCTGTAAACTTTCTTCTGAGCTATGGGAGACAATTTTTTTGATGCGATCTGATGTCACTTTGACACAGTTCCTTGTGCACATGCTGTGTATGTGTTTTTAAATTAAAGCTATAATTAACTTTTTACCCCACAGAAATCATAAAATGATGTCCAAAAGAATGTTTGGTATTCTGCCAATAACAGCAATTAGTGAATGTCTTCCCTCCTGTTCCACATTTGGTATTCCATCATATGATGCATTCAGTCACCAAACTATCAACAGAGCTCCTGCATTTTTTTTATCAGTTGAACTTTTAGCATTTCCACCATTCTGTACAAATAATGGTGTGTCTATTTTGTAAACACTGTAATATAAGATCATACATATTTAGTGAAATGCTAAAGTGTCTGCAGGAGCTTTCATACTCACATTTTTTTCATTCCTTTCTTGAAGGTGCTGGCTCTTGCTGGAGTCCAGTTTCAATATTTGTCAGTAGCTGCTCTTGCTCAATGACATTACCTAAATTGTGCTCTTTAACTGTGAGTCCGGTTGAGGAGAGTTAGCAAGGCTATTTGACAGGAAAGAACAGTGGACACTGTTGTGATTGTAATGAGGTCAGCCAGGTGGACCTCATGAAATATCAGTTCTCTTTCTGAGGCTGGTAATCTGGTCCAGCCATGCAGCCCCATTTGACAGATAAACATGAGTCTCAAGGGTTCCTCTCATTCTGAGAGCTGGCTCTGACAGAGCTGAATCAGTGTCAAGGACTCTCCACATGGAAATGACGGTTGACTTGGTGACGGGATACCAGCCTCTGTGGGGTTATTTCAGACTCAAAGCTTTTGTGAAGCATGCTGAATCTAATATCCACAGACAGAAATTCCATCAGGAGTGACTGGCAAACATCAGCAGTAGGAATCCTCACTATTCCGAAAACATGACAGATAATTGCGGTGCCACAACTCACAATATTCAACATAGTATAGGAACTGATTATTTTGGGTATACTGAGCGTCAGGGTGGTTAACTATGGAAACATATGTTGGCAATTAGTCAAGAAATTACTGTGAGCATGTGATTGGGCAGTATGAATGTTAAATGCATTGTGTGTCAAATTTCTTTGTCCAGTACTTCAACAGAGTATCAAATCCTCTTAACAAAATTGATTCACCCTGAGTGAAAATGCCCAGAGGCATTTTGCAATACAATATTGTACAATTGAATTTTCAAACCACAACATTTACTAAAAAAAAGGCACATACGAGCAATTCAATAAAGCACCACTTTCAAGTTTTAATTAGGTTACAGGCCTCTAACCTGCAGTAGTGATGAATATAATGGATTCCAGCACAAGTGACATTATTCGCAGAAGCAAGCCCGATATATGTTTTTCTAAGAAAACTGCACGGAACAATAATGTCAACCCCTTCAAGTGAATCATCTGACTTCCTCGAAAAGAGGCAAAGCATCCAGAAAGGTCATAACCAGTGACGGAAATCCTCAGCTCTTCTCTTTTTTCGCATTTTGAAAATAATTTGGAGCAGTTCAGGACTAACAGCAATTTTCAGAGCAATTGTTGTTTGGTGTGTGCTAACTCTTTTTATGTCTGTTTTAAAAAATATGCATTTACGATCTTATAAGAGGCTTCTGCAAATTTAGACTTGGGGACAGATGCAAAATGATAGAGCATCAGTAAAAAGACAGTATGAGCTGCACAAGAGAAGTGACTTTGTTATTCGGTCTCATGGGTCTTATTTTTGGAACACAATAGGGGAAGTACATTCACTATGACAGCATAGAACTTGTCAATGGGAGCACAGATTAACAATATGAAAGCTCCCCAAAGAGAGTATACCATCGTGCAACTATCCCTAAATGGCCTTATTCATTTACCTTATGTTTTCCAATGTTTTGGTCTTGTTTTAATTTGGATTTCTGCCCAAGCTTGTTTATCTCCATCTTTTGCACGTTTAATATCTCTTTAAGATAGTTTGAAATGGCTGTGAAGAGAAATATTTGCATCTGACCTTCTGAATTTCCTTACCAATTAAACTATGTGAACATGATGATGGCCTGCATCAGTCTACTTCAGCTCAACTATCTCGTGGAACCTTTCAGGATCAGGCTTGAAGCATGATAGAGGTTTTCAGCAAGGGCCAGAACTTGCAGATACTGAGACAAAAGGTGGCATGGCAGTGCCACACTTCAGCAATGAGTCTCCAGAGATGATTTATGAGTGGTACAGTCCCTCAGGGAACTTCTGTTCCATGCACACAGGAGGAGGGAGCCTACTACAACAAAAAAAACAAGCAGCTGTGCTTGAAAGTAGCTGAGAATGTAATTAGGACAGGTTTGCAGTCACATCCCTGGAATCTGTGATGGAAGGGGTTCAATGATCTATTCAGGACAGCAAAGCTCAGTGACAGTCATACTTAAGAATGTCCTGTTGTGAGTTTTACCCCCAACCTCTGCATTGTGGCATTTTGATCCTTCTCTACATTTGACTACTCTTACGTAGACAACTTGCAACATACCTTGCATTCTGAGCAGCTCCTCAGTTTCCCAACTTCCATATCTACCAGTCATACTCACCCTCAAAATAGCAGAATGGAGCATTTATCTCTCATAGTAAATCTCTTCACAGTACCTTCCTAGCTCATCTCTCTCTCTCATAGGTTTCAAAATCTGTTATTTACTAAGCTACTGTTACCCTCAGCTGCATTAAGATGCTTCTCTTCCTGTGGCACCTTTACCATCCTTCTGATGGGGTGGAGAACCTGGCATGTTCTCCTCCTGGATCTCCAGTGCTCACTGCTAAACAATTGTGCACAAGGCACAGAAAAGCAATACATTGTGATACAATGTCAGGTGCAAATTCCATTGAGGCTCCTAAGGTACACCTTCAGCAATCTGATTGCTTGCTACACAACACTGGTCAAATGGTTCCTATTGACTGGGCAACATTGATTGGGCTTCTCAAATATTTCATCAGCTATTTGTGAGAGCGCAAACTAGGGGAAATCAACTTCAAACTAATAAAAGCATGCTCTCAGCTAGGGTCCTGTGAGCAAATGTCTTTCAATATGGTAAAGAAACAAGCCTGAGATCTCAAGGTTTCTTTTGCTCTCTTTCTTGTTCTGCTTCCTGAAATCCTCTTGGCTTCTTTCCTGGCAAGCTCTGCAAGTCCTGGTAAATACATAACTGCACCATTAAAGCTAGAGAACAAGCTTAAAGATAAGCTTGTAAATATTTGAATCATCAACCCATCTGTACCACAGGAATTTCCCCATAACAAAACAACCCAAGGGATTTCATAGAAGTACTGTAAAAAAAATGATGCTGATGCAGGTATGGGGATATTGGGATAGATGACCCAAAGCATGGTCAAAGAGGTAGGTTTAAGGAGTATCATATAGGAAAAATGGGAAATGGGAAGATGGAAAGATGCAGGGACAGAATTCCAGAACCTTGGAAGCAGAAAGTACTGCCACTAATCTTGAGGCAATTAAAATCAGGGATTAGATTAGATTACATTACATTACAGTGTGGAAACAGGCCCTTCGGCCCAACAAGTCCACACCGACCCGCCGAAGCGAAACCTACCCATACCCCTACATTTACCCCTTACCTAACACTACGGGCAATTTAGTATCGCCAATTCACCTGGCCTTGCACATCTTTGGACTGTGGGAGGAAACCGGAGCACCTGGAGGAAACCCACGCTGACACGGGGAGAAAGTGCAAACTCCACACAGTCAGTCGCCTGAGGCGGGAATTGAACCCGGGTCTCTGGCGCTGTGAGGGAGTCTCAAGAGGACAGCTTATGTGGCTTTGCAATAATAGTCGGCTTTCCTGTTGCACACATTGTGACTGACTGTGCCATCAGGGCAGCTGAACAAGAAACAGTATTATTTGCAAACAGAGCAGTTCCTATATCAATGATATACTGGCACTGCAAACTCAAACGCTGCTGAGAAACTGTATTCCAAGCCAAAGTGCGAAATTTTAGAAAGCTGATTAATTTAATGCCCAACGTAAATGCATTCTATTTATTTCCCACTCATCTGAAGGATGCATAATGCTTTTATTTATATAAAGTTTTTCAACCGTACCACTGTGGTGAGGTATTTCCCTGTTCATTTGAGCAGAGCTTGTGGAAAATTGCTGCTCCCCATGGGAGGATCGTTAAGAAGTTTAAGGCCATTGACTTTGGAGCACTCAAACTTTGAGGTCCTGGCACTGTTTCCTGCTTCTCAGCTGCTGCCATAAGAATTTAACGCAGCTGACCTGCTTGCATGATGCCAATCTAGCCAATTACTGCCCCATCTACTCTCAATCCTCACTAAAGTGATAGTAAGAGTCATCAGCAGTGTTATCAAGCAAACACTTGTTTAACAATAACCAGGCTACTGCCATTCAGTTTGGGTTCTGAAAGATCCTGACCTCATTATAGCCTTAGAACAACTAAGTAGAAAAGAACTGAATTCCAGGGGGGAGGTGAGAGTGACTGCATTCGACTTGAAGATAGCATTTTACTGGATGTGTCATTAAAGAACCTGAGTGAAACTGGAGTCAATGGGAATTGGGGAGGTAGAAGGAGGGGAACTCTCCACTGGATGGAGTACTATTTAGCACAAAGGAGGATGGTTGTGGTTATTAAAGGTCAGTCACTGCAGTTCTAGGACATCATTGCAGGAGTTCCTTGTGTAATTCCCTAGGCCCAGCCATGTTCAGCTACTTCCCTTCATCATAAATTCAGAAGTGGAAATGTTCACCAATGATTACACAATGGTCAGCACCATTGGTAACCTAAACACTGAAGCAGTCTATTACCAAATATGTCATGACATGGACAATAACCAGGCTTGGGCTGACAATTGGCAAGTAACATTTGTGCCACACAGACAATAACCATCCCCAACTAATGTTATCCCCATCCCCAACTTGACATTCATTGAAAGGGGATTTGATGGAGGCTTTCAAAATCATGAATGGCTGGACAGAGTAGAGAAGGAGAAGCTATTCCCATTCATTAAAAAAAAGAACAAGAGTACATAGATTTAAAGTGATGTGCAAGCCATAACAATTCTATTTGGTGAGCCAGTGAAAACATTGCCACTCCTCCTGGCAATGTCCTGTTGCATTCAACTATCTTTGCTTCAGCTATTGGATATTCCAAGGCCTGGTAAATACAGACTGAAGATGCTGAATCTGAAATGCAGCCAAGAATTGAATCTTGGAATTTGATCATTCATCCTCTAACCAGCCTATGAGAAACTTACAATGGCCAGTGCATTAAAAGTGTGATGGGTCTCCTGTTTTTGAATTTTAACCTCTTATCATATCTTAGCCATGGGAGTGAGAGAGGAAGTTATAAGCTCTTTTAACTTCATCCAAAAATAGAAATGGGTATATGAAAATGGTCAAGGAACTTCAAAGTATGGTGATGATTGTTTCAAATTTTGTGTCTTCTACCCTCTTTCATAAAGCAGGAAATGCAAAAGTTTGAAAACAAGTACCAGTAGATTTAAGAACAGCTTCTTCCCCGCTATTATTAGACTTAAGAGCAGACCTTTCATATATTAGAGTTGGACTTGCTCTGCACCTTCTCTGTAGCTTTAACACTGTATTCAGCACTCTGTTCTATTAGGCTGATGTAAGAAGTTAAAAATCACACAACATCAAGTTATAGTCCAACAGATTTATTTGGAAGCACTAGCTTTCGGAGCGCTGCCTGATGAAGGAGAAGTGCTCTGAAAGCTAGTGCTTCCAAATAAACCTGTTGGACTATAACTTGGTGCTGTGTAATTTTTAACTTTGTACACCCCAGTCCAACTCTGACATCTCCAAATTATGCTGATGTACTTATGTAAGGTGTGATTTGTCTGGATAGCATGCAAAACATTACTTTTTATGTATCTCGGTAGATGTGACAATAATAAATCAAATTGATTCTAAGCATATGAGAAGCATTTACTCCCAGTATTATTATTTTTATTGATCTTATCTGACTGAAACATTATTGCCGTTCAAATTTCAATCTCTCACCTCTAATCTCCTTCCTTTCGTTCTTTGAGATTTGAATGAAACACATTTAAAAACAACATGAGAAAAACTTGCCTTTCACTAGCAGCTTCACAATATGATATACTAAATGGTTGGTAGCCTATAATCCCTACAGATGAGGCAATCATGAAAACTGTCTCGCAGAATAGAGAATATAATTTTCTGATTGCCTTTTCAAGGTGACAGCTCCCATGCTTGGAATAAGGCAGAAAGAAAACAGGGCAAGATAATAGCAACTGTGATGTATAATATACCATGCCACAAATTACACTACTTATCATTCATCAAACATTCTCTATCTGTAAGGAGCTTCAGAAAAGGAAAAAAAAGTGTAAATATCAAAAAAAGGGCTTAAATGATTTGCAAATACAAAATGGGCTAATGGAGACAATACTGATTTTTTTTTAAGCAAAAAGAAAATGGAAGTTGAAGATACATTGCAGGACCAATTGTCAAAACTTACTTTGATTAATATAGTTCAAAGCAAATTTACCAAAACAATCAGTGAAATTATAATCCAAACAAGAAAATGCCATGTGTCCAATACGCTAGCCAATGCACCATTATCTCCATTGCCTTCAGTTTTTTATGCACATATCACATTTATTTCAAACAACGTAATCTATTGCACTGGCAGAGAGTTGGTTAGTTTAGTAGGCTAAATGACCACAGCCTGAGGCAGAATAAAACTAATAGTTCAGCTGTGGTTGTTGATAAAGGTCTACCTTCTCATCTTACCCCAATCTTGTGGATAGTTATCCTTGAGTTGTATATAACCAGTTGCCTCTGTATCTCTCGAATGGTGATAGGAGGCAATGAATCCATCCAAAGCTTTGTAGGAAATGTAACACTGAGTTTAATGCATTTGCAGGTCATCAAGTTTGATGGCAATTCCTGTGCATGACAAGACATAGATTTTAACTTTAACAGGAGCAGTGTGGTGGCTCAGTGGTTAGAACTGCTGCCTCACAGCACCAGATACCTGGGTTTGGTTCCAGCCTCGGGCGACTGTCTATGTGGAGTTTACACATTCTCCCTGTGTCTGTTTGGGTTTCCTCCCACAGTCCAAAGATGTTCGTGTTAGGTAAATTGGCCATGCTAAATTGCCTATAGTGTTAGATGCATTAGTCAAGGGTAATTATGGGGAATGGGTCTGGGTGGGTTATTCTTCAGAGGGTCAGTGTGGACTTGTTGGGCCAAAGGGCCTGTTTCCATACTGTAGAGGATCTAATCTAGACCACGTCTGCATAGGGCCTTCTTTTCTCCAGCTCTTCTCCATCTGGCTACTTACTCTCAGCCTTCTGCATGAACCAGTGGGAAGAGATATCTGGCAGCCAGCAAGTGAACTTCAGGAAGCCATCACTTGGTCAGCTCCTCTCCAACTGAATGCATTGTGTCCATCTGTGCCTCAGCTTCACTCCTTTACATGTCAATGAGCCTATTTTAGGCAGATGGCTCCATACTAAATGTAATTTTTGTATAGGTACAGAGCATGCATTTCTGGACCAAACAACTGATTCATAATTGAAATTGTGTGAACTGATTCAAAGCGGAAGTGACTGCTCAATTGAACATCTTTGTCATGATTTTTGTCCACATCCATAATATTAAACTGTTTCCAAATCTATTGATGTCAGATTCATATTGATGCCACAATGCCTTTGCAGATGTTGATACAAAGATAATCCTACATTGTTAATCTTTCCCCCATTCCAGGGAGACAAATCGCTCTCAAAGTCCAAGTAGCATCTGGAATTAAGGACTAAAAGCACCCATTGCATTTTACAACCTATCGTCGTAACATCACCAAAATGTAAATAGGAGCATTCAGAGTGGTAGTGATGACAGTGATTCCCATGAAAGCAATGCTAGACACATGGCTACCACTCTCTGACATGAGGAAATTGAAACATTTGACAGAGATTAGCTTCTGGAAAACAGCTAATTCTGCAGATCCACAAAGTCTTTTCCTTCATGACATCCGGTTTGAAGTAAAATCCCAATCACAAGCTGGACTATCAACAGAAAATGGTACAGATTAGCATGACTGTAGACATTCTGGTTGGGATCAGTAACAGGGCATAAGGCCAAATGCACCAAACCGCTACAAGATTTCTGTGAAAATAAAAACCAAAAGAATTGTGGATGCTGTAAATCAGAAACCTTTACAGAACTTTCTGGAAAAGCTCAGCAGGCCCAGCACCATCTATGTAGAGAAGTCAGAGTTAATGTTTTGGGTCCGCTGACCTTTCCTCAGAACTGATGGTATCTAGGAACCCTATCACTGATACAGAAGGGAAGAGAGGGTGTGAGGGCAGAAGTATGAGAGATTGGTCAGACCCAGATGAGGACCCTGTCAACAACAGTGCTGGGGAATCCTTGGTTGAGGAAGAACATGGACATTTCAGAGATTCCTTTGTCAAAGTTGGTCTTGTTGGAATATATGTGACAGAGATAGAGGAACTGGGAGAATGGAATAGAGTCTTTACAGAAAGCAGGTGAGAGGATGTATAGTCCAGGTAGCTGTGGGAGTCGATGGGTTTATAATGGACATTAGTGGTCAGTCTATCCCCAGAAATGGAAACAGAGATGTCAAAGAAGGGAAGCGAGGAGTTAGAGATAGATCAGGTGAAAATGAAGGTGGGGTGGAAATTGGAAGTGAAATCAATTAACTTTTCCAATTCTGGATGAGAGAGGAAGTAGTACCAATAATACCATCGATATATTGGAACAGCAATACTTTTCCCTTGTCCTTACCATCCCAACAGCATCCACATCCAGAAGATCATCAGCCACCATTTCCGCCACCTCTGGCGAGATGTCACCACTAGACACATATTTATTTCCCCTCTCTTGTCTGCCTTCTTCAGGGACTGTTCCCTCTGGGATACCCTGATTCACTTTTCCTTCACTCCCAATAACCCACAATAGCCCCACAGCATCCATAACATTAAACTGTTTCCAAATCTATTGATGGAGAAAGTGAGGTCTGCAGATGCTGGAGATCAAAGTTGAAACTTTATTGCTGGAACAGCACAGCAGGTCAGGCAGCATCCAGGGAACAGGAGATTCGACGTTTCGGGCACAGGCCCTTCTTCAGGATTCCTGAAGAAGGGCCTGTGCCCGAAACGTCGAATCTCCTGTTCCCTGGATGCTGCCTGACCTGCTGTGCTGTTCCAGCAATAAAGTTTCAACCCAAATCTATTGATGTCAGATTCATATTGATGCCACAATGCCTTTGCAGATGTTGATACAAAGATAATCCTACCTTGTAACTCCCGAAGGTGTAACACCTGCCCATTTACCTCCTCCCTCTCAGCATCCAAGGGCCCAAACACACCTTCGAGATGAAGCAGCATTTTACCTGCACTTCACACAATCTAGTCTATGGTGTTCCCTGCTTACAATGTTGTCTCCTCTATACTGGGGAAACAAAGTGTAGACTGAGTGACCAGTGTGCTGAACACCCACATTCTACCCACAGAAAACACCCTGAACTTCCAGATTTATCACACCACCCTGTTCCCTGACCAATATCTCTGCCTCAGGCTTGCTGCAGTGTTCCAGTGAAGCTCAGTGCAAGCTGGAAGAGCAACACCCTCATTTTCCACTTGGGAACCTTCCAGCCTTCTGGACTCAATATCGAGTTCATTAATTTTAGGGCCTGAATTCTCCAGTATCCTAGGCCCCAACCCCACACACCAGGCCTTGTTATTACATAGTCTGCTATTACAAACTATTCATTGTTAGTCATTAACAGTCTCCATTAACAGCTATTCACTCTCCCAGCCAGATCACTGTCCACTCCTTTCTCTGTCCAACCATCTTCTTCTCTTTGGGCTCTATTCCCATGTAACATAACTCCATACACTGCGCACCCCCCGATATCATATCTTCTGCATTTAAACTGACATTTTCCTAGCTACCATCAATTCTAAGGAAGGGTAACCAGACCCGAAACATTAATTCTGATTTCTCTTCACAGATATTGCCAGACCTGCTGAGTGTTTCCAGCAACTTCTGTTAAGTTTTCTGTCAAAATGGGCTATTCAGTTCAACGTCCTGTCCACAATTCTCCAATCTCATCCTTAACGAAAATCCAGCTTAATCAGCACTGGAAAACAAAGCCATTCCCCAATGCAGTGAAGTGAGGCAGATGGCAGCTGTCCAGATAGCATTTCAGCTGAGATAATTCAGTATAGCCTGGAGATTGAACCTGGGATTTTGTCAATCTGGAAGGCTTAGCCATTCCTTGATGCAATCAGCTCAAGCATCCTAAACCCAGAATAAGCCATGTTTAAAAAAATCTACGTCCATTCAGTATCTGTCTAAAAGTCTTCACATTTATTGACACAATAGGCCATTTAACAGGTCCATATCAGTGTTTTTGCTGTGACATTGCTATGCAACTTGAACTTTAACTTATTATCTGCAAAATATTTTACACAAGAAGACACTAGATTCAAACCTATTCCCCACCTTCTACATTGTTAGTCTTCCATTCCTTTTCCCTCAAGCACTTACCTAACTTTTTTGTAAATGTATCCATGCAAGTCATTCCTTGCAGCAACAAGGTCTAAATTAATGTTTGGGTGATAAATGTTTGTCTTGAATTTTCCATTTAGTTTATTCATAATCATATTTTAATGGTCCTTAGATCTGTTCTTGTCTGCACCTGAAACATCACTTCCATCCTTATCCATTAAACCATTCCATAAAGTTAGGTTTAGATTAGATTAGATTAGATTACTTACAGTGTGGAAACAGGTCCTTCGGCCCAACAAGTCCACACCGACCCGCCGAAGCGCAACCCACCCAGACCCATTCCCCTACACCTAACACTACGGACAATTTAGCATGGCCAATTCACCTAACCTGCATATTTTTGGACTGTGGGAGGAATTATCCCTGTCTTCTTTGGAAATCCTTGATGTTAAACAGGCATGTTTTTTTCAATGTCCTCGTTTCACTTTTGTGCAATAATTTCAGGCTTGCAGTTTGATGAAAATATCTCATTGAAGATCTTAATTAGTTTTAAGGAAAAATGTCATTCTTCTTGGTTCTACATGTTCCCTGAGACTGAAAAGCAACAGAAAAGCTTACAACCACAGAATGGTATTTTAGAGATCCTTGTAATTTACATACACAGAATAAAATCATGGCATTTGCTTTCAAAAGAAGGAGGTCAAGTCCTGAACTCATGCAACAAATCATTTGTCACCTTATTGTTCCTCCACAAATTGGTCTTTTATTTCACAGACAGAACTGTTTATTGGTAACCTAGGAAACCAAATGACTGATGTCAGTAAGTATTAACACCGGCAAAAAGGTAACTGTTTTACGTTTTAAAGCACTTACTTAATTTCATCTGTAATCTTGCTTTTGGCAAGAGAATAATGGCAGCAACATTGGTGTCTGCTGATAAGTTGACAACGTATTGACAAATATTATCAGATCTTGAATCTACATTAATTATAATTTCCACACTATCAAACTTTTAGCCAAAAATAAAAGTGTTTCCATACCAACAGCTGGGTCCTATTTCAGCTTTGGACACTGTACTCCTTCTAGCAGCTTTATGTTAGGAACTTTTGCCTTTATCATGTGAACAAGGAATGGACATGTTGGAGTGGGTCACCTTCTTGGGCATTATATCATTCTATGATAAAGCTTTTGAGTTGACACCTGACAGCCTCCTATCCTTAATATTTTGGAATTAGATTGGTTTCAATGTATTATTGAACTATTTAGAGTGACACCATCTTCACGAGAAAAAGTCCAGAAAACCCCCTGTTCGGATTCAAGATACACGATTTGATTCTTAATTATATCATGTGCAAATGATGCAGTTGTCAACCTCAGTGGTGACTTACATGGTAATATGTTCCAGATGTAAATAAATATTAGAAAGCTTTTATGAACAAAAAATTGTTTCTATTACATTTTTTTCTTTTTTTTTTACACCAGTTCATTTCCTCCAGAATGCAATATTCTTTACTTGGATGTACTTACCTAACAGCAATAAGCATCAGTTTGACCCTGGGAAAACATCACAAGCAAGTTCCATGCATACATACATTCAAGTGTGGTCACTATAAGATGTTGAAGAGTGAAATTCTAAATTATTTTGACCCTTGCTAAACAGCAGCAGCCACCTTGAGCTTCCTTACCACAATCCAAGGGTCAATAATATTGCCTTGCTTTTCTGTGAGGCAAAACTATTTATAGGATAAATCATCAGGGAGTGGTCCCGAGTCTCTTTAGTTTGGTAGAAATTTATATCAGAAGGAGAACTTCTGATCCATTAGATCTGGCATATCTCTTTGCCTTTTCAAGCCAAAATTAAGCCCACTGTGTTACTCTGTCGGTTTTCCTTCATCTGTCTTTCTGCAGCCTTATATCTTTCTCTGATTTAATAACATTTGCTTGCTACCTTCTTCATAAACCACGGAAAAATCATATGGAATTGAAGGGTTTAGAGTTTGCTTGTCTATCTGTTGCAATTCTTTGTAATAAACTATATTGAGGTTACCAAAATAGCAGCAAAAGTGTGCGTGTATGAGAGAAAATTCAACCAATTGCTTCAAAAGAAATATTTATTCATAATAAACATTGTGGCAGGCTTGAATGAAATGTTTACAGCTACCAAATGTATTTATCTAGAAGCAGTGAACATCTGTGCTTCACTGTTTACCGCTGTCTGCTTCTGTGCCTTCAGATGCCAACATAATTCCCTCTCTGGAGGGGAAGAACTGTTGGAGAGCTCGTGCAACTTTTACCAGAGTATAGGTGAATCAAGCTATCAACAAACCAAACAGCAAAGCTGGCATCCCATTAGTATTGCGTCTTGCCGTGACAATCATACTAATCTTGTGCGAGTGAGAAGTCAGTAGGTAGAATTGTGGATTCTCGCAACATTGGGAAAGAGGAAATGGAAATTTAAATATAAGAAACAAAATGATTAAATTTTCTTGGAAGAGAAACAGAGACAGAAGGTGGCATGTTTCTGAAGTTATTGTCTTGCATTGTTGTTGCCAGTTATTGTTAAATGAATCCAACTCAATATACAAAGCGCGTAACTTTACCTGATATGGGTCAGTGGTGGTAATGTTAGACAGTTGACATCATCTAGTGCAGCCAGAATGGGAATTTCTGTTCAGCTGATTAGGACACCAAGTAGGTAAGCATTACAATCCAGGGGTGTCCCATGCTTGAGTCTTGGTCTTTACAATGATGATTGTATGTTGCAATTGGCCTTGGCAGTCTTTGATTTGGCAGGGAGAAATCACCAAGGATTATGCTCCTGATTATTTTAGAGCAACCTCTAAGACAGGTGAGGACAGAATTGGACTTGGTTTTGGAACTGTCTGCACTTAAATAGTGTGATAGGCTTCTGTGTTAAAGGTCACATCCATTGGTTTCTTCTGTGCAGCTGATATTCATAGAACTATAATGTGTGTGAAGAAGGGAGAGAAGTGTCAAATCAATCCGAAAACAAATGTTACTTGTATTGACCACTTTTATCAAAGACAGCACAATATTGTCATTCTTGCCAGGTTTTCACTGCACATTGAGCTTTGCTGAATAATTTCCAAAGCAAATGCATGTATTCCTACATTCCTGCTCTGAAGTAAACACCTTCTAAGTCACTTAATTTGCCTTACTGTGCACATGCTGCTGATAATAAAATGATAGCCTGTGAAATTTCTCACTAGGAGTCTTTGTAGCACATTCAACCTTTTCAGCTGTTTGTCCAATTAATACTCAAAGATTAACTCAATTTATGGAGAATATCATTTTATTATAAATAGGTGAAGATATAATTCTCAGAATACAATTTTATTTGGGTCTGTTGTTCTTTTTCCAATAGTGTCACTTGTTGTATGATTACAATAAAGCTAAGAAATGTTCTTTCATTATTTTTTTCTTCAAACTTGTGAATCAGAACAGAGATTTTAAAAAGAAAACTCACATACAAACATTCAGATAAGACTTAAACTATCACTACCTAACAAAGTAACAGCTGCAAAGTATATTTCTTCACCTTTTCTCACTCAGGTATGTTCCTTAGGTGTGATCAACTTCTAATACCTTACACAAGTGGTTATTATTCATGTGTAAGCTTGAACATTGAATATTAGAAGGCTATGAGAGTGATTGGCATTACATCTAAATCAATATTGTCCTTATCTGGTGAAAATAAAATGCACAAATAATGCACACACCTTGCATTATCAGAAAAGATTACTGTCAGAAATGGAATTACTGGTGACTGTTATCTGATATGGAGATGCAGGTGTTGGACTGGGGGGTGGGCAAAGTCAGAAGTCATACGACTATAACCTGGTGTGACACTGTTCTCTGGTGTGAGTTGCAGAAGCCAACTGTGGGGTTACTAACAGAGGAATATTCTTAGGATTGGCAGAGGCCTTCTTGTTCACTGTCACCTAAAGCTTATCTGGGCACTGATCGTTCACAGTTTCTAATACAAAATTAACTTGATCTGTCTCTGGTCCTTTGACATGCACTGCTGGAAGCTGATCATAGTGGAATTTTTCCCCATGGTCTTCATGTGAGGCAAAAGGTTGTTAATTTAAATGACAAGAGTTCTCTTTCCAAGTGACATTTTATTTCTGAATTCTCTGTGAACCCAGGTGAGAAGAGTTAGTGCTGAGGAATTCATAGCTTTATATCTTGCTGACATCAAATGTTTCCCATAGGACAGATGATCTATGTGAGGGACCAATGTCCAGGAGAAATAGATGGGCATTGAACAAACTCATCATGCTTGATTCTGAGTACTATTAACATTCCTTCAGTAGGTGGCCAACATTTAAATTACCAACATCTTTAGCTATTTTCAATTTTTACTGACATTCATTTGATTATTTCAAAATGAGTGCATGACTTCATTCAGAGAATAGGCTCGGAGGAGATACAGTATTTTACTGGTGGCTGAATAAGCAGTTGAACTCGGCAGCTTGCTGAAAATTCCAGGATAGCACTTTATCTCTTTTCGTGTCCTTCATAATGTCAGGCTGATGTTAGTCAAGGTCCAACACATTGCTAATCCCAGTAAAGCTTTTTAGACAACAACAATGGCAGCACCAATTCCCCAAACTAGAAATACGTTAAGTAAAACAAACAAACTTAAAGAAGTACAGCTAACCAGATTCATTGCATTTTGCCCCACTAACGACACAAAGCTCCCTTATTGAGGAAAGAGGATATAAACCAGTCCCTTTCTCTTTCAGGGTACAACTCACAGGTACTACCAAGAGGATATGTTTTCAAGTCTAACATAAACTCTCTTCCTAGCATATAGTCCATATAAGTGCAGTCATATATGGTTATTAGAAACCTTACTGACCAGGACAGAATAGCTGAACACAAATTTGTTTGTGTTTGACATTCATACATCAAACTCCCCAATGCTGGAGAGCAGGAATGTGAAGCCGAGCAGATTCTTCATTCTTTAGACTGAAACAACCAGCATGCAAACACAATCTGAATTGAGGTGAACTAATTTGGTCCAGATCAGAAATTGAATCAATTTTGAGCCCACTTCGCACTGTAATGTGCAAGAAAATGTCTTTACCACTATGCCATTCAGGAATTCTGTTCCATTGTAAATAGGTTTGTCAGTACAAGCACATTTCAAGAAAACCAAAGGATTTGATAGATTTATAAGGTCCTTTGTAATCCACATTATTCCAAAGAAAACTAAATAACTCAATTATGATCAAGTTTATTTTAATACCTAAATTCCCAAACATCAAAAGGATCAATGCAAACGGATCTGAAATAAAAACAGAAAATGTGAGAAATATATAGTAAATCAGTCAGTATCTGAGATCAAGGTTGTTGACTTGAATTGTTAACTCATATTCGCTGTCCACGGATGCTGCCTGACCACTGAGTATTTCCAGGGCTTCCTGATTTTATTTCAATCAGCCTTGTTTTTATTACGTGTCAATATTACATAAGGGAACAAATTTCTTCACATTCTTCACGTGTTAAAGAGTCTGTGAGGTGAACAAAATGGAGTTTAAAGCTGAAATAACCCCATTACCACAAAAGAGTGTCTGGTCAATAATTTTAAGCTTCTGATAGCAAATGTAAAATGAAGAAAGACTAACAGGATGTTAAATGCATGGATTGCACGGTAATGAGGCGGTGGCATTTTGTGGTTATTGCTCTGACTTAATGCCCTTATGTAACAGCAAGCAGCTGCTTGGGAGGAAGCTAGAGAATTTTGAATATGGCATAAAGGAATAGTACCTTTTACTATACACTTGCAGATTGGTGCAAGCTTGAAGAGGACTTGTAAAATGCATCCAATGACTTTTTGAAACACTTTGCCAATTATCACCAACGCTCTAACAGCATTTATTCTGGAAGTTTTCAGATTACTTCAAGCGAAAACACCAGGTGCTGTGCTATTCTATTTTACTGGGACAGCATATGAGAGTCATCAAGAGACACAGAGTGCTTGTTCATAGACATCTTACAAAAGGTTCCTCTTAAACTGTAGCTGCAATTGGAGAAGGACATGAGACCAAGTAAGGAAATATCAAATGGGACAGAGGGTCAGAAGTGCAAGGTGCATTCTTTATTCCGATGCATATAGGGCATCACTCATTTGTTGGACCTTTTTCACCACCCTGTGAATACTTTCAGCCTTTGTCCCTGGACCTACTGGATGATTATGGGATGGCAATCATCGACTAGTTCCAATATTGCATTCTAAACCTACAATTTCTGATATTTCTTATTTAGCACTCTTTTTTCCCCTTTGTCCAAAAGAATCCCAAGTAAATTCTGTTTGACAAAAGGGTCATGTGGTGAACTAAGCTCACTCATTCCATAAACTGCATGCCATTTGTCACATGGTAGCTCAATCCCCACTTTCTAAATCTAATGGAAGATTTGACTTTTTTTTCATACTTGCAAGAACATTTGAGCAAAAAATACACAATACTACACAATATTGGAGGCTTTCCAATATTCAAATCAACCATTTCCGTTCCATACAGCTGTCATGTTCAGGGCTTTTGCAAAATGTAAGCTATGCATTCCAGGAAATATCTCATCATCTCTGGCTTAACTTCCAGCTATGACTTATGATCTGAAATCTCATCCCCAGTTCAACCTGAAGGGCTGGCACTGTATTAATCACCTTTACTGAGTGTCTATTCTCTAATCCAAGGTATCAATATTCTTACTGAAGGAAATATTATAAATTTCTATTATAGAAGATCTAAATAAAACTAAATTCAAATTCTACTGTAGACATTCCTCCCTGATATTTCAAACACATGCTTGTAATCCACATTGCTTGATATTCAACTCCACTGACTACAATGAAACAGAATATCAGGTGTCATCTATAACAGATAACTGATCTAATACTTTTGTCCGAAACGTCGATTTTCCTGCTCCTCGGATGCTGCCTGACCTGCTGTGCTTTTCCAGCACCACTCTAATCTAGATTCTGGTTTCCAGCATCTGCAGTCCTTGTTTTTACCTAACCGATCTAATAACGCTAATTCTGCACAACAACCCAAGATACATTTTGACCCTGAGGACTTGAGCAGCATGGTGGCTCAGTGGCTAGCACTGCTGCCTAACAGTGCCTGAAACCTGGGTTTGATTCTGGCCTTGAGTGACTGTGTGGTGTTTGTATGTTCTCCTGTGTCGGTTTGGGTTTCTGCTGGGTGCTTTGGTCTCTTCCCACAGTCCCAGGATGAGCAGGGTGGTGGATGGGCCATGTTGATTTGCCTTGTCATGTCCAGGGATGTGCAGGTTAAGTAAGATTAGCCATGATTATTCAATTTATTGACACTGGAAAGCCAAGGGCTGAATTTCCTCCAAATTTGGTAATGTGTCTATTTCAGGGAGTTTTCTGGAGAGTTTCTCTCTGTGAGCTATAGTAGTTTTTTATACAATTTTAAGTTGGTCACACCATTAAGTCTGCACCCAAGCCTCCACGGTGATGCTTTTGTACTGTCCTGCACTTGTCAGTGACGGAAGGGCTTGCCTTTGCTGGAACCTTTCATCATTCGTACAACCCACATGATATTAAAGCTCAGTTTATACAGCATTTTAAATGCTGGAAGTCAGGAGTTTCCCTTTGAGTACAGATAGTACTGCTATAACAGGCGTTTCGTTAACACGAATTCACTGTAAACGTGATTGACAGATTGGAGACACTCTTTCTAAAGCACAAATCTTTAAAACATGTGTTGGCTATAAAGTGATTACATCACCAACATTTTAAGTACTGTTTCTAAAGCACAACTTTCCTATACCACAGTGTTGAACAAGAACACAACCTTTGTGTGATAGAAGAACTACTTGTTTGTGGAAAACTTGAGAGGAGATGACCAACGGAGGTAGATTGGCACCCCATTTTGTGGGCTTGGTCTAGGAGGTCCTGGTGGATGAAATAGTAGAGAAGAGGTCATCTTCATTGTTCAGGACCATCAGAGAAGGCCATGGGTACCAGACCCTAGCAGCCTGTTCTGAATGCATGGCAGTGTAGTTTCCAAGGTCTGGAGAAACACCCAGAAATTCAGGAAGAAATTTCTGTACTTCTTGGGGGTAAGTGTTACTATCTTAACTCTGTTATCTAACATTCATATGCACTCTGCCATTGCACCCACCCCTCTTACCAAGGCTAATGGTCTACCACTCCCAGTATTATTGGTAACATCTTCCCTCAATGGTGCTCATCCATCCCATGCCCCAAACCTCTAAACCTTTTTTGCTCTCTGCCATCCTACTCACTCAGTTCAGACAGCTAATAACATTGCACCCATCTGCATCAGCACTAACAGCTGTGCCAGCCACTGTTTTGCATGTGATCCCTGACCATGTCTCATTCCAGGGGAAAAAAACTCACAATAGGGCAGAAAGAGCCAAGATGGATGATGGAATGCCTGACATTCATCTGTTCTTCCACTATGAGAACAGAACATTTGCATTAGCAAGAGAGACTAATACTGCTCACATGTTAATGTTGAGATTTTCATCTTCTAGCATTCAGTAAGATTCATTGTTAAGTGCTGTGCTGTTCTCTCATTACCAGCACTGCAAGTGCATTCCAACGTCATGTTAAGTTGCACATCTCATTAGCTCCCTTGTCTTGTTCAGGCAGTTGTGGTACCCTTACAATGTCTGCCCTGAAGGGACCAGCCCTCTTCAATCAACATCACCTCCTCCAACTCTGTTGAAGAAGAGACAGACCACTCAGAGGAAGCACCAACAACGCTGTCTCTTATGTTCACCACCAGCTCAGATACTAATATGTAGGGAGCAGGTAGGTTAGTTAGAATACAGTCAGGAGTACATCTCTGCCATATCTCTGCAGCTGGTTGAGTAAGGTTCCAGAACACTGGCTCAGAGGATTCCTGGATTCCAGGACTCTGCTCAGCCCCAGAAAGGAGAGGACAATAGTGTTAATCATTACTAATTTCATGTAAATGCACAGGCACAGCAGCAGCCGGCGGGTTTGTTGGAGAAACAGGACAAGCTGGATTGAAGGCTGGAGAAGTTCACCAATATTATGTGTCTCATGCTGGCGATTTTTCTGGTGAGCCATGTCCAGCAGAACAGTTGTTGGCTGTCAGAGATAAGTGCAGACCTGCACTCACTCGCTGCAGTCATTGATCATGTAAAGCAATGGCAAGTCAACTGGAGGATGATGTAGCTTGAATTTCGAGATTGTTCAACATGAGCTGCAGCTGACTGTTCATGCTGGGCGTCCAGATACACGTATTCCTCAACATGAACCAAGAAAAGTTGTATTGCAAATAAGAGCATTTCATGAAATGCTTACAGTCCAGTTTATTGCAGCCTTTGAGATCTTGGAATGTGTATGTGAATTGTTGAAAGAATGTGACCCTTTATGTATGACCTGTGAATACGTCTACTTCACAGAGATTACAAGGACTAATGCGTAATGGTCAATGTCATGGTCAAGGTTGCTGCTGCCCAGGATTTGTAATTGGCATTGCATGGGCTACATATGCAGAATTATGTGATTACGGACATCTTTAACCTATAAGATGGAAATGCCTGATGAACGCAATTGCCCCTCGAAGGGCCTCATATCATTTAAAAGTGGAATCTACTCCCTTAGGCAAAATAAATTCATCTAATCCATCCATTCCAGGTGTGCTGTCACTTTTCATTTCCGTTGTACATTTGCAAATCTGATGAGAGTACAAGGTGACACAGATGTGAGTCGTGGGCTCACCCTGTCAAGCTAGGTAAACCTGCTCTTTCCCAAACTTCATGACCCTTTCTGTCTTGTACTCCCTTTCAGTCCCATCAGGTTTGAGCTTTTCCACATTCCCATCTGATTCATTTATTTAATACTTCCCAATAGCAAACATTGTTCTGCATTATCTCCACATTGAAACTGCCATGTAGTGCCCCTCTAAGAGTACTGGTCCCTGATTAACCCTCCTGACCTTCAGTGCTCAAGCCCTCAAGACTGACTATTGCCTGAGTGACTTAGAACAGCAATCCTGATTGATGACGGACTAGCCCTAACTGGTCTCCCTGTGGTTTACTGACTAACTTACTGCTCTTCCCAGACTAGTTGGACTCGACTTGCAGGATTGACCAAGTACCACCCTCAGGACTGTAATGAAACCGATCTGATGCTGACCTCCTCAAACTGACTGCATCCAAGCTCCTTACCGCTCACTAACATAAAAACAATAATCACAAAATTAGACTTGTTTTCTCAACATCGAATATCTGAATTTTCCATTTGCATCATATTTTACCAGCATTGCTCACATTCTTCAGCGCCTGGGATTTAAGCATTTGAATCATCTCCGAAGCAATTCAGCTGAACCACATGATGCATCTTTTTTATAGGCATCAATAAAGACCGAGTTAGAGATTCAGATGGAGCTCCACTGATTCAAGTAGAACTTCAATCCCTTGTGTCTAACTTAGGGCAGAAACATTGGACAATATCCCAACATAGGATTTATTTTCAATTAATCAAACCTGGAATCTAAAACCTGGTCTTAATAATGGTGACCATGGAACAACTGTCTAATTGTTGCAAAAGCTTACTTGTTACACTAATGTCTTTTAGGCAAGGAAATCTGCCATTCTTACACTGTCTGGCCTACATGTGGGTGATTTGTAGCAATATGGTTGATTCTTAACTCTGGTTAAAATGGCCTAGTAAATAGCTCAAGGGGAAGTACTGATGGATGACAATTACCAATCTTGTTAGCAATACTCACGTCGTGTGAAAGAATTTACTCGCATGTGAATCTATCATTCTTTCCATACCAATTGACCTTTGAATAATTCTGATGAGTCACTATCATAGTAATCTGTGTGTTGTTTACTTCAGTACAAAAAAAACCTAGAATTCCAAGACTTCCTCAATCCCTGCAGGACTGTCATTTTCATTTGTTTTTAATTCATTCAGAGGGTGAGGGCATCAATAGCTGGGCCATCATTTGTTGCTCATCCCTAGTAGTCCTCAAGAAGGTGCTCGTAAGTTACCTTCTTGAATTGCGGCAGTCCATTTTGTATAGGTATGCATACTATGCTGTTTGGGAGGGACTTCCAGGATATTGACTCAGTGACTCTGAAGGAATGGTGATATATTTCCAAATTAGGAGGAGCTTTAAGGGGAAATTGCAGGTGATGGTGTTCCCATGTATCTGCTGCACTTGCCCTTCTAGGTGTTGGTGACCATGAGTTTGGAAGATACAGTTTTAGACCCTGAAGAACCATTCACACCCTGAAGAACATTTAATACAATAATAACATTTCTCAGATGGCGTGAGTAACAATTTTAGGCTGGATTTTACATGCAGCAGTGGGTATGTGTTTTTGGTGGCTGAGGGCGTGATGTAAAATAGGCCAAGAGTTCAGCTTTTTGGTTTCACATCCATCCCGAACGCAGTCCCATTACACAGCACGCAGATGGATGAAAAGTTAGAAGCTTGTCCATCATATTTAAAGAAATAATTAATAATCAATTAATTTGTTACCACGCTGATTGACCTCAATATTATGCTGGCCACAGTTGCTCTGGGAGATTGGGTTGAAGTGAATGGGGGGCTCAATTTTTAAAGGGCTTTTGTAAAGAATCAGAAGGAAATGGGATATTATCATTGGTGAGATACACCTTTTTGCACATCTGGGTACTGGGCTGAATATAGTACACCTCTTTTTCCTTTCTGCCTTCTCGCTCTTCAAAGTCCACCCTCTCTCCCTCATCCCCATCCTTAAGGTGGCCAAACTCCTTCCCATATCCCTAACTTACCTCCATCCAGGACCCACTGGTGCATCTTCATGTTCCTTCCTGCAGTCCTCGCTGCCCCCACCATCAAGCTCTTGGCTGCTGAAGATGCCAGTCATTCTGGTAGACTGGCAGTTTCAGAGGGTACAACATCCTCCCACAAAGGACTGGAAGCCTTACTAACAAGCTACTTAACTTCCATCCCCTCCCGTACCCCATCCCCTATCCCTCATCTTCCATGCTCATTATGGCTGCAGGGCAGACTTCTTATTGATCCATGGGCTACCTACAACTATCTTCCAGGGAGATGAATAGTCCATCACCCCATAAAACATTGCCCTATATTAATATGATCTTTACCTAAAATTGAAACAAATTAAGTAAATAACACTAACCCTAACCTTTTACTATAATTAATTGCTTTTCTTCTCTTTCTTTCTAGCTTTTGACTTTCAAGACTTCCTTTATATTTAATAATTTCCCTTTACCTCTTGTGTTTGAAAATGTATTTGTAATATGAAGATGGTATTGGGAAAGAATTCCATGTTTTTCTCAGTTCACTTCCCTCCCCTTGCCCCCACTTGCCACCTTTGCCCTCGCCTCATTGCAGTGATGCATATTGAATGTGTCGCTACAGTTACCAACAACCTTATTTTTTCTATAGGCCATTTAAGATGATGCAACAGTGTCATCAATCAAAAGAAAGTGAATTGGTTGGAAGTGCTCCTTTTTTGAAAGTGCACAAACAATGAGAATGTTATAAATAATAAAAGTAATATGAACAAAATCATAATATTCTCATCTGTGCCAACAATACACCAGTCCATCCAGTGCCCAGCAGTTATAGATTACCTCACATGTATTGATGGACTCTATGTGTTTTCTATCCATGGACACCCAGGGTAGACATTGTCACTATTAACTGTTCAAGCATCAGGAGGCATTGCTGTTTAAACTGTAGCCTCTCCTCAACCAGTTTTCACATTCACCAACAAGACCCTGGACAGAAATCAAAAACTTAGTTAGTTTATTTCTTCTCTTTAACACAGAGATCGTGAAATAAATTGCAGTGATACCATTGTGACCCAGGTCACATTAGTTTATTCAACAAGAGGACAGAGTTGACATCTCTTTTGGTCTGGCAGACTCAAACCATAGTGGGTAGTGCATTTTTCCACTGAAACATCATCAAGTCCAAAGTTCATTCTAATTATGACATTTGAGCCCATCTAAAGACCCGGGTTCAGTTCCCGCCTCAGGCGACTGACTGTGTGGAGTTTGCACATTCTCCCCGTGTCTGCGTGGGTTTCCTCCGGGTGCTCCGGTTTCCTCCCACAGTCCAAAGATGTGTAAGGCCAGGTGAATTGGCCATACTAAATTGCCCGTAGTGTTAGGTAAGGGGTAAATGTAGGGGTATGGGTGGGTTGCGCTTCGGCGGGTCGGTGTGGACTTGTTGGGCCGAAGGGCCTGTTTCCACACTGTAATCTAATCCAATCTAATCTAAAGTGTTATTGTCTATAATCTGATTCACACCAAATCCCATCCACTCCATCTGTTCACTGATCTCCACAGGCTCCCAGTATGACCATACTTGAGTTGTAAAATTCTCATATCCATGTTTTCAAATCACTTGAAAATCAACCTTTCCTATCTCTGTAACTCCATCTACCCAGACAGTATCTCTACTCTCCTTCAGTTCTGGCTAGTTGAACATCTAATTGCTCCAGAATAAGTGGCTGTCCCTTCAGTTGCCTCTACTCTATGTTATGTTCTTACCTTGTGGAATATCTCTGCCTCTCTACATTGCTTTTCAGCTTTAAAATGTTCCTTAAAACCTATCTTTTTATCAGGCTTTTGGGTATGTGCCCTATCATCCTTCTGTCGCTTCATGTTAAACTTTGCTTGATAATGCACTTAACAAAGCATCTTAGAAAATATTACTTCATGAACAGCACAATAGAAAAGCAAACTACTCTAGACACCATTCAAAGGAATCTTGCAGTTGGATCTAAACTCATTGCAATCAGGATGAAGGTCAAATTGCATTTCATCCATTCACAATCATAAAGAACCTAAACACTCATACTTGGCATCTATTTTGAGTTAAAGCTTAGTTTGATCCACTTTACTGCTGTCATTTATTTAGCTATGAGTGAGTAATAATGATGTTTGTGTTCCGGTTTCCACCTAAGTCTAACCCTTGTCTGGCCAGCAAAATTGAAGATTGCTGTATACCATTGGTTTAAGATTTAACCAGTGGAATATAAGAGCCTGACTCAACAGTGTGTCTCATAAAGAGGGGAAAGTGGAGAAGCAGCATTTTGAGGTTAAAGGGCGGACTTCTAGCTTACTCTGCCACCCAGCCCCTGGAGCAAATCAAGTCTGATAAGATGCAGATTTGTTTTAATTCGATTTTAAGCGCACTGCATGTTAAGTCATATCATTTCCATTGTGCGCTTAGATTGGAAACAGCTGCCTTCAAGAACTCTAAATGTACAGCTGCAATACAAAGGAAGTAAAACAAGTGAACTGCTGTGTGACATGGGGATTGATTAAAGGAAAGACAAAAGTCCACTTGTAGATCATGCAGAGGAGGCCTTGTGTAAATGTAAACGCAACCTTAGAATAAGATTGCTGTGGCAAAGGTGAAGGAAAGCTTGCTAGGATAGTCCTAGAAAAGAAGATTATTTATTCTTGTAGAATATGACATCATTATAACAGATGTTGCACAGCCGTGATGATTAGCCAGTTACCATACTTACAAGATGTGAGGTCAAGAGCTTCCGAAAGACCTTAGATGGTTCAACAAAGCCTTCAGTGATATTCAACTTGTTAATGAAATTACTCATAATTCCAGTTGCAGACATATAGATAACAGATAATCCATTTAAATGGAATACTGATTTAACAGCATAGTATCTTTTAAATATGTTTTTATCACACAATCTGAACTCCTCTCCTCTCCTAATAGTATGTGCTCCTTAATAGCAGTAGGCCATTGCATAAAATACGGAGGGTGATTTAGTGGTTTAGATCAGAAATTGACCAGCTGAAAGAAGACAGAGGGTGGTGGTTGGTGGGAAATTTTCATCCTGGAGTTCAATTCCAAGTGATGTACTGCAAAAATCTGTTTTGCGGCCACTGCTGTTTGTCATTTTTATAAATGACCTAGATGAGGATATAGAAGGATGGGTTAGTACATTTACAGATGCCACGAAGGTCGGTGGAGTTGTGGATAGCACTGAAAGATGATACAGGTTACAGAGGGATATAGATAAGTTGCAGAGCTGGGCTGAGATGTGGCAAATGGAGGTTAATGCGGTAAAGTGTGAGGTGATTCACTTTGGAAGGAGCAACAGGAATAAAGAGTACTGGGTTAATGGTAAGATTCTTGGTGGTGTAGATGAGCAGAGAGATCTCAGTGACCTTGTACATATGTCCTGAAAGTTACCACTCAGGGTTATTAAGAAGACATACAATGTGTTAGCTTTTATTGGTAGAAGGACTGTGTTTCGGAGTCACAAGGTCATGTTACAGCTTTACAAAACTCTGGTACAGCCGCACTTGGAGTATTGCGCACCATTCTGATCACTGCATTATAGGAAGGATGTGGAAGCTTTGGAAAGGGTTCAGAGGAGATTTACTAGGATGTTGCCTGGCATGGAGGGAAGGTCTTATGAGGAAAGGCTGAGGGACTTGAGGCTGTTTTCGTTAGACAGAAGAAGGTTGAGACATGACTTAATTGAGACATATCAGATAATCAGAGGGTTAGATAGGGTGGACAGTGAGATCCTTTTTCCTCGGATGGTGATGGCTAGCATGAGGGGGCATAGCTTTAAATTAAGGGGTGATAAATGTAGGACAGATGTCAGAGGTAGTTTCTTTACTCAAACAGTAGTGGGGCATGGAACACACTGCCTGCACCAGTAGTGGACTCGCCAACTTTCAGAGCATTTAAATGGTCATTGGATAAACGTATAGATGAAAATGAAATAGTGTAAGTTAGATGGGCTTCTGATTGGTTCCACAGGTCGGCGCAACATCGAGGGCTGGAGTGCTGTTATGTTCTCAATGTTCTAATGGGTTTAGTCTTCATGGGGACTAAATCTCAGCCATTGTTTACATAGAAGAATATAAAATTTAAAGGAGCAGGGGTTGGCCAAATGGCCCCTTGAATTTACTCCATCGTTGAAAACAATCATAGTGGATCTTTGACTTCATGTTCCTGCCCACTCTACTCCTATACCCCTTGACTGACTTGAGTGCAAATGTATATAGACCACTATTTTAATATATGTGGCCTGACAGTGAATATTTAGCAGCAATTTGGCTACAGAGAGCATAATACATTTTCAGTTGAAGTTGGTACCTCTGCACTTCTAGCAGTGGTTTCTGCTTGCAGTTAGGAACTATAAGCTGTCCCTAGCATAAGGCACAGTGGTCAGACTAGCACCTTTACCATGAGTCCAACTGAGATAGTTTTGTAGAGCCTGGGAGTTGAATATTTTATGGTTCATGTTTTGCTGCAATCGGGGAGCATGTACAATTTTAATTGGACTGATGGACTCTAATAGGAAGAAAGATCTTCCCTTGGTTTTGAATGTGCTTGTATTCCAATTCTAGTCCAACAAACCCCTTGCTATACTTACCAGTTAACATCCTCAAATGGAATGATTGTTGTTGACTTAATTTCTGGCTCTCATTACCTCATCAAATAAACAAAGACAATTCTCTTTCAAATTATTATTTAAATTAATCTTCCTGCTTTGTAATGGAAACATATGAAAGTTTCAGTAAACACAAGACAAGAAATGAGAATTTTCAAGGTAGTGACAGTACACTTTAATTTTAAAGGAAGATCTCCATAAACCGCAAGTCATAATTTATTTTCTCTGTCAATTTGCTCTTTCCAAGGGTTAAATCATATCAGAGGTATTATTGTTTGAATGCTGACTGCATATTTTGCCATGTCCAAGTGACCACATGAGCTGAGACTAATCAAAGCAGTCAATGACACCCTCAGTCATGTAACTATAATCATGATCCTTGTTGTTCTTGCCCTCATTGCAGCCTTTGACACAGTGGGCCACATCATCTGTCTCCAACACCTTAACTTGCTTGTCTAGCTGTCAGGAAGTGCTTTCCTCGCCTGATTCCACTCTTAACATCCCCTGCAACAACAAGAGAATCTCAATTATTGGTTTCTCATCATAATCTCTACATGTACCTCTGAAGTCACCACAGGATCTATTATTGGCTTGTACTATTGGTATTTCTCCTATTAAGGATGTGAACTCATTGGTGAGTGCAGAAAAGATCGATGAGAATAGTTTCTGAAATGAGAAACTTCACTTATGACGGTTTCAGATTTGGATAAGTTGGGATTGTTTACCTTGGGGAAGAGAACCTTGAGAGATCTGCTGGTGATATTTAAAACCATGAAGGATATGGACAGGTTAAATAGGGAAAAAATGTTCCCATTAGTGAAAGTATTGAAAACTAAAGTGCACAGTATTAAGGTCCACAGAAACAATGGCAACAGTAGGAAATATGTTTTCACCGTGTGAGTGATTAGTATCTGGGATATCTAAGAGTGGCGGAGACCTGTTTAGTTGCAGAATTTAAGAGGAAAATGAATTTTCATCTGAAAAGGAAGAATGTGAAAGGCCGTGGGGAGAAAACAAGTTTTGGTGCTAGATGAATGCTCCCTCAGTGATTTATCAGAGAAAATAGCCTCTTTCTACACTATGACCAATCTATAATTTCTTCTTAATGTGATGCTGCCAATAGGATTACCTGATGTTATAGTGCTGAATCTTCCAACTTCATGGAGATGTATTTAAAGGTTGTGAATGGGGGGAGGGGGGGGGGCAAGAAGTGGAAAGCTCTGTTGGGACACCTTTCTTCCATGCTGTTGTGCCTCCAGGCAATGATTTTAGGGTGAGGCGCATGGGAATCAGCAACTGCAACTCAAAGGTAATGAAATCAACTAGGGGTCCAAATGAGGACCATTGATTTTTTTTTTTCTGGATCCCAGTGTCACAGAGCTGACCCATGACATCGAGTGCTCAGCAATATGGTGGAAGGAACATCTCACTGGGAGGCTAGTGGGTCATGGCTGGCTGAATGAATTGACAGCTTCAGGGAGCTACAGAGCACACAGCAGTGTTTAGCCTTCTACCCGTTGGTCTCTCACAGTGTTTTGTTATTATTTTTGACCACTGATGTCTCTAATTTCAAGGTGGTCCTGTGTCCTCCTCTTCTCCAGCAGTACTCTGCTCTCCAAGTGAGGTTATCATCCAGACATTGCTGCAATCCAACCCATTGAGCCTCCTGTCTCTTTGGTCCATCTAAAGACAATGTAGACGGAAGTCACTAAGTAAGTAGCTGCACCATGTAAAATTATACCATACATTCTAAGGGCTGTGCATGTTTGCAGAATTAAAATACTGTCCCAGCATCAGTATCTTGATGGCTGTGGGATAATTCAACTCCTACAGTCTGAGCCCACATATGTGTTGCTTTACAATCAGTTTTATTTCACACTTTTCTTAATCTACCACTACTCCAGTTTCGTCTATTGTCCTGTCCAGGATAAGCCAGAATTTCTTCCAATGAAGCATTTGAAAGAGCATCCTATTTTACTTTCAGATGGGTTTCTGACCAATCCACCTCTTTAATATTGCTTGTCTCAACTTGTCCATTAATTCTTCTTTTTAGCATATTTTAATGGTGACCTAGCCAGTCTCTCATCTTTCATCCTCAAGCTTGAGCTCATCATTTTTGTTCAAAGTTCAATTCACCCACCATTGTTATGCACATTGACCGATGTTGACTCCTGCTCCATTTGGCCACCCCTATTTTAAATTTCTCTTACTCGTGTTCAGGAGCTGTCAATGACCTGACTTTTTCCTAGCTCTGTAACAAGGTCTATCCTTCAATTTTTTTAAGAACTCTGCTTTTCTCCAATTTTGTCTCTTGTGAATTTCCCCACTCCCATTATGACACCAATGACAGCCATATCTTCAGCATTAAGCGAGGAAATTCCTCCTGAAATCTCTTCCTCTCTCGCACTTTCTGCAAAAAACTTCTTGAAATTTATCACAATTGCTAACGTTTTAAACACATTTCCTAAAGTCTCCTTTTTTGCCTCAGTGTCAATTGTTATCCGATTACCCTCCTTTGCAACATATCGAGATTTTTTGCTGTGTTATGAGCAGTATATAAATACAAATAGTTTATATTTGTATATAAATATAAACTATTTATATTTATATAAATATAAATAGTTTATATTTATAAACTGAGAGGACAACTTTAATGTTGCACATATACCTAAGTATGTAATATTCGAGGTGCATCATCAAAAATATCTTAGTGCTTATGAAATTAGCTTTTCGTATGATTATTTTGCCTCAATCTGTTCCAGAAGCAAAAACATTGGACTTCTGGAAAAATACCACATTCTTCTTCTAAGTTACCATTTCAAAATAATACAGCAATCGATTTCTCTTTCAATCATGCTCCTGTTATCTTGTTTATCTCCATTTATTTCCAGCTTTAACTTATTCATCTTCATCTTTAACAATCTTCCTGTTGCATGCTGGGCTAACTTTGTTGCTAAACGCACTGACACTGCAATTCTGGATGCCTTCTATGCCTATGTACTTAGACAGTGAGTTTCAGAATATTAATCTAGTCACTGCATGAAGTCTTTGAACTGAGCATAAGGATCCTCCTGAGCCATATGATGAAATGATGGTGTCATTTAATGAGTCAATTAGATATTTGGTGCCTCTCCACAGACATGTCTTATGTTTCCAAGGTTTTCTGTTTTAGTTTTAAATACTCGGGATTTTGCTTTTCATTGAGGTATTGTCTTGATTCCGTTACCATCGCTTCCTGTATTTTGCACTAATTATTGGTATTTACAGTAGCCCACCCTTATCCGTGGGGGATATGTTCCAATACCTATCATGGATGCTCAGAACTGTGGAGAGTAGTGAACCCATTCATTTAATGGGAAACTTACCTCATTAGCAGACCCAGGTTCTGGAATGTTCCATGTAATATTTTCAGGCCACGGCAAGCCACATATAACTGAGACCATGGAAGCCAGTTCTGTGGTTACAGCGGTCGCGCTGTATATAAAGCCATCTTGTATTTTTTGTGGATAACTGTTGGAACACTTTTAAGGGCCTGTGTCAGTGAGTTGTAAACAAACTACTCTCAGAATACTACCTTCAATTCTGGTCTCCCTGCTACAGGAAAGATGTTGTTAAACTTGAGAGGGCTCAAACAAGATTTACCAGAGTGTGGCCAGGATTGGAGGGTTTGAGCTTTTGGGAGAGGCCGAATACACTGGGTTTTTTTCCCCTGGAGCATTGGAAGCTGAGGGGGTGATCTTGTAGAGGTTTATAAAATCATGATGGGCATGGATAGAACGAATAACCAAGGTCTTTTTCCCAAAGTAGGGGAGTCCAAAACTCGACATCATAGGTTTAAGGTGATATAGGAAAGATTTAAAAGGGACCTGAGGGGCAGCTTTTTGACGCAGAGGTGGTGCATGTATAGAACAAGCAGTCAGAGGAAGTGATGGAGGCTGGTGCAATTACAACATTAAAGAGGCAGCTGGTTGGGTATATGAATAAGAAGGGTTTGGCAAATGCTGGCAAATGGGACTAGATCAAATTAGGATATCTGGTTGGCATGGACGAGTTGGATAGACAGGTTTGTTTCTATGCTACATAACTCTATGAGTCAATGACTCTATATGTGATTATGTACCAACATCAAACCACTTAATAAGACATCATTGCTTTTAAAATAATAGATTTAAACAAAATAAGAAATGGTTGAAAAATAGGTAATTTGACTCTTCAAATCTGTTCTGCCATTCAAAGAAATTATGATTGATCTGACTGTGCCTTAACTCCACTTTCCTGCTTGTACTCATAACCCTTGAGACCCTTTTAAATAAGTATATCTCATACAGTTTTGAACATATTCAGTGACCCAGCCATCATTGGTCTCAGAATGAAAGAATTCAAATTAATGATCCTCTGAGAAAATAAATTCTTCCTCATCTCAATTCTAAATGGGAGTGTCATTATTTTGAAATTGTGTTCCCAAGTTCTACATTCCCCACATGCTGAAACATCCTCTCAATAACTCAAGCTCATTCAGAATGTTTTCAATGAGGCCATTTCTTACTCTTCTAAACCACCATGAGTAGATGCACAACCTGTTCAAACCTTCCTTGTAAGAAAACCTCTAAGAATCAACCCAGTGAATCTTTTCTGAACTGCCTCTAATTCAAGGAAGGAAAGTAAATGTACAGTCATAAGCTTGTATGGCTTGGACCAGTACAAGATCACAATAAAAGATGCAGCTTTAACATGCCATATTTATAATAATGAATCTGACATTATATAAATAAATAAATTATCATTTATGACCTCAAGCACTATCATAATATAGTGATGTACATACCCCATGCCAAGAATAAAATTATGTCCCATATGTCTACAGAATTTCTTATTTGCAATTAAGAGATTGCTATTTACAAACATTCACAATGTGAGGTCTTGGCTGCAAATGCAGCAGCCGATTTAATAATAATAGAATTTGTGACAGATTGAATCAGTGGTGCTGCAGAATAAATTATTTTGAAGAAATTTGCTGGTGAGATTGTCACAGGACTACATATCATTCGTCACTGAGACAGGATCTTATGATGCATTGTCATCTGAAGGATGAGAACTTAGGGAAGTCTGATGCATGATATATTTCAAATACAGACAATATACAATTTCTGCATGTTTTCCACAGAATGTGTTTTGTGGTCAAAATTATATGATTCAGAAAAATATTAAGAATAGTTCATCAAACAATGAGGAGGAAGTCAGAATCGATGTAATGTAACTCTATACTTTTGTTCTGGCAAACCTCATATCAGAAATCTAAAACAATATGAACTACCATTACTTTCATTGCAACAAAAGCAGTAGTTTAAAATATTTATTGTGATACTGTTGATACAGTTTTTTAAATGACTCATCTTTGACAAATTTAAAGGTGTCTGGATAGGAATTCATCTATTTATATATGAGCATTAATCTTGTGGCACTTTGAGAAAAAACAATAGATAATGAAATTAGCATTAACAAAGTAGACACAGAAACACTTGTTCATTTTGGTTTTGTCTCATTTTCTTTTCAAATTTTCTTCTTAATTTGCTAGTTATATGCATCCACCCATGAGAATATTTTTAAAAGCCAATTCAGAAGTTAAGAAATGACATTGGAGGCAGTTCAAAAACATTCACAAGGCTGATTCCTCGGATGAAGGGATCAACTTATCAAAAACAGTTAAAAAGATTGGGTTTTTATTCATTTCAGTTTAGGAACATAAGAGTGATCTTATTGAAACATGTAAGACTTTGCAGGGTATTGGTGCAGTAGATTTTGAGAAGCTGTTTCCTTTAATGGGAAAATTTCAAATTGGGGACATAAGGGGATTCTCACTTAAAACTAAGACGAGAAGGAATTTTATCTCTTAGGTTTTGATGAATGCCTGTAATTTTTTATCTCAGACAATTGTGAAGGCTAGATCACTGAAGGTATTTAAAAAGGAGACAAATAGATTTTTGAAATAGTGGGGACTTGAGAGAAATGATGAGCTGGCACGAAAGAGGAATTGAAGCATTGGGCACAACAGCATGAGTTGCCAGAGGAAGTGGTGGATGCTGGTACAATTACAACATTTATAAAGCATCTGAATGGGTAGATGAAAATGAAGGATTCAGAGGGATGTGGGCTAAATGCTGGTAAATGGGACTTAATTAATTTAGGATATCTGGTTGGCATGGACGAATTGGGTCAAAGGGTCTGTTTCCATGCTATACGTCTCTATAACAGCTATGATCTTGTTGACTGGTAGGGCAGGTATGAGAGGCCAGCTGGTCCATGCCTGCTCCTATTTCTTATGTTTGGTCTTAACTTACATTTTAAATAAACCTAATGCCTGATCCAGACCAGTGTCCACTTCTCAATGGTAGTCTTATGGGATGATTGTGGCAGTCATACAAAAGTGGTGGTAAGTCATTCTCTGTCATTTTTGGAGCACCCATGTCAAGAAGGAAGACCTCATGACCTCCATCTTATTCTCTGAATGCATTCCTGGTTTAAATACAGAAGACCTCATGACCTGTACGGGAAAGCTGCAGAACAAATAACAGAGATAAATAAAAGAATGTGTAGCAACTAGAAAATCAGCCTAGACTAACACGGCATGGTGAGAAAGTTATGAGACAGGTTTGTTTTTCAGGTGTGTCAGCCACAAACCAGTTAACTTGTGGAACCAGTAAGCCACTCCTCACCTTATAAAACAAAATCAATTGCATTTATGATTCTTGAGGCACTGTACCCACAGCAAAACAAGTAAAAAGTAAAGATGGACTAGAAATGACTCAGCATTCTGAAATGTTAATAATAATTGACAATCATAATACAAATCAGTGGAATCCTTTCCGTAGACTGACAGGTCCAACAGCTTAGAGTTGCAATGTGCTGTATTCTGTCCCTGCTGCTACTCCTTGCCACAACTAGCATTCATTTTCTCTTGACAAGCTGTCAGGGTTTCAAAACCTTACTGTTAATTCAGCTTCAACAATTACAGGGAAATGTAGGCTGAGGCTGTGTCTGCAGTTTGAAGGAGACATTATCTAATAAGGCAATGGGCGGATTAAAGTAGTGTCACAACAATTGGGCTTTCAGTAAAAGCAGGAAGGCCCTCCCACAGAAAATAAATCTGAGACATTGGATAGTGCAAGAATGTGTGAGTCTCATAAATTGTGGTTTGTATGAGGATTGTCTCACAAGTTTCCATCCAGATGGTTTATAATAGCTTTATTTATATTTAGGCCACACAAATATTTATCATAGTTCCAGCAAGAAGTGTTGACAGACATTACACATCATAAATCTTAAGTCATTCAAAATGAGTCATATTTAAGATGTGCTGAACTTGACCAATAAAAAGATTAATTTTTAAAGTCTGACCATCTCTTCTGAAGTAAAGTTAATATTTGAACTCATTTGCCTGAAAAGCTGGTGAAGGTTTCTCATGCACAGATACAAATTCATATCTTGAATCCATAAGTTATGGAATATTACATACTTAGTTAGTAATGCAACCAAAATATCATGAGGCCAGTCAGTGTTTTGAATTACTTTGAGATCACAACTCAGAGACAGGCCACTTAGTCCAATTGGTTATGTGATTATCTAACTTCTTCTTTCTCAACCATGCTGTGTAGAAGAATGTCCCACATACTTACCATGCAATGACAGAATTATCTTCTGAATTTTTCATTGGAATTATTCATTTTATGTTTATCTGCGACAGGGCTTTCCATGGTAAAGTTCCCAGCAACCATAATGGGAGGCAACATTACTTTGACCAACCTGGAAGTGAATTTTACCCCAGTTACTTGTCCACCCTGGACCCACTGCATCCTTCAGCAAATAAAGCCAGAAGAGCTCTATTCCTTCAGCCAGGATTTTTAAGATAGAAGAGTTTCCTGCCCCATGTTGAAAATATCAGAAGGTAATGTGTCCACAACAAAATCAACTGCCCTGTAGTCAGTTAATGCTCCATGGTGTGGTCAGTTGGCTGAAGGTGGGATTTCAATCCCCCACATTCAAGAAGAAGACCCCTTAGGAATCCAATTGGCTGGCAGTTCTCTAGCCCCAACAGCATTACTGAGAGCAGTGACCATTGCTGGGACTACACCCAGCTCCTTGAGTCTAAGAGCTGAGAGTGCACAAGGCAGAGGGTGCTTGCGGTGGGAATAGAGGGGAGGAACCCCAGGGAAATGAGAAGTGGAGAAGGGTAGGTGTAGTGGGGGATGGTGGGGACATATTGGAAAGGCCGTGGGGGGGAAGGGGGAGTATTAACCCGTCATTTTCCTGCCATAGGCCCAAATAGCTTACTTGGAAGACACAGCCCAGTCACTGAACTCCTACCACCAGCATTAAATTGTAGCTGAGTGGGAAGCAGCTGAGAAGTGGACAATAACTCAAGGTCCCAATTTGGGGTTGGCGGTGGGGATAGAGGTTGGGCAGCCACTGTAGGCCTGACTAGAAGATCTTAAAATTCCTGACAGATCTTCTCTTTGCTTTCTTTTTAAATTTATTGTGGAACCAGAAGTAGAATTGTTATTTCAATGGTATGAAAAATTTACAAATTCTGTAAATGGTGGTTGATCCACTCGGTCAGATTATAAACAAGGTGGTGAAGATACAATCTACAATGTATTTAAACTGCAACATTCAGAAATCAATATAAGATTAGGTTCATTCACAGCTAGAAAAGGAACAATAAATATTAGGTAAATTCACAGCAAGAGAAGGAACAATGAACTGTAACAACGTCCATTAGTAAAATATTTATATGTCTTATGCTATTCTTATTCACAAGGTTATCATTTGCTAGCTTCCGAATTTATTAAAACAGAGCATGCTTATTTCAGAAATATTGCATTTCATGCTCTGACAGAGCTGGAAGTCAAACCTTTTTTGATAAGGACATGAATCATTAACTTTAGCAATGACTGTGAAAATTGAGATGCTATGATTCTAACATTTGCAATTATTGCATCCTTATGTCTGACTGTTCAATTGCATTGCAGTTAATAACACTTTAACAAGGAAAATAACGGCTGTGTGTCCCAGATGTTAATATCAGCACATAATCTTATATGTCTAGGAAATCCTTGTAACACAGCCCTTTCTGTACTGACTTTCCCTTGTTTCCTGAAATTCATAAATGGATTTTTTATAATGGATTTGTGTCACTTTATATTTCCAACAATGATATTCTGGGTGGAAATGTACTTAGGAACAATTCTGAGCACTCCCTTGATGCTCTGTGGTTACTCTGCTTCGTCTGTTGTTAAATTGCATGGATTCATGGTCTGTGTTGGGACCAGTTGGTGGAGGGATCAGAATGCTTCAATTACAACAACAGCTTACATCTACATACCAGCTTTGACACATCAAAGTGTCCCAAGATGCTGACCTGTGGAAATGTATCCAGTCTGAGTCATTGTCTTTACGAAAGTTGTAGAAGTAAAGAAAAAGCTTTTAAGAGAGTGAGGAGAGCAGTCTATGTGAAGGATGTCATTGGCCAAGAAATTGAATTGATCCCAAATTAGAGGCAGCATGAAATGTTTGCTGGGAGTGTGGCAGAGAGGCAGACTTTTGAGACAATCATGAGGTAGATTGAGTTATGGCTGGCAGTAGCTTACAATTATCATGTGAAGTCAACAGGAGTATTTAAATAAGGGCAACTCATTGCATTCATGTATTTTAAAAGCTCAGCCATGCCTTTAAAAATCACTGGTTCACCTGCCCCTTGCCCATTAAAAATTAAATACAGGTGTAGCAAATTAATTTGATAGCAAGACTGAAATGGCAGTCAGGTTCCTGATTTGTACAGACAGTCTGAATAAATACAGGACAGCCTCTCCAATATTGCACAGAGTCTTTTTCTCTCACTCTCGGGAAACTAGGAGGCGGGAAGGACATTTATTTAGACAGAGTGGTGACATGCCTGGATTCTGCTGCCTTCTGACTTCCAGCAGAATTAATTTCTGTGAACAACAGATTAGTATCAACCTCCCCACCCCATCACCAACTCAGTCCATTGTGGTCAATTTATCAATCAATCCCATTGCTACTTGTATGAACCCAATGACAAGCACATCTGTCGCCATGGAGGTCAGATTGTGTGGTCACCTTGTCAGCTTGGAGTGCGGTTGGAGCCTTGATCAATGACAGTCAGTACCTGGTCAAGACATCAGGAACACCAAATGAGAGCAAGCCCACTGGCCTTGCTTCTAAACCTCTTTGCCCCCTCTCCATGTGACCTCCATCCTGAATGCCCCCTTCCACATTACTGAGCTCTGGACTAGGTCCTTTGTCTTTCCTGGGGCACTGGGAAAGGGCTGGAGGTTGATGTGGTCAGTGGGACACCGACTGGTACCCTTCTGGCAGCAGTCCCAGCCTCGTCAGTGCCATGCTCTGTACAAGAGTTGCCAGCCTCTGGCTCAGCAACAGCTCTTTCCAGGCAAGACTTCTTCCACCTGTGCTGTCTTAAATGGCTCAAAAATACTATGTTGAACTTCTAGTGAATGGTTTTGTTTCTTTACAGCAATCAATTTTTGCTAAATTAAATATTTGGTAATAGTTAGTGCCCATCCTGCATCCAAGGGAAGTGAGTTTACTTTGAAGGTCAGCTTGAATATTTGCAAATAACCAGTGCTTTGTTCTCCTCCCCCATTTCCCAGTTGATGCTGACATGCAGTGCCAAAGGCGTCGGTTGTACTCAATACATCGCTTGAGTTGGCAAAATGTAATGAATTAAGCTGAGTGCCAACTTTGTATCAGACCATTAGAGATCACAGCTGAGTTTGATCATGTCATGTCTATGATCATGAACATTTTCTTATGAGAACCACTATCAGGTGAGTGAAATGTTAACTGTTGTGTTTGTTTCCTAGCCTGGAATAGCTTTATTAAAGAAGACACAAACATTAGATAGATAGTAATAGAAAATATGTTATAATCTTAAATCAACAGCAGTGTAATTTCTCTCTGGGATTTGAATGAAGCCCATTTCTTCTCTTAAATTCTACTTCCTAGAAATACTTGACATTAAGGAGTTGCACAAGGATGGGTCTTCATTATTTCTGTTCATTAGAGGATTCTGGTTGAGTTCAGTTGCTGTGGAAATTCCTTTTTTGACATTGGTTTAATTTTTTTTAAACATTTATAGTGAAGTAAAACAAAGGTCTGTAATATTGAACCAAAGAAAATACTGGGGGTCATAAGGGTGATAAATGTCAGGCCCATATTTAAATATTTGAATAGTTGTGTTTTGCATATCCTTCGTGGATGTGATATTAAAAAGCGTTATCCAATGTGGCAATCTTTTCACACAAAGTGGGCGTAGTACATGATACTTACAACACTTAGTGTCATCACATCTTACACTATGGCATCCCATTGTCCTACATTAGATCCTACACAATTTCGGCTAGTGATTCATCACATGAAAACCTCTCCTCTAGCATTGTGCAGGCTGGAATCAGTTCAAGTAAAAGTGTATCTTCTCGAAGACTGTGCTCCTGAATTGGGAGAAAATCTCTTTAAATTAAATAACAGGACAAGCAAATGTTTTTCATATTACCAGACAGCAGCACTTGTGCAGTGTGTGTAGTGTGAGCTGGATGTAAAAAGGCAAAAAAGATACAAGTGTGAAAAAGTAATATTTCATGGCTATGATTCTCCCTGTGCCTCTGATGGTCATCACGATCACTGCACCTGGTGACAGCTTTGTGATAGAACTTGCGTGCAAAAGTCTCTTGCAAGACAGAAGGGAGTGTGTGAGACCTTCTTGTCAGGTATTTAGAGAATGTGCTTACAGTGCTAAAATAGTTAGTTTGCCATGTGAGAAATGGAAAATTGAGGCATAAATTAGTGTGAGTGTGTGAGTAAGAAAGGAAGAAGATAGGCTGTATTGTGATACAGTATTCATAGGGAAATAAAAGAAAATGGCGATGGAGCATGATGGCTATTAAAGATGGAAGTGTGAGCAAAGTGGAGGAGAGGCTATGATCCATGATGAGGTCAATAACACTTCAAAAGATATTTGAAATTCGTGTGAATGATTTAAAAACAATTGCACAATAAGATTTCAAGTTTAAGTCTTTTACTCTTACGAACAAGCTAAAAGCAACTTCAATTCAATATTATGTAGTAGATAATCAATCCTCTAAACTAGAGAGAAGATAACCCTTACTAATTCCGCAAGGTGACCAAAGACCCCACATTGAATGTGACGGAGCAACACCAACATTTTGTTTTAAAAAAGCCAAACCATCATTGATGGGATGTGGGAGTGGTTGGTCAGTGGCTGTCTGGGGAGAGAGACCGTGTTTTGTCACACCTGTTGAGGGGCCAAGGAAACTTCAAAGGGATAGACTTAAAAGTGAAAAATGCAGAAACTGAACTGCAATCTCCTAAGAGTTATCACAAAGTGTGAACACAATGAGAAAATAGACTGCAGCCTGGATAAGAGATATGGTTTGTGTCTTCCCAATTCAAGAAAAGACACAAGCAAGAGATAATAAACTGTGCATGCTTTTGGATGAAGGTGTGCTAGTGATCTGAGCTATTTGTTTGCACCAGTGGGCTGAAGTATTTGGATGTATCAGCTTGGATAATATAGCTGTAAAGGTCAAAGTCAAAGGACCACTAACTGGCCACCCCTATGTTGCATGTTTGAGACTGACTCAATCTGACTGATGGAATCCAACTAGTCAGCAAACCTGTGAAAGGAACCAAGACAAAAGAATTTCAGCTAACTTGTAAAGCTAACAATCTAAAAATTGACTCTTCAACCATCAATTTCCATTTTCTATACCCAGTTTCACCTGGGAAAATCTTCCTTAACCCACTGTCGGATTCTTCTCTTCAACCAAGGAACAAACCTTCCTGAGCATCCTGTCTATCAGATAGCAAAGAAAGGATTTTTGCCCTTCTGTGATCAACAGTAACCACAGTTCCTTCTTTGTTTTTTTCTACCTGTTCCTCTTCAACATCTACTGGCTGAATCTTATGTGGTTGTTTTGGCTACATGCAAGTTATGTCATGGTTTGAGAGGGAGTGCATCATGCCACAAAACACGGTGGGCGGCGCGGTGGCACTGTGGTTAGCACTGCTGCCTCACAGCGCCAGAGACCCGGGTTCAATTCCCGCCTCAGGCGACTGACTGTGTGGAGTTTGCACATTCTCCCCGTGTCTGCGTGGGTTTCCTCCGGGTGCTCCGGTTTCCTCCCACAGTCCAAAGATGTGCAGGTCAGGTGAATTGGCCATGCTAAATTGCTCGTAGTGTTAGGTAAGGGGTAGATGTAGGGGTATGGGTGGGTTGCGCTTCGGCGGGGCAGTGTGGACTTGTTGGGCCGAAGGGCCTGTTTCCACACTGTAAGTAATCTAATCTAATCTAATCTAATCTAATCTAATCTAAAAAAACTGAGTGAGATTTCTCACAGTAGCTTCTCAAACCTGCCTTATTATCTACCTACCTTGCTCTCCACCCCCATGGCATCCCTCACACCTGAGGCATGCGCTGTTCCCAGAATAACACCCCACCAAGATATTGCAGAACAAACCAAAATCTCTGATGCCAGCTTTGTGTAAGGCCACCAGTGTCAGGACATTCACAAATGTTTAGAGGAATACACAGCACTGGTCAATGATGTTCTTCGCTCTGTCAGCGAAAGTGCTCCCATCTTTTCTCCGATACCTCATGCTCATTCTATCTCTGCTACTCTACTCACTTCCCCCCAAGGCTCATGCTTTGTCATTCTCACTGTGTCCGACAACATCAACCCTGACTTGGTCACACCCATCCCAGCACCAATGGTTGGATCCTACATACCTTCTGCGCTGCCTACTCACTCGCTTTTGACACTTCCCCACCTGCTCTAACAGTACAGCTGTGCCACCCACATTCATCTCCTGATTTCAGCATTTCCTTTAATTTCCTTTTGGCTGTGCTTGGAACATCAGAAATGCTGCACACACATGTAGCTCAGACAGAACATTAGTGGTGGGCTTCCTGATATTCAGCTCCTTGCTCATCATACAGAAATCATTCTGATCCTGACCACTTTGGCAGACTGATGGTGTCCAAGGTCCTAGACTGATATCAGAAGCTGCCTTTGTCTTGCTGTGCTGCTGGCCCCTTAGTGAAGACTATCTCCATTCAGTTGACTGAAATGTCAAGCTTCCTGGCTAATTGGCAAAGCAATACAGCTGTATTATGAGTCTAGTTGTGCTGCTGAGAGGACAAAATACAAAAAGGCAAGGCAAGGCAATGCAGGGATGCATCCAGGTGGGTTCAGAGTGACAGCATTATGGCAGCAAGCAAATAGGCCAGACTTACCGTCTGATCCATTCCTTTTACTGTGTCTTTGTCCCTGAACACAAACTGTCCTTGCTGCAGCGTTACAATAATGATTGTCAGGGCAGCCCAAAGTGCAAACGGATTCAGTAAGTTGATCCTAGATGTGCCATGAAGGTTTTTGGAGGCTGGCACACTTGGGTGCCAACGTCCATGGATGTGGCTTGTACGTAGCCAGTACCCATGGAGTGCGCCCCAAGCCTTTCTTGCCCACTGCCAATATGGAGGTCTTGTGGAAGAAGCAGTGAGCTGAAGTCACCAAGTACCTGCAGCAATAGTCATTGTTGCATACACGTATCAAAGCTACATAGCATTACAAAATAGAATTCATAGCACAGAAGCAGACCAATGATTTTCATGTTGGTGCTTATATTCTATGGCAGCCTCTATCTACTCTTCAGATAGCTCCATCAGTGTATCCTTGTATTTCTTTGCTCTCATGTAGTTCTCACTTCCCTTTAAAAGCATCCATGATTGTAACATTGCAGCAATGAGTTCCATATTCAATCTAACATCATTTCTCTTGAATTTACTTTTGGATTGCTTAGCAATTAGCTATGTCAAAGGCATCTTATTTTGATTTCCTCTGAAAGTGGAAATATTTCCTCAGCATGCACTCTATCAAACCCTTTCATAAACTTCAAGAGCTTTGTCAGATCATGCCTCAAATTTCTCTTTTCTGTCGTGTCACAAAGCTGGTTCCTTTTTGTTCTAAAAGCTGTTCCTTCTCTGAAGGATACTATGTCTTTGTTTTTTTTTTCAGAGGGGTCGTAAACTGCTCCTGGTGCCAATTAGACTGGTTTGGTACAGAGATTAAAGGATATTGAGAGGTATTTTTGTTTATATGTAAACAGATGAGACTTCACCAAAGTGGTCATGTTTTAGAAGTGACCTGTACAATGAAAGGGAGTGGTCAGCTCTCTAGCAGAACAGTTCAGTTCAGTCCAGAACTAGTTGAGAGTTCAACAGTGAGCTGTGTGGAAACTCTTTCTCTTTCCTTCTGCCCTTCTAACCTTAACCTGTATGCAATTGCTCCATTTATACTGGTTTTTAAGAGGGTTTGTTTATTGGGACTTTTGTGTATATTTGGTACAGCATAATTAAGTCTAGTTCAGGTAGACTGAGTTCTGTAGGGGTTCTTTATTCTGTTCTTTGTGTTTCATTGTGTAATTTTGTGAATAAACTTCTTTCTGTTTTAAAACCTAGTAGTCAGCCTGAGCTAGCTTACTCCAGGTAATTCTCATTGCACACTTACCAAAACAAATTTCAAAGTTATGGTCTGGGTTGCCTGCTCAAGAATGTTTTGAGCGGTCTGGCCTAGTCCATAATGATAGGAAAAAGTTCCATGAAGTTTGTTCAATCTTCCCTGATAGATGTAGCCTCTCAGATCTGTTATCATTCTTATAACACTTCTTTGCACATTTTCCATTGTTTCTATTTTATAATATGAAGTGTGATGATACTATGGCTTTAAGAGGTGTGTTTTGTCTTTTTTTTATGATAAACGATTGAACAGAGGTGCTGAGCAGTCTTCTCCAAAGCCAATGACATAAACAGCTGTGAGGTCTTGTTCTTTTTGTAAAGTTAGAACAATAATAGCAGCCTGAATGAGTGGGACCAAGCTTCCACAAAACCAGAATTTTTAATTTTAGTTTTCTGCAGTTGTTGGAGTCTTGAAAGCTGGATGTGGAAGCTTTTATTTCCCACTCTGTCACAGCTAAAAGCTGGGGTTCTCTTCCTGCTGCTAGACTTGCATGTGAGACAATCTATTTTACTGAAATTGCCTTTGCCAAGCTTGTACTTATGGGATGTTACTGTATTGGAAGCTAATTAGTAGTAGTTAGTATATATTATTTTATTAAGCATTTGATAGAGTTAACGTTAATTCTTTTCTTTTATTTTTCTATATTTTAAATGTAGCACTTGAGTAAAGTGTGTTTTGCTTCAAGACTGGTAGTTTGACCAATCAAATGAACACAATGCCTGCCAATTGACTTTAAAATAAGAAAAAGTTAGGATCTAGGCTATCTTCTTCATATATTTGAGGGGGTTTGGTCTAGTCCACAACAGAAGACCAGAACACTTTAATGTATTCCAAAAAAAATTAACAATTCTAACATTAGTGGTCTCCATTATATCATTGAGTCATTTCCCACAACAGACTTAACTGAAATATATGTAAGGGCACTCCACCCTGTTTGCACATTTGGGAAGAATAAAGTACAGCCCACAGAGGGATTTGGAAGTCTGTTGACATGGTCTTTCACTGTCATGTAATGTATCATATCAACAAGAAAATGCAACTCCCTTTTCATAGATTTCACATACATTTGTATAAGGTTATACCACATTTCAAAGGAAATCATCCTAATTAACAAGAATTTTAAAAAAAGCAAAGATATGTCCTCATTCTTCTATTGGTTTTCCAAATAAAGTTCAAATGGTTCTGAAGATTGAAAATTAAATAGTTGCTGCCTAAATGGAAAACGAATACAGTCAATTTAAACAGGTACGGAATTCATTTTTCAGTATTTAGGCTCTCTGCTGTTTCCAGATAGCATGCATCAGAGAGGCTATATATGCTGGAACACAGACTTTACCAATACTGGGTCAATGTCACTATGATTAGCTGCTGCAAACCAGAATGATCAGTCAGCATATTTTCATTCCCTCAGTGAGTTATAAATTTCCACATACTTTTGCTGCTATTAACTTTTCCAAGATGTCCATCCTAAAATAAGCCCAGTTTAATTTAAAAGTAGTCCATGGAAGTATGCTTTGTGTGTCAAATCACTTTACATTGTTTCTTGATTTCTGTTACATTCGTAACTGCTGTTATTCAAGGGTGTGTTGAACTTCAGTGATGGGAACACGAACACACGAACACATGAACGCGCGCGCACACACATACACACACCCTGATGACTCAAAGCTGCCAACACCTAGTATTGACGTTCCAACATTTCATTATCAGAACATTTTCTGACATGAACATTGCATACATAAGTCGTATTTGACATTTTCATTAAGTGCTAAATAAGGAATTGTCACTCTCCATTATGCACAGAAATTTAGTCAACACAAGAAACTCATTACCCTGCAATCTGAAAAGTTGCATCCAATGAGTCAGGTGTATGTAAATAGGTTACATTTAAGTAAATAGATGCAACAATAAGCCACAAAATTATATTAAAGCCTCCTACCTTTCACTTACCCAAAACCTGTTATGTTGAATTCTCTTCACAATTCTGATGAAAGGTCACTGACCTGAGATGTTAATTCTACTTCTCTCTCTACAAATGCTGCCAAACCTGCTCAGTACTTCCAGCACTTCTGTTCTTACTTATGAATGAGTTGGTATCAGTGTTGATAAACATAAATTTCAGTACGTAACCTGCATGGTTACACAATCATGTGCCAAACACATACAGCTTAGTTGGTGTATCGAGTTCAGGATCAGGAGACTTTCCAACTTTAGGGTGTTGTGGTAAAAGATGAATTGCTAGCAGATACGCATAATTCTTGTAATACTTGAAAAACAGTCAGGTTCATAGATCGGTGCAGAGCGGGCTAATTCCTGTCAAGATGCAGCAATGGGGTTGGGTATTAAGTAGAAATGATCAAAATGAGTGCAGATCGTTTAGTCCAATTCAGGCAGAGTTGTCGAGAGTGTGGTGCTGGAAAAGCACAGCAGGTCAGGCTGCATCCAAGGAGCAGGAGAATCGATGTTTTGGGCAAAAGCCCTTCATCAGGAATTAGGCATACTGGTGTTTACACTGATGCAAGAAGTAATCCTAATCCCATGTTGCCTACTTTCAATTCCTTTTCCCTTCACTCATGTAAGGAACGTAGTGGCAGGAGAATGTTATAAGTCCCTAGGTCTATTGGACCCTGGCTGCTCAGTGTTTTAATTCCAATGACCCAAGGGGTTACCTAGCTGTCATGATATGACCATATGCAGTGTGTAACGATATCATTAAATATATGATCTGGTCATCTCACCTTTCTTTGTTCTCCCATGGCCAAAGCTATTGCCAAGAACAGCAGTCAGGATTATGATGAGCAAGATCATCTTGCTGGGAGAAAGTGAGGTCTGCAGGTGCTGGAGATCAGAGTTGAGTGTGTGGTGCTGGAAAAGCATAGAATGTCAGACAGCATCTGAGGAGCAGGAGAATCAATGTTTTGGGCCAGAGCGCTTCATCAGGAATGAGGCTGTTAAAGATTTAACAGGCTGGCTGTTAAAGATTTTAGCGACTGTGGATTGTGCTGATCTTCACTGTGACTGACATCACACAGTCACTCAGGTTAGTAGGCTGTTGTTGGGTTCGACTGTGCATTTGATTCAATTATTGGCTACACTGGCTTTGGATGAAATAATTCTGTTTCAGTTGACTTAGACTCTGCATCAATGTTACTGCCTTGGGAAAGGTACTGTGATGCATTTACTTTTGAAGAGGGACAAAAGGGCCTTGCCATAAGATACATCAAAAGACTAGGAACATATGAGAGAGTTTGAAAATCATTTAGTTTGTACATTAAAAGATTAAACATGTTTTTTTAACATATATGTAAAGAGGTCTGATTCACAATAAGATAATTATTGAATACAGTTTTGCTAATGTCCAGATGTATGTGGTAGATTAGATTCCCTACAATATGGAAACAGGCCCTTCAGTCCAACAAGTCCACACCAACCCCCCAAAGAGTAACCCACCCCCCTACCTATATTTACCCCTGACTAATGCACTTAACACAATGGGTAACTTAGCTTGGTCAATTCACATACTCAGCACATCTTTGGACTGTGGGAGCAAACCCACATAGACAAGGGGAGAATGTGCAAAGTTCACACAGACAGTCACCTGAGGCAGGATGTGAACCGATGTCCTTGGCACTGTGAGGTAGCAGTGCTAACCACTGAGCCACCATGCCTGGTACCTAAACAAAACTTTTTTTTCTAAAGGTGAAAGATGTCAGTGGATGCAGGTACAGTTATAATGTTTAAAAGACTTTTGGATAAGTTTATGAATAATAAAGGTTTGGAGGGATATAGGCCAAACACGGGCAGGTAGGACTAGTTTTGTCTGGGAACATGGACGGTGTGGACTAATTCTTACGAAGGGTCTGTTTCCATTTTGCATGACTCTATAACTATGTATCATTCTAAACAAATATCACTGAGGACTAGGGACATTTCAAAGCTAACTCATTAAAGACAGTAAGTCTGGAACTAGAAAGCAAAAAACAATGAGAAAAATATGAGTACATTGTGACATTTAGAAATTTATCATTACGTTGCAACTTTACCATTTTCTGAGACTTTGCAATAAAGCTTTTACAGAGATTATAAAGGCAAGTGATCCAGTTACTAATATGATTTATAGCTGTCGTTTTTTAAAAAGCTAATTGTGCTTCTAACAAGTGTGCATATTCATAAAGATTTATTTGTTTCTTACTTGCGTAGTTGTGTAATAAATGAAACAGGAAATAGTAAAATTGGAAGCAAAGTAATGTATTCCAATATAATGAGCGTGCAAAGTGCAAAATAATGTAATTACACAAATGAATTAGCTACTTAAATGCCTATGCTTCATTTCAACTACATCTTTATATTTGGGTGACTACATTTTCAAACATTTTCAAACATTAAGGCCGGAACACATTGAATATCCATGGGACTGACATGTATTGTTGACCAACGGCAGGAGTCTGGGAGGGACAATTAAAGGTGGTAGATCAGGTCATAACATTTCCTGAGACTTTCCTGCCAGAATTGGCAACACTAACCCATTGATCATCTGAACACCATCGTGATGAGACCTCAAGGGGATAGTGAGGAGAGGAATTCAGGTTTCTTGCGTGCATTGTGAGGTGATGGATGTTAACAGGAAAAAAGAGAAGAGGTTCCACATTAATTTCCTTCACCCTATACCGAGTTTACATTTGACAAAAGGAGAGCAGGTGAAAATCAGGACCTTTTAAGTATGTTTAGGAAATTGGTGAGATGCCAGGACATTCAATGAAAATCCAGGACTACCTGTCAAAATCAGGACATCAGCCTAATACTGACAAAAACCAAGGAAAATCTCAGTTTAAGAATATCCAATCAACCTAGCCATAAGTTCTAGTCAGTGCCCTTTGCGTATTCTGCAGATTCATCAAATATTCAGCTAAGAAAGCCTATCTCCTCCTATGTCTTTCACATATTTTAATGTCCTTTGTTCTTGTCCCTTAATCATTAGAAATAGATTGGGTCAGATTTTAGTCAACAGTGGGAATCATTTGATCAAGGATCAAGTCAATAGTAAATGCCCCTTCATCTCAGTAGTGAGAGGAGTCAGGGATTTTATCCTCCAATTATTTTTGTTATTTATTCACAGGATGTGGGTGTTGCTGGTGATGGCAGTATTCATTGCCCATTCCTAATTGACCACAGGACTGTTGAGAGTCAACTGCATTGTTGTGCGTCTGGAGTTGCATGTAGTTCAAACCAGATTAGGGTAGCAAATTTTCTTCCCTCAAGGACATTAGTGACCCAGATGGAAACATGTCATCTTCATGAAAGGATAAGACCAACTTTAATTGGAGACAGTGTCTAACTTGGACTCGTCTGAGAAGAGCATATCCGTCATTTCACTATGGCTATTTCTGGGTTTCTGACCCAAACTTCAACCCGACATTGGGAACATAACCTGCCTTGGGGGATTCAGTCTTGCATCAAACATTTTCTTAGTTTTCAAGACCTCAGTTAGATTTGTACATAACTCTCAGCCAGAAAATAGCTTCAAGTTTAAAATGTTGCATATTCTGAAGGAACTTGTTTCAATCCAAAATTCTGACCCCCCATGTTATGACTTTGAATTTCTGTACCTAAAAGTTTAAGGGGGCATGTAGAAAGCATTTGTTGCAAAAACCCTCTTAATTCCCTCAGAGTACAAGGCAATATTATATCCATAGATTTCTAGTGGATGTTTTTTAGCCTAAATTTGAATCCAGTCATCAGATATCCTTATAATATGGCTTCCTTTATTAGCAGGAGAAAGTGAGGTCTGCAGATGCTGGAGATCAGAGCTGAAAATGTGTTGCTGGAAAAGCGCAGCAGGTCAGGCAGCATCCAGGGAACAGGAGAATCGATGTTTCGGGCATAAGCCCTTCTTCAGGAAGGGCTTATGCCTGAAACGTCGATTCTCCTGTTCCCTGGATGCTGCCTGACCTGCTGCGCTTTTCCAGCAACACATTTTCAGCTTCCTTTATTAGCAAACCACTTACTGTATATTTGTGGTAATCTGGTATTAAACTGAGTAATATGTTGTACCTATTGAACACATGAATCTGCAATCAATATTCATTGTAAAAGGAAATCCCATTTTACCTGTGGATAAGAGTCAAGAACTTTGATGTCTGCTGCTGGTAATGAACATACTGATCAGAGTATATATTGATAGCCAGAGTGCAAATGTTTCCTCAACAGCTTCATCAGAAGGACTGAGAGACAGGAGTATGATTTTAAAAGCCTATGTTAGCAATTTTACTTACTTTAATAGGCAAGTGAACATGCTGTTATTATAAATGTTTGCACATCAGATATTCCAACAGTTAGCGTGTCATTTTTGGTTAGGTTTTCCAAATGCACCGTCAAAGATCCAGTCAGCTCAGCATCAAGCAGACTGATAGAGGAATCGGGTTCATTACCAGATGGATTTCAACATTAAACATCCAAAAGTCTACAATTATTTTATTTGAATTGATGATGCTCATCAAATGTAAATAGCCCCAGTGAATATCATAATTTAAATCCTTTCCACTTTGAGATATTAAATTTGCTCTTTTTATTCAATGGAGCACATTCTCCAGCCTGTCAATCATAATGTTGTTGGACTGCGTGTCACCAGGTCAGAATGAACACCAGCTTTCCAATTTTTTTAAAGGAGCATAGGTCATGTATCTCACATTTTTACTGTGATCTCTTGTGGGAGATTCATTGTCTTGCAGCTTCTGGAGAAAATAAAAGGTGATAATGAATTGCCTCTGAAAATAATTTTCAACCTTTCAAATATTTAAGTAGTGATTTTATGGCATGCTTTGTAGAAGTTAGAATAATTTTAACACACATGTGTAAATTAAATATTTACTGCTGAAATTTTAGATGATAGCTATATTTGTTTGGTTTCAATTTCTTCCTGATTTAAGCTGTTTTAGCAATTATATCAAGGTACAGGTTAGAAGTGCAAAGCAGTACTCTCCACTTGCCTGGATGAATGTAGCTCCAACAACACTCAAGAAATCCAACACTATCCGCTACCTCAATATAATTGAATGTTAAGGGGACGTGGATTGAAAGATCAAGAGAATCAGGATATTTTCTCTTATGATCAGTATTTTGGCATTCTTATTTTATGTATTAATTAACATTGGCATTATGTGTTACAATGAGAAGAGTGTGTCTGGTTGGTTAGTTCAGTTGGTTTGCAATGCAAAGTGACAATTCCTGCGCTGGCTGAGGTTACCATGAAGGACGCTTCTTCTCAACCTCTCCCCTCGCCTGATGCATGTTCATTCACTGTGCTCTTCCAGCACCACTGATCCAGAATCTGGTTTCCAGCATCTGCAGTCATTGTTTTTACCTCGCACGTTCATTCACCACCAGTTTTTTTTTCTCTCTGATGAAGGAGCAGCCTTATGATCTTCAGCATCATATATCTAATTGTTGGTGGTATGGCAACCTCTCGGACCACTATATTTGACTTCTTGATGCTAAAAGTAAAACAAGACACTTTTCTGGTGTGAGACAGTGTGTCCCATTGAAGTGAATTCAATATGCTAACTTGAATGAAGTCTTTGTGATTGATGTGAGGACTCAGGAGTACTATGAGCAAAATGGTGTTCTATTTCTGACTTTCCCTGCAGCTTATCTATTCATGCATTTCATGGGGCATTGCCAAGGCTGAAATTGTTGTGGTAATACTTCAAATGTAAAGACAACATAGGGGGGAGGAATTAACTTGAGCAGGATTTGTGCTCAGAAGAATTGAATGTCCATCTCATCATGGTGGTCATCAAGGTCACAGTTGTCCAAAATTTTTATGCCAGCAATTTATTTGAAGGACAAACTGGTGGCCTGTGTAGCATCTCCCAATCCTTGATCCACAAATGCATCCGGGATATCAGCGAGACCCTTTATTCCAGATCACAGCTGTTACTAACTTTCTGGTCTGATGAGGAGAGTCAAACAGTCCAGGCTATTGGGATTCTCAACCATTGTATAGCTTCCTCCTAGTGCAAGTTCACTTCACTGCACCCATGTTGCTTTGAAAGCACACTACCAAATGGCAAACCTGCAGAGTTCATCAACAAAAAGGTTTCCACTCATCAAACTTTAGATTATCTAAGACCATTGATGCTAGATTTTAAAGGTGTGCACTAGATATCCTGAGAGCTTCCATGATGTCTGCATACAGGGGAAATTACATATCCCTGCCTTGTTTCAAGTTGCTTTGGCCATATTGAAACAGTTTCTGGGATATTAGGACTATCCCATCTGATCACTGGTATTGACACCTTTACAAAACCCTCAAGACTTGATGCAGAGGGAAGGTACAGCACTCCATCAGTGTCATAGTGGAATAGACCATAATCCTCATTAGGATGAGGTTTCAGTCGCCTGCAGTCCAGCCCAGAAAGGGGATGCCACATCATTGTGATGTTCAATGCCCTTCACAACTGGAGCAGACATTATGAGATGGGCCCAATGCAGAAGAATGGGAGATCAATAGCAATCTTTGGACGATGAACATAAGAATGAGGATCAGGCGATTGTCTAGGAGGGCCATCTCAGAAAGCATGACAGAATAATTTATCAATGAATATGCTTATTAAGATAGAACTCATTGAAACCCACTTCCCAGATGATTGAGCTGGGTTTAGACTTCCTTTACTAGATCAACATGTTGTTAGTTTTATTGCAGGTAGCTCCTGCATAATGCAAAGGACACATGGACCATGTAATCCTTGTAGGCGTTTGACCTTTTCTGTTGTTGAATAAATGCTTTGTTATTCATCTTATCAAATGCTTCATATCTTCGAATGATCTCACTTTCAAGGATGCATCCTGTAAGAATTTATTGCTCAGAATGGAGATGGAGCTTCGAGTCTGGGGCACTGACCTCTTTTTCGCCAAGGTTCAGTCCAACTACTGTCTGCATGAGTGAAACAAAGGCATTCATTTTCAAGTGGAATAAAATCTTGGACAGCTTAAAATTGAGTTATCCTAGTTTTAATGGAAGAGTAGTACAGAACAATGAAGATTACTGGGTTTGTTGGACATTGATGTCACCTTGTCCAAACGTGAGTTTTCATGGTCATCTTTGGCCACCTTATCAAGTTTCTCCCCATATATTGTTAAGGACTATGTCCTCCTCCAACCCACACACACCCCTCCCCTGCTGCTGTCTTGGCTCTCGCATTTTGTTTTGCAACAACTCAAAGGGAGGAGTTGAGAATGCTGGAAGTAGATGGAAGAGCTATTAGTGGTGATGTAGGAACAGGAGAGGTGGTTCGCGAATGCCATTATAAGAATAAGAAGTGCAGAGGTCAGGGAAGCTTAATAGTTTGGGAGGAGGAAGTGGGTGAGAGCAGTAGAGTGGACATGATGTGTGCAGTAGTCCATGAGCCTTGGTGAATTGTGTGTGCAGTGCCAGAGGAAGAATCAATGGCGGCCCTTTGTGTGTAAATTAGCAAGGAGGAGATGGTGACTTTGATCTTCATGGAATGCAGAAGATAGTTCACCTTTGTCCTACACTGCTGTGCAATACATCTTATTAATGACACAGTGACCCAGACAACTATCTTGGGCCAAGCTGGTGGAGACTGGTGGCATGGCCTGCTTTAACAATCAACAGGATAAAACACAATCTTCCTCTCCTCCACCCATTCTACCAGCACTTCCAGCTCTCTGTCGGTGAAGAGAGGTGCCAGCTTTCCTTTCTGGGCCATGCTTTCAGTGACAACAGTCAAGCACTAGTGTGAGGGGCAATCCCCGGCTTGCAGCATCTGAAGTTGTAAGTGGCCGGGCATTAACATTGGCACCAATGGTGTGAATGGGAAATGGTCCATGCTGCAACGAGCACTTCTGCCTCTTCTACTGCATGATTCATGAGAAAGGTACCATTGGGCCTTGATTTATAAATATTGAGATGTAACATAGAAACCGGTGTGAGAAAAGTCACTCTGAAACCATGGCAGATCAGGCAATATGAATCTTATTTGACAAAATACTTCAACTCAAAGTGGAAAAATTCAGCCCTTTTTGTCAAAAGGTTTTCCTCATGAACTAAATATTTTTCATTGAATAAAAATCAGAGGACGTCAACACAGAAACCAAACCTGAATCCAATGACCATGTCAATCCATATAAACTATATTTGAGGGCTATTTCTCCAAACACATTGTGGGTTCCATATCTAGATATTAGCTGATGGTTTCTTTTTTAGTAAAATCAAATCACCTCTGCACAATTTCTTTGCATGATGCTTGAATAATAAAAAAACTGCTATGAAAGCAATGGTTGAATTTTATAAACTCAAAGAGAAAACAAAAGGCAATAAATTAATTGAAATAATGTATATATTTCATAAGTAAGAAAGATTGAAAAATTAAATGGGTCATCCATCAGATAATGTTATCTTCAATCTGTTTAATTCAATTGTAAAATGTTTACTGGGCATCTAGCAATGTGTTAGGGGTCACGTAGCACAATATGTTACACCTGTCACAAAGTTTACAAAGAGATATGTATCACACAAAATACTATCTAATAAAACCTCACAACTTGCAGCTATACTCTGCTGCAGGATGTTTGAGGTTTCTTGGTTTTGTAGGTTGTTGCTATTCTTTCAGACATTTGATGCTAATAGGAATCTTGTCTTTTTTAACACATCCCTCCTTTCCTGACTAATGTTGGACCATGGTTCCATGAACATTGGATGCTTTCTAATACTTTTAATGCTTCCAATGGCCTAATACCTAAGTACGCATCAAGGCAGTTCATTTCAGCCATTGTGAACATCTTTCACAATTGGCACCTCAAGCAACATTCATACACTAGCACTTTTTCATCATAGATAATAATGTTTAGAAGTGTGAACCTTTTATGTGATCTAGCATTCAGATTAAAAGTACGCCATTGGAATATAGGAGTAGGAAGAGTCCATTTACCAGTAATCCCACAGTTTGTTCTACCATTCACTGAAATCACAGCTGTTCTAAGATCTAACTCCATATTCTCCATTTGCCCCATATTCCTTCTTATTTTTGGCTAATAAACTATCAATCTGTTTTAAAATTAGCAATTTGTGTAGCATCAATTGCAATTTGAAGAAGAGATTTCCAAAATTCTTCCTGTTGAAGTCATTGTTAATGTCGCTCTTAAGAGGCCTGGTTCTAATTTTCAATCTGTGCCCTCTAGTCCTACACTCTTCAGCATGCAGAATTATTTCCCCTTAATATCTTTAAAACTTCAATTAAGTTACTCTTTAACCTTATAAATTCTGTTTTAAGCAACTCTACTGAATGTGATCTTTTGTTTTAATTTAACCCTTGGAGTTCTGGTACAATTCTTTTTAACAAAGAGATGGGAGCGATGTTGGTGTAGTGGTAATGTTATTGGACTAGAAATCCAGATGCCCACGCTAATGTGGAGATGGGAGGTCATGGGTTCAATCTCACAGCAGATGGTGAAATTTGAATTCAGCGCGTAAAGCTGGAGTTGAATATTAGTTTCAGTATTGGAGACTGTAATCCTACCATCAAGTGCTGTAAAATCAGACTAGGCTAACCAATACCCTGTAGGGAAGGAAATCTGCTATCCATACCTGGTTTGACCTCAATGTGACTCCAGATCCACAGTGATATGATTAATTTTTATCTGTCCTCTGACATAGTTCAGATACCACTCAAATTAGGGGCAATTAGGTGGTCAACAAATCCTGGCCTTGCTAGCAATGGCCACATCCTCTGAAAGAACAAAATAAAAGCTCTGCTCTTGATTCCCTTCAATGCCCATATATGCTTCATAAAGTGCGCTCAGGTAAATCGGTTTTGGTGGATCTCGGGCTTTGTATGGTGAAAGCGTGATTTCTACTCCATTGTATTCTAATCCTCTTGATATTAAAACAAGAATTCCATCAGCCTTTTATGATATTTTTCTGTAGCTGTTCATGTCATTCTACTGTACTTTGTACAGTACAGAAGGAGGCCATTTAAACCATCATATCTGTAATAACTCCCAAAAGAGCTACCCAGCTAGTCCCACTCTCTAGCCCTAGTGCCATAACCCTCTAATTTCATCACTTTTCAAATATACATCCAGCTCTCTTTTAAACCTTGGACAGAATCCACAATCTATTTCATTTATCCTCAAGTCTCTTTGGTTATCAATAATTTCTAAATTTTTGTTATTTACAAAGAACCCTGTTCTATCTTTTTCACATTCAATATTAATGACCACACATTTTCTTGCATTGAACTTCATTTGTCAGAGTTTTGCTCATTCATTTAACCTATCAAACCTGGTAAATTTTGCATTGACATCTATAATGCTTTCAATGTTAACTAACTTTATATCATAGGCAGATTAGGATAAATTGCTTTCTTTTCCATCATTCAAGTTCATGATTAATACAGTGAATTGTTTCGACCCCAATACAAATTCATGTGGAATACCACTGACATGTTCTGCCAATTAGTACCTGGCCATGATTGTTAGTCTGTTATTCAGCTAATTTCCTCAAATTTGCAAATCAATAATTTCCTGTCAATTCCATGTGCTTCACCTGTAATGACTAGCCTCTCATGCAGACATTATCAAATGTCTCCTGGAACTCCCCATCCAAATAAATCACAGCTGTAGACGTTCCACTGCCCACTACTTAAGTTATTTCCTCAAAATAAATAATCTAGTATATCAAGTATGACCTCCTCTTTACAAACTCATAGCTTCATTGATCAGCCAAAATTTCCCCAAATATTCAGTAACCATATCCTTAGTTATATATTGCAGAAATTTCATGTAAATAGATTCTGGGCTAATTGTTTTCTTTTATTCCCAGTTTTCTCTCCCACAATGTCTTTAAATTGGTGGGAAACATGGAACTGAATTTTTGAGGCAATTTGAGTCCCATTCAGAAGCAGGAGGATGCATAATTTTGCTGCTCACCTTTTTGAATGAGGGCAGTTCAGAGTCTGATCAACTGCTCACAGTGAAATAGTGGGTATACGATAGAGGGCTATTATTGTTCATTAGGCACTGATCCAAGTCCAACTGGAATTTCCTGAATCGTGTGTGTGGTAGATTTATATTGGTGGGATTGGTGGGAGTCCGGTACAGTGCAGCTAAACTAATTCTTCAAATGCCCACCACTGTTCCTATCTTAACCTCCCAGCTCTTGCTACTGGGCTTCTTTATTGTCAGTGGGCTGAAAATTGAAAATGCAGCCCAAAGTCTAAGAAGGAATAGCTACTGCCATGTAACATACTGAAGCATGATGATGTAAATCCATATTCAAAAAGAACTGAGCTCAGTACAGATATGTGTCGAACTGTTCTAACTTATTTCAATATTTAATTTTCCACTCAATGTAAGCCTCTCAAATCAAACATCTCCTCATAAACATGTGAAAATGCCAATCATGCTCAGGATTCTTATGAGAATCACTGGAACAACTGATGGCCATTATTTAGAAATGGGAAGTGTGGGCTTCACCCACCTCCTCATTGGTACTAATAGCAGATGTATACAAAATTATCAATTAATCACTTGTTACAAATAAATAATCCATATAAACTAAGCAGAGAATTTCACTCATGTTAAGCACCTTATAGTTTTCTGATGGCAATGGTGCTTATGCATCATCAAACGTTTTCATCAGGGAAATAAACCATACTGAGTCAACAAATACCATAATAATTCTGTTAATTCTCCAAGAGTGCTGAAACTGTTGAGCATGGTTTGTTTTTCCAAATGTTTTCCTCTGAAGGAAGATACTGACTCATTCTGTGGTAATGTTCTATACGCTTTGGCAGTCTTGCATGCCTTACCCAAGTGCCAGTCTTTCTGTTGGTTAGCTATCTGACCATGAGCCACAATTGCAGCTGTCTTCATCAGATAACTACACTTATACACTTTTCATTGGCTAACAATAAACTAGGAGCAGAAAATCTGTCTGTTTTTTTTTAAACCTCCTCCTTAGTAACAACCCAAACGCTGCACTGATACCAGATGACATATTATACACTGAAAATTTAACAGGAAACTTCACTCAGTTATATGGTGAAGTTCCAAGCAGGGCAGTAACCACTGCACCATCTGGAACATTTAGACACTGTTTTAAAACACTGCATTTACACAACATCCCAATAAAGCAAAATGATTCCTGTTGAATATGATTCCTGGAAGACCCACAGTATCTACTGAAATTCTGTCACCTTCCTTCACTTGAATATTTGTAAACCAAATTTCCTTGGTACAAATGAGCATACACTTGGTTCATGAAAGTTTCTGGTAATCAACTGTAATCTGAGTAAACAGAATTACCTGTTCCACCAAATCAAAATAATTATTTTTTAAAGTTAAAATATTAGGTCTCTGTATTAAAGTAGTACCATTCTCACAGGTAAGAATCTTGAAAAACATTTTGATCTACTCATCGAAACACGGAACACAATTATTTCATTAGTGCTGCAACACAATCTAAATTTTAAAGCACTTAAATATTCTAAGGTATTCCTTTGTAGAAACTGCAAAGAAAATTGTACAAAAAAGTTAAGGAAGGATTCACTGCAATATACAATAAACCTTATAATTTTAGAACGAAGCAGACTTCTGGAGATTTCAAGAACTCAACTGATTTACAAAGCTAACTGCAACTACCTATCATTAACACTGGTTGGGACATACTGAAGCATGCTTCACTACCTTTTGCAAATACTGTCCATATAATAGGGCATGGCTCCAAATACATCAGGTTCCTTGGCCAAATCGTCTATCCTTCAGATGGACATTGATACAGGCAAACTATACAATTTTAGCAAGCTTGACAAATAAGCCCAATTCTGTAATCAGCTGACATCAACAGATAATCTCGAGCAGAAACTTTGGTTAATTTTCCAGGGAGCTGAAGCAAGTCAGAACACTGCTACCACTGAGCCTAAAATCAGTTAGGACTGATTCTTGTCACAATCCCATAAGGAAGATTCACAATGGCAGGCTGGAGATGAGCTGTGGATCAGATTGATAGCCCTATTACGGGCCACTGTACACCACTCTCATTGGAGTAGTGGTTGCCAGAGGATCCATGGTCAAACAAGGTATGGGCAGTGAAGACTTTCCCCATTGCATTAATGGGCCATCTTGCTGTGATTTGACCCTTTGCCCCCAAATCCTATTTTCAAATACCAATCTGAGGTCCATCAGAATCAATAGCCCAAGTGCTGTCCTTAACTGAATGGTGAGCAATCCAGTCAGGAGATCTCCTGTGGTGGCCATACTGAGTTGGTCGTGCTATTGACAAGTTTAAATTCATGCAACACCAGGTTATAGTCCAACAGGTTTATTTGGAAGCATGAGCTTTCGGAGCGCTGCTCCTTCATCAGGTGATTGGGGAGAATAAGATTGTAGACACAGAATTCATAGCAAAAGTTTACAGTGTGATGTAACTGAACTTATATATTAAATAAGACCTGGACTGTTTGTTAAGTCTCTCTTTTAGAATGACCATATTGGTTTCAGTTCTTTCATTTGTAAATCACAAAACTTTTTTTACATGTTACATTCTCAAGTGCACTTTAACAATTGGTGTCATGTCGGCCCAGAAAAGATATTGAAGGTGTTAACTCCCTATGAGGCTGTCTGTGCCACAATGGTCAGAATTAGTCTCATCTAAAAAACAGATTTACAGAGTCTTACATGGCCAAATCATGACTATTGACAAGTGCAAGTTTAGGATGATTTTTCAGCCTGACACCAGGACCCAAAAGCCTGCAGCAAAATTCAGCCCAAGGAATCAAATCCGGTACTAGTTTATCTGTATTTTCTGAGCTGGATGCCAAAACAAAGCTTTAATAAATAGTGGCATCAAACAGTACCCATTCCTGAAGCAAACTTCCAAATTGTGTACACTTGCCTGCATTAATGTATGACGTCATGCATAAAATGTATGTCATGATGTCAGTTCTTGGAACCGTATATTCCTGTGAGCAAGCATAAGTAGTTATTCACAGTTGTTGGTATCAGTAATCACTCCTTCAAAAATACACAACATACACATGAGCTTCCCCATTTCGTACATTACAACAATGAATAGACGTCAAAAGTATTTCAAGGATTTCTGAGCTTTAAAAGCATATTTTAAATATATAATCATTGGGGCCTAAAGTTTCCACTTTGCCTGTCATCTCGGGTGCAATTTCAGCTGGAATCACAAACTGGGCCCAAGGTTGTGCCTCGTTTGAAAAATGCTTCTTCCTGAATTTTTGCTCAACTAATTTTCCCATCAACCAATGCAAAATTATACAAGATAAATTGTTTTACAATATTTACATCATGTATTGAGAAGGGGTCACTTGCCGAGAGTAGCGACATCGCAAAAATGAACTTTTCTAATCAAAGTGTCAGTATTTCCCCTCTGGGAAAGCTAATTTTAAATTGATGGTGTACATTCAAGGAAATATAGGCCAATTTTGTAACTGGAGATCAAGTGCGAATGGAAACAGTTGACCTGAATTTGTTGCTTAGCCTGACCTGTCTATCAACATGGATTGGGACAAGGTACTTGATAATTTCTTTTTCTCTTCTTATGTGCAGAAGAGCTCTCAACTGAACTTTTCTTTCCCATCACCAAATCATTGATGCTAATTTTTTTCCTATTTCTTCACCACCACCAATAAATTACTGAAAACAAAAAATGCTGGAAATCACAGCAGATCAAGCAGCATCCACGGAGAGAGAGCAAACCAACGTGTCAAGTCGAGATGAGTCTTCATCAAAGCTCGGTAAATTATCAATGTTTTCCAATTGAATAATTTACATGGAAAAACCAATAAACCTTGAATGTTTTCTTTTAGCTTGGATGGCTTTTCTCTCTTTTTTTCTTAATATGCAACTTGGACTCCAGTCAAATGAACATAGATGACATGGAGTGGGACAAGCTGTTGGAAATGGAGATGGGGACTGTAGGTCTTGGCAGAAAGTCATATCTGCTCAAGGTCTTCAAGAAGGAATTAATCTACCTCACCCTCAATGAGGCAGAAGAATAAGGGAATATCTACAGTACATTTAGAGGTCATTTGGATCATCAAGTCTGCATCATCCCTATGAAGACCCTCCCACCCCTACCCCAGTTCCAACCTTCCAGCTCAGCACCATCCGCATGACCAGTACCATCTGTCCATCTTCCTGCCCACCTACCTGCTCCACCTCCCCTCTGACCTATCACCTTTACCCCCACCTCCATCCACCTATTGCACTCTCAACTACCTTCCTCCAGCCCCATCCCCTCCCCCTTCACTCCTCCCATTTATCTCTCCATTCCCGAAGCTCCCGATCACATTCATGATGAAGGGTTTTTGCCTGAAATGTTGATTTCCCTGCTCATCGGATGCTGCCTGACCTGCTGTGCTTTTCCAGCACCACACTCTTGATTCTAATTTCCAGTATCTGCAGTACTCACTTTCGCCTATCACACCCCTATACCCTATCCCCACAACCCCAGATTTATTATGGCTAATCCATCTGGTCTACACACTATGGAGCAATTTAGCATAGCCAAACCACCTAATATGAATACCTTTGAACTGTGGGAGAAAAACCATGCTGACACAGGAGAATGTGCAAACTCCACACAGAGAATTGCCTGAGGGTGGAATTGAACATAAATCCCTGGTGCTGTGAGGCAGCAGTGCTAAACACTACGCCATAGTGTCACCCTTATAATCAACCTATTCGGTGATGTTCTTGCACTTCTGGTGAGACTTGAACTGGATCTCCTGGTTCAGAGGTAGTGACATTAACATGGCTCCACAATTGGGACCCTGATTTCTAACAGTTAGTTTTCTTCAATTGACTCATTTTTTTCACCAGACTCAAAAGAGTTCCTCACTGTATTCAGACCTGGCTGCTGGGAGAATGAAAATGGTCTAACCCTATCCAATATCAATTACATGGGATTGGACTGTCCCTACACATCAACACTCATCCCAATTTAACTACCTGTAATCTCAAAGTTTTAATCCAGGCAAAGTGTAGCTATTGCTCTGAAAACAGTAAACTGGGCTTTAGGACATGATGTGGCTACGCAGCTAAAATGAAATTGTGAATACTATTCAGTGTTAAATAGTTCAACACGCTCTCTTAATAACGTTCTCCCTGTCAGCATGTTTTCACCATCTGGAAATGAAAACTGGCAGTCAATCTGGGTTCCCAAACCAAATCTCGTCACAGTAAATTCTTGCATAGCCCTATTTTGTTCATCTGTGCCTAGAACACTGTCAGGATGGATGTAAAACAGACATCGTTTCCAAGATTTCAATCCTGTGTTCCGATCAAAGATTACAGAATGTGGTTTTGTGGTTCTTCTTTGGCTTTTGTACTTCTGAGCAATTCAAACTGGCTAGGAAGAGGTGGATGGTTGCTTAAGTTTCTTTTGCCATGTCCAAGCATGCCTGAAGCCAAGCAAATGGTCACAAATAAAGGATACCCCATCCTGTGAATTGGCACTATTTCCTCTTCTCATATAAGAGCATCAACATTACATATTGTATTCAGCAACTGAGATTTCCAAAGGCTTTGTAGGCAGTGGTTCCCAATGAAGTGGTAACATTTATACAGACTGAAAAGCCTCATTAGAGGCTGCAACTGAATTGTACACTTACTCACAATGGTCGAATAGGAACAGGAGAAATCATCTAGTGTTCACATTACGGATAGCTATCATGTAGCTTCTGATGAAAAGCCTATTTGCATAGAAGGACACAATGGAGTTTATCTGCAAATATTCGTCATCTAACCTCAATCTCAAGAATGCTTTCTTGGATTAAATGTCTTAAAATGACCAGTGTTCACTGAACTGCTGACAAGAATCTTATATTTTTCTAAAAGAATGCGCTTTGTCAGAAAATACACTGCAAAACAAATCTGTTCCTTCTACTACTATACCTTACTTAGTACTTTTACAATTATTACAAGGTTCATTCCATGTCAATCACACATGCCACGAAGTTTCACCCAATTTCCAGTCCCTCAATGTACCGTGGCTGAAGGTTTTGGACATTTACCACATTCTGCTGTCTATGATGGCTACCCCAAGCTTTAGTGTTGCCTTCAGTACATAGTCATGGTCCTTAGATTGTGTCATAGAGTCATAGACTCACACAGCATGGAAACATACCCTTTGGTCCAACTAGTCAATGGTAATTATGCTCCCAAACTAAACTAGTCCCAGGTGCCTGTATTTGGCCCATATCCCTCTAAACCCTCTTCATGTACTTACCCAAGTGTCTTTTGTAACTGTATCCACCACTTCCTCTGGCAGTTCATTCCACATACTCAAACTCTCTGTGTGAAAATGTTGCCCTTAGTGTCCTTTTTAAATTTTTCTCCTCTCGCCTTAAAATATGACCCAAATTTTGAACTCACCCACAATGTGCACAAAGATGAGAAATCTATAATATCATTTACATTTAACAGCGGCTTGACCTGGGATAATCTGCTCATATGCCTGCATCCTTCCTGATGGATTTAGCAAAATGTTCTATACAACACAGGAACTGAAGATGGGAAAGAAGAGACAGGGTACAGTCCTGCCTGACTCAGGATATAACTGGAAATCTTTGCAACTCTCATTCATTGATTGAAACTATGCTTACTGATGTTGGAGCAGAGCAGCTGACTCCAATTGGGCAGTCTCTCCCTAAACTCTGTTTTGGATGGCACATCCATCATGAAAAGGTGCAATATTCTGTCAAAGGCCTTCTCCTGGGTCAAACTGCTAAGGCAGATGTCCACTTGGCACCATCCCATGCATAGATGATCATATTCCTGAGTATATAAGACTATCAGAGATCTTCCCACTAGTTACAATGTAGGTTAACAAAGCTGGATGGCAAACTCCAGAGCAGACTTGTCTCGATTTTTGATGATCTTGGGTAGAATTTTGCAGACCATATTAGCAATGAAATAGACTGCCAATTGCTGATTTCCTCTGCATACAACTTCTGCACATACCTAAGGGTGATAATGACTTTCCTCATTGATTATGAAGTGCCGCTGCCCAGAAGCATACTTCTGTACATATCCACTCATGTTAGGGCAATCCAGAATTAAATACAACTCTGCTGGGTAGCTATTGCTTCCAAGAGCTTCACTTGTCCCAAAGGACACAGGAGCCTTAGCTTGTACAAAGTTAGCAGTATAGCAGCAGTACTATCATCTAAGACCTCCATGATAGTAGACAGGAATGACTCAGAACCATATTATCTGTGTACACATGCCATGTATTCCAGCATAAAAGGATTTGTTTATCTTTCGTATATCTGGCTGTGATGACATTAACTGAGCTGTCTGTTATATGAGGATGCAGTGTCAACCACGACTAGCATATGGTTGGGTAAATAGCTATCACCATTCTTTTCTGACTGAGTCTATAGGGCCTCTTTGATCTAAGGTGGTAGAGGATAGCCACTAGATAATCTACCAAGAAGAGGTATGGTTTAATGCATGATAGCATCAGGTAGAATTATATTAGTAAAACAGACATTGGACGGAATCTTATAGGAGGCTGAACAATGTGCACTATGGTGAGAAATATGACAAAATCACATGACATTTCAGTGAGGCATAACTTGATATCATGAATGACTTGCTGCATCTTTTAACTAAGTTCTAGGCATCAAGGCGAGATTCTCATGAGGTAATGGTGAAGGGGATTATTGCTTGTAAACAATCTGATTAACCTCAGATTTCACCTTACTAAAACACAGCTTCTGAACCTACCATTCATTGTGAGCAGCCTAGAGGCAATGAACTCTCAAAATAGAAATCACAGCAGGTTCCTGGTGACTTCAGCTTGCCACTGGTTGTGAAGAGGCTCCAAGTTGGTTATCACACAATAGTTTGCATTGGCATCAGCTGGTTGCAGCCTCGTCCACAGATATTGGCATCTGAAAATTGGTGCTCATTCAGAATCCTCATGGCACCTCTCCAATCCGCTTCTTGCAGTTCTCATAGATGATAGCAGTGCACTTGGTCCCAGCTTGGTCAGGTTTTCCACAAGTGTGCCAGGGTAGGCGAGATAGCCCCAGCTTCCACCAGTAGTGAAGCTGAATAGAGGTGGGGGATTGTTCCCTTGCTGTCCACTTTCAAACTTGCCTTTTACTGGTCCAATACAGGTCCAAATCAAATGGGTCCTTGACCTTGATGGTGTTCTTCATTATGTTGGTCTACCTGGTGAAGAAGATAATCATCACATGTGGCTCATGAGAGGTGTTAAATGTCTGATCGCAAATGACTGTGACATTGAGCATAACCAGCTATTCCAGGTTTCTTTGACCTTGAGGGATTTTCTACAAGCTGAAATGATCCCAAAGGTCATATTGAAGTTTCCAGTGCTGGGGAATACCTGCACAAACTTGATGTCCACAGCTTCAAATTCACAACATTCCAGGAGGAATCTCTTCACAAAGTCAATGAATGTACCTCCTTCACTATCCTTCTTTCTCTGATAGAATCATGGGGCCCCTGGTTGAGGACTCATTGTTGGTTGCACCATCACCTCTTTATGTTTTCCCAGATAGGCACTGATATCTATCAGGAGGAAAACAAACAACTGAAGTTGAGCTTCCAGTACAAAGTAACAAATTGCTGAAGACTTTGCGGTACACATCTCCTGCAAAATAACCGCAAACCTACATGTATGCTGAGAGAACCATTTTCTCGATTACAGTCTCTTTTCTACAATAAGTAAATGGAATGAGATAAGGAAGGTTTCACATATTAAGGAACTAGGAAATGCCATGTTCAATCCTGTGCAATTTTATACAGTACTTATTTTCCCAAAAGACCACGATAGGCCCTGAATCTATCAGCAAAGAAGATATTTTTAAGTTGTTCACTTCAGTGCTTACTGTACTGGAGCTGCGAACACAATATTGGCTTGTGTTTTTCAAATCCTCCCAGGTGGATGCCTAAAGCAGGCTTGGCATGAATCCCATTGGAGATGGCTTATTTCTGATTACAAGAACAATATGACACTCTGATTCATAAATAACACCATCTGTTGTGTTTTTGAGCTTTTATTTCTAACTTGTACATTTGAGGTTTTGTTGCAAGCCATTTGATAAAGTGTAAAATATTATAGGCCATGGTGCTACAATACAACATGTAAATAAATGTTCATCAATCAGTGCTTGATATTGTAGATCTGGCAGTGAAGCAAGTGGAAGCTTTACTCCATCACTATCTGTTGATGACCAATTCCATGATAGCAGTAATGAAAATAAACTTCCATACACATGGTATAAGCGGGTACATCAGTCTAAGGAGAAACATTACAATCCTATTAATGAATGACAGGATCATGGAATGATTGCAGTTCAGAGAGAACAATTTGCTGGTGCTCTGGGGAGCAGCTAATCCAGCTCCACTTTCCTGCCTTTTCCTGTCACCCTTTCACTTCAGATAATTATTGAACACTCCTTTTCTGGGCTTGATTGGATCAGCCCCGACCACATTCTTAAGCATTGTATTCCAGATCCTAACCACTTGAAAAAAGTTTTCCTCGTGTTGCCATTTCTTCTTTTGACAATTGGTATCCTCTGATTCTTGGTAATTCCACCAATGTAAACAGTTTCATTTTCTTGTAATGCACTTAGTCCAATGGCCACATCAAGCTGATATTGGTGCTCTGCCCATTGGCTGGGCATGTTCAATTTTGAATGTCAAACTAAATTTTATATTTTAAAACTCGACACGAATAAAGACATTCATATTTTACTTTGCTAGAGATATTAACCCACCACATGGGGTGAGTAATCAAATGAACACCATCCTTTTATTCGGGAAAGATATTGAACGTTTGAAAAGTCACATGGTGAGACAGCCATGTTTTCTTGTGTTCTTCTCAAAAATAAATCTTTTTTTGGGGAAACATGTTTAAAGCTTGTTTTGTGTTCAATTATAATAGCAAATTAAATTATATTACAAAAATCTATATCATAACTACATGTTTGTGACAAAAGTGGTAGATTTCAACAGAGGAGTTGACTCACTTCAACCTGTTCCAACTTCAAGAAATTAAACTATAAGTAACTTCACAGCCTGCTGAGAATTCCTCACTTTACAAGCAGAGTTGGAGGGTTTGAGCTATAGGGAGAGGCTGAATAGGCTGGGGCTGTTTTCCCTGGAGTGTTGGAGGCTGAGGAGTGACCTTATAGAGGTCTATAAAATCATGAGGGGCATGGATAGGGTAAATAGATAAGGTCTTTTCCCAGAACTAGAGGGCATAGATCTAGGGTGATCGGGGGAAGATTTAAAAAGGACCAGGGGGCAACTTTTTCACGCAAAGGGTGGTGTGTGTATGGAATGAGCAGCCAGAGGAATTGGTGGAGGCTGGTACAATTATAACATTTAAAAGGCATCTGAATAGGAAGGGTTAAGAGGCATATGGGCCAAGTACTGGTAAATGGTACTAGATAAATATAGCATATCTGGTCAGCATGGATGATTTGGACCGAATGTTCTGCTTCTGTGCTGTACATCTCTATGACTCCATGACTCTAAGTTTGGTATTTCAATTGTAATACATTGAAATTATCCAAGAAACTCCAGGTTTGCCAGCTGGAAGCTTAGAGATCCTAAATCAGAAACTGAAATCACTATAATCTGTAGAAGTACATTACCATCACCTGTATCCATTCATCATGTGTGTGTCTGTGTTGTGTATGCATGCAGATGTGTGAGAGATTGAGTAGGTAACATCATATTCATTTCAGCCAAATGATAACAAATAACATTTTAAAAAAGCTCACAAAAGCTTACTGCTGAAAATATTTAATCAGGATACTCTCACTGAGGCTAAGAAAGCTTATATATCACTCTGCTGATAAAAGCTTACTGAAAATGAGGAGCCAAAGCTCACAAACATAGTCAAGTACAAAAACAGGTGAGAAATCAAATAATAATGCAAGAAGTCAGGGAGGTTCCTAGAGCATGGTTTCAGCAAAGGGAAGTCATGCCTGACAAATTTATTAGAATTCTTTAAGAATGTAACAAGCAAGTTAGACTTAATCTACTTGAATTTCCAGAAGGCAGTTGATAAGGTGCTGCACAGGAGGTTGCCAAATAAGAAAAGAGCCCATAGTGTTAGGGACAAGATAGTGGCATGGATTGTGGATTTATTGACTGGAAGAAGGCAGAGAATGGGGATTAAGGGTTCATAAGTTGGCATCCAGTGACTAGTAGAGTTCCACAGGGGTCCGTATTGGGACAACAACTATTCGTGTTATACATTAACAATATGGACAAAAGAACTGAGGACATTATTGTTAGGTTTGCAGATGACACAAAGGTAGGTAATGTTTAGGAGACAGGGAGATTGCAGAAGGATTTGGACAGGTTAGGAGAGTGGGCAAAGACTTGGAGATGGAATACAATGTGGGGAAGTATAAGATTATGCACTTGGAAAAATAGAGGCATAGACTATTTTCTGAATGGGGAAAGGCTTTGAAAATCTGAAGCACAAAAAGGAATTTAGGAGTCTAGGATTCAGGATTCTCTTTAGGTTCATTTGGCAAGAAGGAAGGCAAATGCGATGTAACACTCATTTCACTAAGGCTAGAATATAGGAGCAGGAATGTATTGCTGAGGCTGTATAAGGCTCTGGTCAGACTGCTCTCAGAATATTGTGAGCAGTTTGACTACTGTTTTGAAGGGAGAATGTGCTGGCCTTGGTCAGGATCTGTAGAAGATTCACAAGCATGATCCCGGGGTGAAGGGCTTGTTAAATGAAGAATGGCTTGCGGACTCTTAATCTACACTCAATGGCATTTAGAAGAACGAGGGGGTAATTTACAGAATAATAAGATGCTTGGACAGAGTGAACACTGAGAAAATGTTTCCACAAGTAGGAGAGACTAGGACCAAAGGGCACAGCTTCAGAGTGAAAATAATGACCCTTTAGAACTGAGAAGAGGAGGAATCTTTTTAGCCAGATGTTGATGAATCTTGGAAAATCACCAAGTCACCAAATGCCTTTAAGACAGAGATACATAGATTCTTGATTTGTCAGGGGATCAAGGATTTCGGCAAAAAGGCATGAAAATGGGGTTGATAAACATATCAGTCACAAGTGAATGGCAGAGCAGATTCGATGGGCCAAATGACGTAATTCTGCTCCTTTATTTTATGGTCTACAGTCTAATGGAGTCTTTATTTTTGGTAAAACAAGTGCCCTGGACTGCCCTTTGTCTTTTAAGTGGTCAGCTTAAACATCCAAATCCTTACTGTCAGCTTTGTGTCTACTGTTCAGTTTTCCATCACCACCAATTCCAATGTGTCCAGAAGACTACATTATAATATTTGTTTCTGGACTTTTGTGCACAATATATTTTGTTTACAATACATTTTGTAAGCTATGCAAAATGCATATCAGATTTGAAAATAAATCTTTATAATCTGGACCAACTGATACACCTCTCACTAAGGAGAGACTTTGTAGGTTAGAAATAAGATGTTCTACATTCATTTTTGGTTAGCCATCTGAGACAGATTCTTAAAAAAAACATGCGTTAAGCCCCTTTGAATCTGTGAATTAAAGTCCTGATACCTGGACTGTGACCCTCTTGACTGGCATGTCACTAGTCAGGAGATTGCAACAAACCCAACGGCCATCAAACAAAGATATGATTTATTTTCTCCAAGCACATCCCTTTGGAGCGAGAAATAACCAGAGTCACAATCATACCATTTGCCCGCGCCACCAGCCCCCTTGCAACTCCTGGAGAGATACTCCGCAAGTCCACCAGCAAGGCAGATGGCTAAGATATTAGATTGCTTACAGTGTGGAAACAGGCCCTTTGGCCCAACAAGTCCACACCGACCCTCTAAAGAGCAACCCACCCAGACCCATTCCCCTACATTTACCCCTTCACCTAACACTACGGGCAATTTAGCATGGCCAATTCACCTAACCTGCACATGTTTAGACTATGGGAGGAAACCAGAGCACCCGGAGGAAACCCATGCAGACACAGGGAGAATGTGCAAACTCCACACAGACAGTTGCCTGAGGCAGGAATTGAACTCGGGTTTTTGATGCTGTGAGGCAGCAGTGCTAACCACTGTGCCACCTTGCCTCCCTCCTGTTTGTTGTGTAACTTATTTATTGAGGTGAGACTAGTTCTAGCAGCTCACACACCTCCCACAATCATGTGAGAGATGATCCACATTGATGTCTAATTCTCTTCCTTCAGGCAAAAGTTACCTTTGCAACACCGTCCCTGGGTCTGAAAGTGGACCCAGAAATGGGATCATTCGTGTGTGTGTTACAGGTCTCAGTATCATGGAACAACCAGGTATCTCTCCATGTTTTAAAAGATTACTTAAAATTTTAGATTAGCATGTTATTGAACACTTTAAATTATTTACGTTCAAGGCTCTCACGTTAAGGCCTAGATTTTTAGCCCCTTAATGTAAATGCGAGAGAGCCATGAAGTTGTCAGAATGAACATTTTGAAGCAAATATACTCACATGTGCTTTGAATTCTAATTCAATTGACTGTTTGAATAAATTGCAAAGGTACATTTTTTATCTTCCTTTTATCACAATCCAGACTGAAGGGAAGAATGAAATAAAACTTTAGCTTTTTGTCAGTCTTTCTTTCATTCTTCTGGTATATCAACCAGTACACAATGCACTGTTTCCTTTAATGTTGTTGTCAAAGCATTTCACCAAGAGTTGTGGTTGAAATGACAAAGGAATTAATGGGACATTTACTGTGTTGGAACTGCTAATAACTGTGGAAAATGATGTATTATTTTACTGTACACGTTCTACTGATTGATCCACTTTTCTTTGACGTTATTTCTGTCTCCTAATTAAAAAAAAACCTCGTATTTTTTGACCAGAAACATATGGTGTATCAGCATGTTGTTTTTTATGAATTTTGGAGAAAGGGATAAATGCAGTAGTAACTGAGCCATACTACCCCGGTATACATCTTACTGATGAAAGGCTTCAGTGTTTCCTCTGGACGTGCTGCATCGCACATATTTTGTATAATAGGTCCAGTTTCCACGCACAGGAATTGAAGCTTATAGGAACTGACTTCAGTATTGAAGAAGGGAAGAATATAACAGGAGAAAGCCTAAATTGTAACAATGTGACAGGGCTATCAGTTATTTAGACACTTGGTTTGATATTTACAGAGAGGTGGAAAATAGAAGGAAGATGAGGCAGGAGATGTTGAGGGTCTGCCAAATTTAACAGCAAGAGTTGGTTATAAATTTTTTTCCTTCTGTTTTCTCTTGGCATTCAAGTAAATTGTCAGGGTGGTGGATTGAATGCCACAGCTTGAGGTCCCTGAGAGCAATCCCAAACAATTGGGAGGGAGAGAGCTTCATATTGGGATATAGTGAAGGTATTGAGGTCAATATAGTGAAGGTATTGGGGTCAAAATAGTGAAGTTATTGGGATCAATATTGTGAAGGTATTGGAATTAGTATAGTAAAGGTATTGGGATCAATATAGTGAAGGTATTGGGATCAGTATAGTAAAGGTATTGGGATCAGTATAGTAAAGGTATTGGGATTAGTATAGTAAAGGTATTGGGATCAATATAGTGAAGGTATTGGGATCAGTATAATAAAGGTATTGTGTGTGGGGCAGAGGAGAAAGAGAAACAATGAGTGAGCAGTGGGAGCAGAACAGTTTCAGTGAGAGACAGTGGGGGAGACCTCCTGCTTTACCTACCCTGAAGGATTGCTGTAAAAATTACCTTCTGGAGAGGGCAGCTCCACCTCCATTTTGCTATCAGGTTACCCAAGTTCTGAGAAGCCTAGACGGCAACTGTAACATTTTAAACATGCTCCATTTACACTGTGATTTAAATATTTCAATTAAATGTGCCATTTATTAAGAGTGGGTATTCTACCCATTGCCATAAAAACATCAACAGACATGTACGTGATGAATTGAGGCCATGCTCCCCATTTCAATGCTTTTAAACACCCTTGACACAATCCTAACTGGAAGGACATGGATGTGCAGATCCATATTGAACGCTTTCAGTTCTTTCAACTTTCAGTTTTGATTGTGATTTATTTTTTAGAAAAACTTCTTACACCCATTTGGGTGGTTATGTCAGTCTGTACTGGCACTGGGCACTTCACCATGCTCAGGAAATTAGAGCTCCATAGATGGAACATAGAAAGAGCAGTAACACACAATGTCAGGTCCCTGTGTCCAATGCACTGCTAAAGGTTGTCCTGGCATTTGCTTGCTCAATTCACTGGGCTTTTTAAGCACCAATAGAAGAAAATCCATCTTTGCTCCTTTACAGCTACTTGTTTCAATTTCAGATACTTTCAGGTAAAGTGCACTGTTTATTTTCTCACCTTCTTCCAACAACTTGGCCTAACCATAACTTCAGAAGCACATAGCCACTCCTGCTCCCAATGCATTTCATAGCCCATTTAGTTTGAGTGAGATTGGCAATCGACTAAAGTATGGATTTTGTGTTGTGACAGGAGATCTTCAACTTGCCTCCCAAGCGTATTACAAACATTTTATATTGATTCCCTGTTTAATAGTCTGATTTTTTTTTGGTTCCATTCAAATCTATGGAAATAAAAATTGGCAGCTCCTATATTGGGCAACATATACCACAATGCTATTCATTTATAGCCAGATGGTAATTTGAAAATCTGCCTTGTCATCTTGCATTTTTAGGAACTGCATTGCATTCACCAATTTAGTTTTATAAAAACCTGTAATAATCAGGACTCCTTCTTTTGTGGAAAACCTCTTTTGATTCCTTTCCTTGCAGGTAAATATGAACATAGCATCAAAAGCAAACCATTGGCTTTCGTTCTTGTATGGCTTGATTCAATTTTCAGGCGTACCTCTACCCAGTGATACTCACCCAAAACAGTTTGAAGGTTGCTTAAATATGTAAATGAAGGAGGGGCCATAAAGGCCTATGACTCTGGTTACAATTTTCATCAGATTATTGAACATGAGTCATACACGTTAAACTGAAATATACCAGGCACTGAGTGCAATAGGCAGCAGTCCTTAAAAAAAGACTACTCCAGTCTGCTCCGGAAAAGTGATGATTATTTTTTGATGATTTTGAGAAGTTAGAAGGAGCACTCTTGTCACCCAGAGATGCAGGATTGATGCCCGTCTCTCTCCTTCCAACCACTGACTGGGTCACTATGCTTCCAGCCAGCTGAATGTGTCCGGAATGAGCCTTTCATCATAGATTTGGGCAGGCTTGGTAGATGTTCTGCCCACTTCACAGGCACTTTGTGTCCAGATTGAGTATCTCTCTGCATTTGTTAAATCTCTGAGACTTCACATTGGCAGATAATGAGTAGTTACTTTCTGTCAATGAGGACTGCAAGATCAGAGGTCAGGTCGTCCTGGGTGGTTCTTATAGACATACAAGAGGCCACTTAATGGATAGCAATGGAAATTGCTTGTGAGAAGGTTTGCCTGTTCACTCTTCAAGAAAAAAAATCAAACTTAATGCATGCTACAAAAAGCAATAGCCCTATCTTGGAACTCAACTGATAGCTATAATTATTTGAGCTTTGCACTCAAGAGGATGTATGCAGCCATCCGAACCTCATCTGTTACATTACTGCTTTGTAATAACTCTCATGGTGCCATTTTTCTATATATACCATTGATTTCTTATCCAGAAGCAGTAAACAAGCTGCACAAATTCAGTAAGAGGATTGCAAACACTATTTACCCTATAATGTGTCAGTGTCACTCTAACTTGAGAATGTTCCAGTTTACTCAGTAGTGTAAGGTTAATAAATAGCTATATGCAATGGAAATACTCTTCTGTCTAGTGAAAGAGTGTCCCAGCTATGTGCAGTTCTGAAGCACATGCATCATGTCTTCCATGCAGTTTGGAATCTGTCAGTTCCTCACTGGTAAGCAATGTGTTGGAATTCTATGACCGCATTCATTTATGCAGCATATTTAACGCAGAAACAAATCTCAGAATAGTTTTCAGAGGCATCATCAGACATTGAATTACAGGACATTTACAGCTCAGAAACATGCCATTTTACCCAATTGCTCCACATCAATGTCTATGCATCACACAATCCTCCTCTCATCTACTTTACTATGCCCAACTGTCATCTGCTTCTATCCCTTTTTCCCTCATGCACATATTCAGTGTCCTGTTAACTACAAGAGACAAAGATAATGTTAGGAGGGATAACAAAATAAAACAATCCAAGTGCAGATTTTAAGGAAAAAGCCAGTGCTGAGGAAATGGATTAAGATGTGATTACTTCATCAGGCACTGTAGGAGAATTCAGGTGCCCTTTTGTATCCAGACCAGCTCTCCCACCTCTCCTCCTGATTGCCACCCACCAGGACCATCACCCATTCGGGGTAGGAGGTGAACTAGTAGTGCATGAAGCTCGCCCTTACTGATACAGGAGAGTAGTAGAAAAAAGGCATTTTCCACATGTATCCCACTGACAATGAAAGTTCCTTCTCTCTGGTGTGAAATCTCTGGCTTGTAATGTTGGATCCTTTGAGGGGTAGTAAGAGGAGACAACTGACAGACAAAACTATTAAGTAAAACTAATCGATATAGCTGCAAATTAACATCCAGTCTAAACTGAATGCATAGTAAACTCAGTTTTATTGATATTTGCACGCACCTCTTCCCAGAAATGAAGCATGAGTCAGGTACAATCTAAATATTGACTTCAGTCAAGGGCTGTAATGTCTTTCTTTTGATCAAAGGTCATAGAAATGGCAGAAACACTATTTACATCTGAGACAACAGATTTGCCTTTTACTAGTTCAGGCTGATATTTACTTCTCCTCTTACCAGGTCTTGCTATCGTTCCACAGGTGGCAGCAATGCAACTCTCATGATGGCCTTTTTTTCTCTCATACAGTGAGTATTGGGAACATTTCATCATGCTTAAGGGGCAAGGAGAGATAATCATTACAGTTGAATAACATCTCTTTCTCTTCTCACAAAATTGCTTAAGCTATTTTTACAGCAGTAATTGTGTGGAGGGAAATGCAATACAGCCCTTCCTGGCTTGCCCTAGTCAGATGGCATACACCTGAGGTACACTCAGTGCAAGTAGCCATCTTACAAGCTGCTTTACTAAATACAGAGCACAAACAAATATTGTACCCATTGAACACTTAAGACAGTGTTCAGAAGTGGAGCTGAAAGTGAGTCTTGAAACGCACAGCTAATAAAACGGGAACACAGAAATAATCAAAGTTGCTAAAAGCTGCTAAAAACCATGAAAAAACAACCTTCATTGTCCCTGTCAATTGTACCAAACATGCTGGGCAACAAGGAATTGGCAGCCGTTTTGCAATACAAACTTGGATGCATGCTGAATGGGTGTTACAGAAGAGAACTGACTTACTCCATCAGAACAACCAAAGGAGACCCAGAAACCAATTGCTGCCAGCCTGGTATGAATTTGCAACCTGGGTCAGTTCATAGTCCAGAGGAATGCCTAGCAATGCAGGAAAGAGGTCAATGACCTTCCTTGCTCCACAAGGATAAGTACCACCAACTTCTTTCTGTTAACTCACACAAGTTTATCCCTTTTATTGTACACATCTCCTTCCAAGGCTCATGGCCTACCACTCTCACTGTCCCATTCAACATTTTACCCCAACTGCTTTCACCCACCCAATCCCTTACACCAATAACCCTGAATGGTCCCTGTGTGGCCAACTAATGCATCCAGGATACTTCACCTCTCCCTCTCTGAACCCAAACTTCTAAGTCCTTTTGTGCTTCAGACTCTAAAACCTTTCTCTGTTTGGTAAGTAGTCTATGGTTCTATTCTTTCCACCAAAGTGGATAACCACACATTTTCTCACATTGTATTCCATTTGCCATTTCTTTGTCCACTCTCCCAGTCGGACCAAGTCCTTCTCCAATCTCTCCGCTTCCTTTTCCTCCATCGATCTTTACATCATCTGCAAACCAAGCAACAATGCCCTCAGTTCCTTCGTCCAGATTGTTAATGTGTAACATGAATAGTTGTGGTCCCAACACTGATCCCTGTGGAAGTCCACTAGTCACTGGTTGCTATCCTGAAAAAGACCCCAATACCTCCACTCTCTGTCTTCTTCCAGTCAGCCAATTCTCTATCTGTGCCAGTGCCTTGTTCCTAACACCTTGGGCTCTTAACTTATTTTACAGCTTTCTGTGTGGCACATTGTCAAGGACATTAATACTTCCAACAGATATTGGGAAAAATGTGGACAACCCACATGTGTGTTAAGAATGCCAAGAGACTGATGAAAGAACTAACAAAAACATTGAACCGTTTTGGTCATGCATGAGAACAGCCATGTGCTAAAGTGGTAATTCAGCTAACTTACAGTTTATGTGGTAGTACATGAAAATTACTTTCTTGATGAAAAGCAGGATTTTTTAGTGGAAATACAATACCAATATCTTTCCTGGCTTGCATCGGTCTTGTGACTTATACCTTAAGACAGCCACCCCAGGCAGACATCTTACAGGCAGTTTGGTTAAAGTCAGAATACAGGTCACATTGTGCTCATTGAATACATAACAGCCAACAAATGCAGACAATCTGGACTACATTTTGCTCCACTGTCTGGAATCTAAGTTTGGAACTTCCAACCTTAATTAGTTAACTTAGCACAAACTAGGCAACATACCAGAAATGGTTCTGGTTCTGAGGAGCTAAGTGCTGATTAGTGCGTCTACCAACTGAGCCAGTAGGGGAGATGACAAAAAAGAAAAGGAAACAAGTAGGTGCCCTGAGATGCATCCTATTTAATTCATGTGATAGGCCCCTGTACATGCATACAAAGCTCTCTGGCAGTGGAAGTGCAACGAGAGGTCTCAATGAGCTCCACAGTACAGTTTTGAAGTGGTGTCTGAGATGTGCCATAATAATGTTATGTTTTGGTGATGGCAGGCTCCATGGGCTGAAGGTGCAGGCAGTTGCTACCTATGGAGTGTGCCCTTAGGTGTTGTGGCATGGTAGCTAAGAAAGATATCCAGAAAAGACACTTGTTTGTTGCAGAATCCAGATACTTACTTTGACATTTATGTCAAGAACTGTTGCCATTTATTTTCTCTTGCCTGTTGGGGAAAATAACAAGCTGTAAATAAACGAGGTGAGCTTTGGTAACAATAAGAAGAAGTTAATGGATGCAATCGACCCCTCTGCTTTCACTCATGAGATTCTCATCTAGACATTGAAACCTTATGTGCAAAATTGGACTTTGTTTATTGATGTTGAGAATCTCATTCTTTCAATTTCGCAATCTTTTCACAATTGTCTTACCATTACCCACGTCGTTCAGGAACTGGCAAAGTTCCACACTCTGTGATTTCCCCAGAGCTGCCTAGCTAAGCCATTGCCTCCAGGAGCTCCATCTTCAGGATGGTAGACTGGGGAAGTGGGAGGCCTAATTGGAGGGTCAGCAGCATCACTCGGAGAGCTGGATGTTGCTAAAGCAGACAGGAGACCATGATGCACCTAGGAAACATTGTGACAAATCAAAATGAGAAACACCATGTGGCCACAGCTAATACATTATCATTGAACCTCCCCAGAGACATGGCATTTAGCTACAGCTATGGCATTCATATCTCAGCAGAACTGCACTGAGCTGATTGACAGGAGGTATTGATTAGGCGAAAGTGAGGACTGCAGATGCTGAAGACAAGGTTATAGTGGTGCTGGAAAAGCACAGCAGGTCAGGCAGCATCTGAGGAACAGGAAAGTCGACATTTTGGACCGGAGCCCTTCATCAGGAATGAGGCTGGGAACCTTCAGTGTGGAGAGACAAATGGGAGGGGGGGGGAGCTGGGGAGAAGGTAGCTAAGAGTGCAATAGGAGAATGGAGGTGGGGATAAAGGTGATAGATCGGAGAGGAGGGTGGAGCAGATAGGTGGAAAGGAAGATTGGCAGCTAGGACAGGTCATGAGGATGGTGCTGAGCTGGAAGGTTGGAACTAGGGTAGGGTGGGGGGGAGGGGAAATGAGGAAACTGATGAAGTCTACATTGATGCCCTGGGGTTTAAGCGTCCTGAGGCAGAAGATGAGGCGTTCTTCCTCCAGGCGTCGGGTGGTGAGGGAGTGGCGACGGAGAAGGCCCAGGATCTGCATGTCTTCGGCAGAGTGGGAGGGGGAGTTTAAATGTCAGTGTTGAGTTGGTCATCATTAATGGAGATGGAGAGGTCCAGGAAGGGTAGGGAGGTGTCAGAGATGGTCCAGGTGATGGTCCGGGGTGGAATGTGTTGGTGAATTTGATGAACTGCTTAATCTCCTCATGGGAGCACGAGATGGCACCGATGCAGTCATCAATCTAGCAGAGGAAGAAGTGTGGAGTGGTGCTGGTGTAACTACAGAAGATAGACTGTTCTATGTAGCCAACAAAGAGACAGGCATAGCTGCGGCCCATACGGGTGCCCAAGGCTACTCCTTTCATCTGGACGAAGTGGGAGGATTCGAAGGAGAAATTGTTAAGGGTGAGGACCAGTTCAGCCAAATGAATGAGAGTGTCATGGAAAGGTACTGGTGGGGATGTCGGGAGGGGAAGAAACGGAGGGCTTGGAGGCCCTGGTCATGGCGCATGGAGGTATAGAGGGACCTGATGTCCATGGTGAAGATGAGGCATTGGGGCCGGGAAAACAAAAGTCTTGGAGGAGGTGGGGGGCATGGGTGGTGTCCCGAACATATGTAGGTAGTTCCTAGGCAAGGGGAGATAGGACAGTATCGAGGTAGGTGGAGATGATTGGTTAGCCCACAGTCAGTTCCACCAACCTTTTCCCCAACTGGCTCTTTAGCCTCCACTTCAAAGACCTCAACTCTGGCAAGGTGAGTAGAAGCCAGGACTACATCAGGTAAGTAACTCAACAACTCCAATGCCTCCTCCATCCCTTCCCTGTGGAAAGTCAACCACCTTATCACTGATTGGTCTGGAAGAATAAGAGACCAATAAATGCTGGAGATCCCCAAATCAGATTTCAGATTTTCCCGATACAAATCAATTTGCTCAACTAGTCCCAAATTCTCATTATTCGATCAACTGTTCAACTGAAATCTACCATTGTACCAGAAATCTTTTATCTTTTAATTTTACATTTTTGATTCAAAACAGCTGTGAATTCTGAATGGAGCTTCAGTGTCACTCTAAACAGAGCTGAAAGTGTTCTCATCAGCTTAAAGCCCAAGAGAATGCAATCAGCATCAACAATTACTAGAGGGATTCCTGTATCAGACGGATGGTGCCTGTGAGGTTGTCTGAGCAATGACCGGAGGTTTCAGACCATGCCTCATTAATATTCATTCTCACTGCTTCACATAATTAGACCCACATACTGGATTACACACATTGAAATATTTCAGCCATCCACAGGGTACTCGAACGTTTCAATGATGCTCTGAATAAATCATGGCTTTTTCAGAATTTGTTTCCAGGTCTTTTTCAAAGAAAAGGATGTGGAAATAAAAAGTTGGTGTCAGTAAATGTAATCATAAAACTGTTGGATTGTCATTATTGTAATAACAAACCAAATCAATCCCATCCGGACTGAACAGACCCCTACTCTGAGCAGGCACACCTGAAAAATCAGTAAACCTCAGGGATAGACTCAGAAATCCCAGAATCTGAACCCAGTACCATTCTTAAAAAGCTCCTGAGTTCTCCTAATCCAGTGAAAGTCCAGGTCAAGTATGTTTAAAAAAAACAAAAACTTATTGTTTTTCGAATAATATTAACACCCGCTATAGCTCATTTACTTGTGCAGTATTGCATGAGTGTTGCACTGATGCAGATAATGAGATGTTGAACTGAGATTCCATCTGCAGTATCAGGTGGACGTAAAAGATTTAATGGTGTAACATCAAAAATCAATAGGGGTATTATCACTGGTGTCCTGGCCAATATCTATTCTGTAATGCTTTGCATGGAGGGACAGGCACCCATCTCATGCAATAAAGCACGACTCTTATCTTGCTCACTTAGCACACATTTATCCTGCATCACCTTGGTTGCTCACAGCATCTCCATTTTGTCTTCAGAATTGCTGTGGATCTCCAATTCCATGCACAACATTGAGTTCTGGAACTGCTAGTCAAAGGTGCAAATGGTATGCCAATGGCTTTCTGCAGACCCTGAGAAAGGATGTGTGCATGCATAGCCATGCAGCTTACAGGCAAAGTTTTTTGCTTTACCTTTTAGTTCATTGCTACATAACTCAAAACTTGTAGGCTAACTTCCAGGCAACTGTCTTGCCTTGCCTCCTAACACAGACACAAAACCATGCAGCTTGTCACATTTGCCAAAATCGATCAGTGAGAGGGATTGCATGTTGCTGTAATACACTGTGCTATCTCAACGTCACACCTGCAAAATGTGCCAACAGCTTACTTAGCAAATATACTGCAAGGGCTTCGACCAAAACACCATGTCTGAAAGTCTTACGGGAGTGCTCATCAGTCAAGGCAAGAGGAACTGTTGTCAGTCAGGGGACACGAGCAAGGTCAGTCAAGAGTATCATCCAATGTCAGTCCAAGGTCTTGGAGCTGGTCAGGCACTTGGCGCAGTTAGGTTCAGAATAGTCCATGGAGCAGTCCACATCAGTCCAGAACAACAATGAGATGGTGTATAGCTTGATTCTGATGGTTGCAATTATTATGGCAGTTGATCAGATAGCTGAGCATGTGAGATAACAATATATTTGCAAATGTGAGCTTCTATTTGCAATAAAGAATCATCCATGCCACCAATGTGACTTCAGAAGCTTTTCTTTCTCATTTTCCTCCCACTACTCTTATTTGTGATTAGTGGTAATTAACCTGGTGCATGGCAGGGCCTCCAGGCTTACAACAAGCTCTATTACTTTGTGTTCTTCAGATCCAGACACTGCTTTCTTCACTGTATTAAAAGCTGTATGAACTTGTTGTTTGATGATGATTATGTAATGAGTAATTCAGACTGAGCATCTTCCAGGTTACTGGCCAGGTGCCTGCCCCTGATTGTTATCAGTGACTTCTACAGAAAGTATGTCAATGTGAAAACACCTGTGTGAACAGGATCAGGCTTAGCATGGAATGTTCCTAATGAAAATCAAATAACACTCACCATCTAGGCTAGTAAACAAAAATAACCTCATTGATGTGTTACTTGGAAGGTGGTGTTCACCATACCCTTTAGAAGAGAAGAAAAATAACATTAACTTATGAAAGTGCTGGTATCCTTTATTTTAATTCATTTCATGGATATGGACATGACAGGTAAAACCAGCATTTATTGCCCATGCTTAATTACTGTCTGAAAGATTTTAGCATTCCAGAAAATTTGCAAAGAGAATATCAATATTACAACTTTCAAGATTATAGTTCACTTTCGCCCAGACTCCCAAATACCCAGGTTACATATGACAAAATTGTTCATCTGCAGGCAGTTCCTTTTGCCCATCAGATGTGATGGATGGAAGATCATAGGCTCTGGATGCTTAAGTTTATAATATTTACATATGGATGAGCAGAGAGATCTCGCTGTCCATGTTCATAGATCCCTGAGAGTTGCCACCTGGTTTGATAGGGTTGTTAAGAAGGCATACGGTGTGTTAGGTTTGATTGGTAGAGGGATTGAGTTTCAGAGCCATGAGATCATGTTGAAGCTGCAGTTGGAGTATTGCATTGTCACAACGTTGGTCTTTTTACAAGGTTACTGTGCTCTTGAGTTTTTTCCAGAGACGGGGTAATTGGCCAGGCTCCAACTAAGCTAGGTTTGAAAAGTGCATTGGGTCCCTTTTTTTTACCACTAACAGATAATGCCTCCAGCCTCAAGCCTTCATGTCTTAAAGAAAACTAACATAATCAAAGGTGTGTGACCAGCTAGCTGTGTGGCTAGCCTACGTTTAGATTAGAGTTTTGATTCAGTTCAGCAGCAGTGTGTGTGAAGGAAGGCTGCTGGGGGAAGTCCAGCCAGGTACTCTGTCTCTCCAACTTCAAGCTTGTAACACCTGGTTTGTTTCATTTTTACTTCTTGTGCTAAGGGATGTGTTTATTGGGACTGTTGCAAGTAATTTTGGAACAGCATCATTAAGTTAGGATAGTCCGTCGGGTTTTTGGATAAGTTATCGGGTAATCTATTTTCTGATGTGTGTGCCTCATTCTGTAATTTGGTAAATAAATTCACTTTGTTTAAAACTCGGCAGTGGGATCAGCTAATCATTCCGGGAATATCCACAATACACTTCCTTAAAACCTAAAGCAAAGTTAAGGTCTGGGCTACCTGCTTAAAAATGTTTTGAGGGGTCAGATCTGGTCAATAACAGTGTATAGTTCTGGTTGCCATATTCTAGGAAGGATGTGGAAGCATTGGAAAGGTTCCAGAGTGGTTTTACCAGGATATTGCATGAATACAGGGAATATCTTATGAGGAAAGGCTAAGGGGTTTGAGGTTGTTTTTGTTAGAGAGAAGAAGGTTAAGAGGTGACCTAATAGAGACATACAAGATGATCAGAGGATTAGATAAGGTGGCAAGTGAGAGTTTTTTTCCTTGAATGGTGATGGCTAGCACGAGGGGACATAACTTTAAATTGAGGGGTGATAGATATAAGGCAGATGTCAGAGGTAGGTTCTTTACTCAGAGAGTAGTAAGGGTGTGGAATGCCCTGCCTGCAACAGTAGTAGACTCACCAACTTTAGGGGCATTTAAGTGGTCATTGGATAAACATATGGATGAGAATGGAACAGTGTAGGTTAGATGGGCTTCAGATTGGTTCCACAGGTCAGCGCAACATCGAGGGCCGAAGGGCCTGTACTGTGCTATAAGGTTCTATGTTCTAGGTTTATATCTCTTCCATTGCTAACAAGGTTCTCCACACAGCTGCTAAGGTAACTGCAAGGATAAAATATTGCTCAGGATATGAGCCAGCTACAGGAGGATTGGCAAGCCAACTATCACATTTTCCCCTGCCCACTGGCTCCAAAAACAACCAGTAGTCTAAACAAGGTGGATTTTCTACTGCTGCCAGAAACTGAACTTTGGGTTTGTGTGGGGACTCCATGGAATCCAATGCCCACTCACATAGTAAACAGAGTCTAAGAAGTGCCTGCTGGCCTGAACATTCAAATTAGTAAAACATAAGTTGAAGCCAATTAAATGTCTTTCTGGCAACTGTAAAAGTTTAGAACTGGCCTTGGATATACTTTTGAAACTGTTCTAAGACAACACTCACTGCAAAAATTGAAAATTGGCAATAAATAATAGAGAATGCTGGAAAGATTGAAATTACTTTTGTGGAGAGGTGAAAACAAGCACTAAGTGTGCCATACTAGTTTTAAAATGTGGTTTTGGTGCATAATTTTTAACCTAATTGCTGATTGCCCTAATTTGAATTTAGCCTGGAATTCTAAACAGACATTGTAGGTTTCGCGCTCAAGGCCTAATTCAGTCCAATTTTAGTGGACCAGTTCTTGTGGCTCCACTTGCTCCCTTCCACTGAAGGTGTGGAGCTTGAAACAAAGTTGTACACTGCAGGATGACTCAAGCATGCACAGATTCTTGAACACAGCATTCGAAGTGGATAAGGTTCAGAGGAAGAGGGTTGGGGTACCAACAATGGGGAAGGAGTCCACCTCGCACCTCATCCTTCCCCTACACCCACTTCCCCATCTCTCTTATCCCCCTCTCTCTTGCAGTTGATTGCAGCTGCTCGGCGTTGCCTTCCCCATCCTTTCCTTCTGCAGTCCAAAAGGACCCTGAGTAAGATGCTAATGATCGAACCCTCCTCGTGATTCCTCATAGAACACAGAACCTACTCTTTTTAGGTGAAGTCCTCGGAAACTTTCCAGATTAAATATTGACTGAATGTTGGTGAAGTCTTGGCAAAATGCCACAAACAGTCTCCTGATTTCAGAAATCCTCTTCTAACCTCCAGCAGCCATGGACACAAAAAGATGAAATACCTTTAAGCAGGATTTGAAATCCTCTATGATCTGAACTTACTCCCAATCAGCTAGTCACTATTAACTTAGTTCAAGCATTCACCACCAAAATGTTGTGCAGACTCTTTCCTGAATCCTAACAGGCAAGTCAAATTGCAATTAGCAAAGCAACTCTTTGACCAGTTGCTCCTGTTGGTGGCCCCAAAGCCAAGTTGCTGTCTTGCACTATAATGGGATAAACCTGGGTACCAGCTTAAAATAACACCTTGGTCACAATAGAATCATTTTCGAGCCTAAAATATCTTAGCAAAACTGGCCTAGCTAATCCATCAGCACCAGAAAAGAGACAGATTAACGGTTCAGGTGCAGACAGTTTAATGAAGTTACAATCCTACAGGCATAAACAGTTCTTGTCATGCAATGGTAGTATCCCTACCTATGAGCCAGAAGGCCTGGGTTCAAGTCCTACCTGCTCCAAAAGTGTATCATAACATCTCTGAATGGGTTGATCAGAAAATATTCCACAAACCTAACCTTGACCTCACTAATACCTGGATTCCCAAAACAAACTATGCCTGTCTTTTCAGCAAAATTACATTGTTGCTTTGTCTTGTTTTTTTGGAATGAAAACCTTTTATCCCTTGATGAGGCCTATTTTCATATATAAATGGATTATTTAAATCTTTCAGTTTCTTATATCTCTATCTTCTAAGTGAGATTACTTCTGCCATCTCAAGTGGACTTATAGAAATTCCATGTAGGAGCAAATTACTGCAAATGCCAGAATTTGTACTGAAAACAACAAATGCTGGAGATCATATTGGGTCAGGCAGCATCCATGGAAAGAGAGCAAGCTAACATTTTGAGTCTAGATGATGTTTCATCAGAGCATTGATAAAGAGTCATCCAGACTCAAAACGCTAGCTTGCTGTCTCTCCATGGATACTGCCTGACCTGCTGTGATCTCCAACACTTGTTGTTTTCATTATAGAAATTCCATATCATTGTGAATAGAAGAACAAGCTAAGTTCCCGCAAAATGTTGGCTGATATTCATACCTTAGTGAACATCACTAAAACAGATTACTCAGTTATATGTCACATTATTTTTCATAGAATCATTTTCGAGCTTTGTAACTTCATTTGATAATATTGTATTGGGTCCTCCATTTCCTTATTCTATGAAAAAATATACAATGCAAAAATATCTCCTCCATTGTGATGTACTAAGGGGATATTAAGATCCTGAAATCATGACTGGTTGCAAATAAATGCAAGTTATTTTGTTTCTTTCAATGATATTTCTTTATATTCCCTGCATATATAAGCTGTTCTGAAACATGGTACTCAGTTATTGAAAATGTAGATCATAGCACCTTTTGAAATTAAGCAACTTTGTTCTGACTGAAAAATGATGATCAATTTGAATTCCTTCCTTAGTCATAAATTATTCTGAAAAATCAATAAAGTACATCACGGAAACATTGAGTTCTGCTTGTATTCCCAAATTTCAGATTTGTCACCTTAAGACACCATTGCAAGATGGATGGAAAGCACATTGTTCAGCAATGTAACAGATACTCACCCACTGCATACCAGAACTAGGAGTAGTCACCTTATGCAAATCAAAAGAATGTTCTCCATATTGATGTTGTCAAACTGCAGTCTAATAGGGCATCCTAATCATTTATTTGCAAATCCAAGAATCATCAGCCTTAGCATCTATCTTTGCAAAGTAGATGGCAAAAATCCAAGTGGTGGATTTGAATTCTCGCCATGCTAAATATCATTAAGTTCAGCTGAAATGCAGTTTCAGTGTTACATTCAGCCTAAAAAATGCAAATAATATTTTTACCAAAACAAGTGCTTTACATAACTCTGTAATAATCAGGGTGTGGGTGGGGGGCAGGTGGCATTGGAAAAGGGAGAATTGGCCTCCTTCCCTATTGATTTACAGTGTATCCATCCATCCTTCTCTGAACCTTATGCACAAAGCCCTGCAGTGCTGCATTTGAGAAATTATACACTCTCTGTCCTGATGAAGGGTCCTGCCCGAAACATCAACTCTCCTGCTCTTCTGATGCTGCTTGACCTGCTGTGCTTTATCCAGCTCCACGTTTTATTGTCACTGAGTCATCCTGCAACATACCAGCCAGGGTACTTCCCAACCTCTGTGAAAGTGGGTGAGTGGAGCCTGCATTGGTTTAGTTAGCCCTTCAGTGTGAAACCTGCAGTCTGATTACCATCTCTGCTTAAGTCTACCTTTCAGTAAAATTAGCTAAATGGGCAGCTCTATAATGTAACGGAATTTGCATTTAAGAACCTGGCCTGGAGTTTGCATTTAGGGTACAATTGGTGATCTGGAAGAAAATTGTGGCTGTTCTGATCATTTATTTTTCTCGCATTTTCCATTAAAATTAATTTGCGTAGTGCCAAAATTTCAAATCTATCACACAGCAAAACTATTAGACTGTGTTTTGAATTATTTTTTATTTTACTTTAAAAATATCCTTTGATGCATTGAAGAGTGGAATTGATACAGTTTGATTACTACAGCTGGAAATGGTTTAGCATGATATTGAATGGCTGAAAATGACTTTTAAAATATGTATAAAACTATTTTTGAGTTCTATTATGGTACAATGTTCCATTTCTTCATAAATTCAAAATATTGTACAATTTGCTTATTACTGTACCTATGGTCCAAAAATGTTTAATTTTGCAAAATGCTGTAAGAGTTACAAACTTCCAATGGTGATTTCATTCAACCTGGAGATGAAAATCAGTTTTGTGGATGGGACTAGCTTTCATTGTGATATTTTTAAACTTACAGAACACTTGGGGCAAACTGTCTTTCCACTAAACATAATTTCTGCTTGAAATTCTTCAATTATTTTGTGTGGATTATGGCAACTTGGGACAATATGTTCAGAAAAAAAAAAGAAAAATCTCTCCCTGTACATGGATAGTGTGCAAATCTTCTGGTCGTCAGAGATGAGATACATGTTGAGAGATGCACCACGACCTTGTATAAGTCCTAATAAACAGTCCTTTGCTAAAGTTGCCTGTAAAGTTGAAGTTTTCAATGAGGTAATTTCTGCTGCCCAGGACCCTTAACAAATGCCACCCACACTAAACCTAGAGTGAAGCCTTGAGCCAGAAATGTGCAACTTACCTACACATTCAGCCTCAAAATGCTGGACAGTTTAAAGCTATAGTACTTCTATGTTATATAACCAACCTCATTATCCACAATCAGCTCTACAACCATCCATTTACCCCTGACCTGACCTGACCTAACAAACCCTCTTGTTGACACAGTACTTCCCACCATTAATCCAACCTGAATTTTTTCCGATCTCCAAACAATTACTCCTGACTGTATGACTACATCCACCCCTACAAAGACCAGATCTGACAATCCCACTACCCAACTACTCCCCGACCAGTTACTCCTGACCGTATGACTACATCCACCCCTACAAAGACGAAATCTGACAATTCCATTACCCATCTACTCCCCGACCAGTTACTCCTGACCATTTGACTACATCCACCCCTACAAAGACCAAATCTGACAATTCCACTACCCAACTATTCCCTGACTAATTGACTGACCAGACCAAGCAGCCTACTAACCAGCAAATACTCCCATTAATGGACAACCCACTATCATCCATCCACCTCACACACCAACATATCTGCCTTTCTCACCTACTTAACCATTCAATCATTTGGCCTTTGATTAGCTCACAGTCATTTATTAAAAGATCTGAAGCCTTTAAAAATTCAACTCAACACAGCAGGCTGCTCACTTGACTCATTCCTGAGAAGTAAGTGTTATCTTATGACGAAAAGCTGAATAGATTATATTTCAATCTAAGTTCAGCGTCCACATAAAAGACAAATCGAGAATCATGCTAGACAAGCTGCTGAAATGTAAATTCATTAAAGGTGCACAGAAGCTTTTCTGGGATGTACTTAGCAAACACCTCAAGCTGGTAATAATGGAAGATCTATCCTTGCATCTGTAAATTGACTTCATTGACATCAAGCTTGAAGATGTTCTCTAAATTGGCCTGGTGTGTTTTGCACAAGTTCCACACTACAGGAACTATGGAAAAATGTCATTGAAAGAATGGCCTGATTCAATTCACGATGCCCATAACCACATTGGTGTTTTGGGAAGAGCCAGCTCCTCGGGAGTCATTTTTAAAGGAAGGCAGGTCATTACACCAGAATCTTTGCTACCTGATATTTTTCAACAATGTTATCACCCACACATACATCAGATGAGAAGATACATAAGTGTCACAATATTGGCTGCATATCAACACTGACACAATGCCCTTGCAAAGAACTGTGAGGCATACCAAGAGAATATGGCCAAGTCAGCACAAGGAATCATTGATTCTGAATGACGTCCTAGCTCATTCTTGGTCTAAAATTACATCCAACATTGTTCTTGCCCATGGAAATGATTAAATGGCCATTGTTGACTATTTCATCAAGGACTTCATTGTCCATCAATTGTACAATATGCCTAGCATGATGTGTACATGTTAAGCTCCATTTTTAGTTTATTTAACAGCACCAAGGGATCATTAAGAACGATTATCCACAACTTGTCGGTAAACCATTCCTGGACGTGTATGAGTAATAGGGGGTCATTTACACCACTTGTCCACATTATCCCAGGTCCAACAGTCTAGCTGAACATATGATTCACAGAGTCAAAAATCTAATTCTCAAGTGCAGACAGAACAAGCAAGACCCATGCATTAGCACTTACTTTTCAGAGCAACACCTCTAAATGCAATTATTCCAATACCAGCCAAGCTCATGTTTGTTAAACCAGTGCATAACAATATTCTGACTTGCACCCAAAATACTCTTTCTGAAACTGGACAGTAGCATTTAAAACATCAAGAGAAGATAATTAACATAGATGATAAAAATGAAGTTACAGAGCTGCCAAAATTACAATTGGGATAACAAGTTCATATTCAGGATGTCACAGTAGGTAGATGGCATCCAACTGGGTGACAAGGATGTGCTCGAACTGAGATCCAATGAAATCCAAATACATGACAACACAAGGCTGAGACACAACAGAAGGCAAATCAGGGCTGTTCCAGTTTCTCGTTGTTTCCCAGCCCTGTTGCATCATATGTAAGATTCTGAACACAAACATCAACAACAGGCAACATTGATACTAATTGTAGCAATCAATAGTACCTCCAGACAAAGTTACAAACACACCATCTAGACATAGCAGCAAATTACCTGTACATTATAGAGATGTACAGACTGAGTAATTTTTGTAAATAGTTCAACTTTCTTTTGGAAAGGAATGAATATTGTATGTCTTGCATTTGAGAGAGTTCTACCGTATGTGTCTGCTTCATAACTTGTAATGTGTTTTACTTTTTCAAATAAACTGAGCCACAGAGTTAATCAGTTCCTGGTGAGCGATTGATTATTATTAGCATGACAGTAAACAAGCATACCTTTTCTTTCGCCACCACCTCCCCAACTTCAAACCACCCTCCATCCCTACCCCACTCTCCTACTCTCACTGGACTGACCCTGGAGTGCTTATGCTGCTCACTACTGCTTCAGCTGACTGAAAATGAGTAAATCCATTGGGTCAGGGAAAGCTTTTAATCTCCACAAAACAGCCAAAAGGTTTATAGTGTTCATAATATTTTTTAGCTACAGAAGTTCAAAACTAATTAGTTCAGATGACAAGAACCATTCACTAATGTCAGAACAATTGACTGGAAATTCACTCGTATAACCACACAGGCATACGTGATACATGACTAAATGATTGAATTCCTTCTGCAGTTACCACTGTTAAAATTCACTGAATTATTTTTTTTCTTCCAGTAATCTATCTTTTTTCTGAAAGTTTATAGTTCAAGCCCATGACAATGGTGACTGCTACATTCAATATCTTCAGCACAGTAAGTCAGTGTTATCAGGCCAATTTCCCATAGGCAGGGTGGAGCTAATCTTCAAACAAACATTGTCAACTCGTGTTTTTTTTTATTTGGAGATGCTGGCATTGGACTGTGGTCTACCAAGTTAGAAATCACACAACACCAGGTTTTGGTCCAACAGGTTTATTTGGAAGCACTAGCTTTCAGAGCACTGCTCCTTCATCAGGTGGTTATGGCACCTGATGAAGGAGCAGCACTCTGAAAGCTAGTGCTTCCAAATAAACCTGTTGGACTATAACCTGGTGTTGTGTGACTTTTAACCGTATTTGCTTCAGCAGGTCTCTGACTTGCAGAAACTACAGGAGGCATTTGTCCCTTGATTAAACTGGGGTCTTGCAACCAGTTGCAGAGAAGAAAAATAAGAATGCTTATTTCCTTGATCACAAGTAAGTCATTTTAGTAAGATACAGTATATGACCATAAGATCTAGGAGCAGAAATGGACACATGCAACATACCAATCATTTTGAAAGATGTCCTAAAACTATAATGCTACTATCATCACAATGTAAAATGAGCTTCATGTAAATAATGGTAGTGTAATTGATCATTTGCCTCTTACATGAATTAGAGAGAAGATAGCAGTCTAGAATGAGGATGTGAAGAGAAAGATCCGAGATACGATACTAGAAAATGGTAATTAAGAACCTATGATGTGGAGACATAAACAAAGTAGTGTTACAATACACAAGGAGTTGGAGAGACCTACCTTTTGATAAGGAGCAAGCAGCCTCAGGGACAGCCTGTGTAGGCAGCCTGAGATCTTTCAGCCCAGTATCTCAGTATGTAGGTAGAAATATTGGCTTAAAGCACAAGATAAAGCAATATGCATCACAAGTATAATAACAAGGCCAAAGCTTGTAGCACTAGTTCACGACCAATAGCTCCTAAATGTCAAGAAGAAACTTCAACAGATTTTTAACTATTAGCAGTAAAGTTGGGAGTAAAAATTGAATTTGCAACTATTTTACCATTATTATCTTTTCAACCATAGCAACAGATTCTTCTTCTGAACACATAGTCAATTTCTTGCTGCAAATTTGTTCATTTTGAAAATGTCCACAGTACTTCAGGGTTCAGACATATGTTCATGAAAACAAACAGCATTCCTAATCAATATTATCATGGATGAACATGCCATTGTGCGCATAGCTTTCAAGGAAATTTATACAAGCATCACCAAGAGCTTTAATTTTATTTCATATGCAATTATAGGACCATTTCTCTTAATTACAAATAACAATGGTATATGTTGCATGTGCTCTTATATATTATATTCGAGGTTCCAAAAAAAATTACATCCAAAGCGCAAAGTCTGCTATACCTTCTTAGATTACTGACTTATAACATCCTTTCCAGGATATCTTTCTGTACATTGAACTTGAAAAACTATTTATAAGACAATAATGAGCTGGCTCATGTCCAACTGTCAAATGTTTTGCATGTATGCCTTGTTGAGTCCACTGGCTTATGTACTTAAAGTAAACCTTGACCCACCCAACCTTCAACCACAGTATTTACACAACAAATATTTCAAAATTTCTTATTGCTGACTTCCTGTAATGATTGTATAAGATTATTTTATAGCAGCCATTGCCAGTCAAACTGTCTCTCTCTCTCTCTCTCTCTCTCGAGGGATTTCAGCAGAGTGCAAGTCCACCTGCTTTCCATGAAGCTCTGCTCAGGACTGGGTTAAACAAATAACTGAAAACAAGAATACCAATAGTGAGGCACAGGTGTTGAGGCACGACATTGATGTTAAAACAGGCTGGGGAAAAACTCATTTCTTGCCTTTCTGGAGGTCCACCACCTAACAGTTGCTACTATCTGAAGCCTGTTCAACTGAATATTTGCGAAAAGGTGGGCCTAATTTAATATAGCACGCACAGAAAAGTTATAAGCAGGCTATGACGTTAGTTCTACCCATTAGATAAATAGAATTCCCAGTGAGGGCCTTAACATAAGTTCTATTTGCACTGAGAAGGAACAAACAGAAAAAGAAATGGTATTTTATTACAGTTAGGAAGCTTTGAATCTGTCTGGAAGTGAAATTTGCCTGTTATCATGATTATTAACTGTAATCTTAGTAACTCCTTTTATCTGTATTTGTTAAAATATTTGTATCTGTACAGATTCCTTCTTCACTCTGAAGCCACCAATTTGTAATTAAGCGTAGATTCATAGATCTATGCAGAGAGAATTGAACAGTGTAAATCTCCTTCACCATTACCACCTGCCCACCCTTTAAGCCTGGTTACCATTGCTCCCCATCCCCTTCCCAAACACTATGAACACTTGCATTTTCAGATATTGATTCAGTAGCCAAGAACCCTGCTGGTTCAAATCCTCTAACAAACTTGGGTCAATAAGGATAAATGTTATAGTTCTGACAGAAGCCAGCTAGCTAAGAATGAAACTTTTAAGCTGTTTCAGCTTTATGTGGCTCTGACCCACATTGGCAACACACTTATTAATTGGCTGTCAGAGGAAAAAACAATGATATAATAAAGATGGTAGTGTATTACTCATGTCACTTGATAATCCAGAGGCCCAACCTAATTCTCTGGGGCCAAGTGTTCAAATCCCATCATGGTAGCTGTAAAATTTAAATTTAATTATAAGTCTGGAATTGAAACAGAATCTCAGTAATAGTGACCATTCACAATTGATTGTTATTAAAACCCATCTGGTTTAATAATGTACTTCAGGAAAGGAAATCTGCCATCATTTCCTGGTCTGGCCAACATATAACTCCAGACACACAGTCATGTGATTGGCTCTTCATTGTCCCCTTAAATGATCATGGCAAGCCACCCATTTCAAGGGAATTTAGGGATGGCAATAAATATTCACCTTGGTAGTGACGTCCTCATTCCATGAAAGAAAAGCAACAGAGAAAATAGCAGTAGGAGTAAAGGAACCATTCTGACAGATACAGATGACTGATTACATAGAGACAGGCCAATTGGCCCAACAAATCCACGCACCACTCAATAAATTCTTCAATATCTAACACAATCAACATAGTTTTGAAGCTCTTCTCTGTCCGATGCTTATCTATCAAATTTCCCTTTAAGTACATCAATACAATTCATCTCAATCAGTTCCTTCGATTGTGAGCTGCATATTGTTGGACTGAGGACTGGTGCAGATGGTCAGCGGCTTGCGAGCCTGGACAGACCATGTGTGGAAGCCCCCTCCACTGATCTACAGCAATGTGATGTTTATCTGTAATCTGTTTATCTGACTATAATATTTATCCTTCTAACTTTGTAACTTATGCTATGAACTACTGTAAGGTCATAAAGTCAAAGAGATGTACAGAATGGAAACAGACCCTTCAGTCCAACCCGTCCATGCCAACCAGATATCCCAACCCAATCTAATCCCATCTGCCAGCACCTGGCCGATATCCCTCCAAACCCTGCCTATTCATATACCCATCCAAATGCTTCTTAAGAGTTGCAATTGTACCAGCCTCCACCACTTCCTCTGGCAGGTCATCCCATACCCGTACCACCCTCTGTGTGAAAAAGTTGCCCCTTAGGTCACTTTCCCCTCTCACCCTAAACCTATGCCCTCTAGTTCTGGATTCCCCCAATCCAGGGAAAAGACTTTGCCTATTTACCCTATCCATGCCCCTCATAATTTTGTAAACCTCTATAAGGTCACCCCTCAGCCTGCAATGCTCCAGGGAAAACAGCCCCAGCCTGTTCAGCGCCTCCCTATAGCTCAAATTCTCTAACCCTGGCAACATCCTTGTAGATCTTTTCTGAACCCTCTCAAGTTTCACAACATCTGCTGTGGTTCTGTTCGCCGAGCTGGAAGTTTTTGTTGCAAACGTTTCGTCCCCTGTCTAGGTGACATCCTCAGTGCTTGGGAGCCTCCTGTGAAGCGCTTCTGTGGTGTTTCCTCCGGCATTTATAGTGGCCTGTCCCTGCCGCTTCCGGTTGTCAGTTTCAGCTGTCCGCTGTAGTGGCAGGTATATTGGGTCCAGGTCTATGTGTTTGTTGATGGAGTTTGTGGATGAGTGCCAAGCTTCTAGGAATTCCCTGGCTGTTCTTTGTTTCGCTTGCCCTATAATGGTAGTATTGTCCTAGTCAAATTCATGTTGCTTGTCGTCTGCGTGTGTGGCTACTAGGGATAGCTGGTCGTGTCGTTTCGTGGCTAGTTGATGTTCGTGGATGCGGGTCGTTAGCTGTCTTCCTGTTTGTCCTATATAGTGTTTTGTGCAGTCCTTGCATGGGATTTTGTACACTACATTAGTTTTGCTCATGCTGGGTATCGGGTCCTTCGTTTTGGTGAGTTGTTGTCTGAGAGTGGCTGTTGGTTTGTGTGCTGTTATAAGTCCTAGTGGTCGCAGTAGTCTGGCTGTCATTTCAGAGATGTTCTTGATGTATGGTAGTGTGGCTAGTCCTTTGGGTTGCGGCATGTCCTCATTCTGTTGTCTCTCCCTTAGGCATCTGTTGATGAAATTGTGAGGATATCTCTTTTTTTGCAAATACCTTGTATAGGTGTTCCTCTTCCTCTTTTTGCAGTTATGGTGTGCTGCAGTGTGTTGTGGCCCTTTTGAACAGTGTCTTGATGCAACTTCGTTTGTGTGTATTGGGTTGGTTGCTTTCATAGTTCAGGACTTGGTCTATGTGTGTGGCTTTCCTGTGTACCTTAGTGGTGAATTCTCCGTTTGGTGTTCTCTGTACCCTCACATCTAGGAATGGGAGTTGGTTGTCCTTTTCTTCCTCTCTCGTGCATCAGATTCCTGTGAGTGTGGAGTTGATGATCCTGTGTGTATTCTCTATTTCCGTGTTTTTAATGATTACAAAAGTGTCATCAACGTATCTGACCCAGAGTTTGGGTTGAATTTGTGGTAAGACTATTTGTTCTAACCTTTGCATTACTGCTTCTGCTATGACTCCCGAGATCGGTGAGCCCAGGACAAACAGGAAGACAGCTAACAATCCGCATCCACGAACATCAACTAGTCACGAAACGACACGACCAGCTATCCCTAGTAGCCACACACGCAGACGACAAGCAACATGAATTTGACTAGGACAATACTACCATTATAGGGCAAGCGAAACAAAGAACAGCCAGGGAATTCCTAGAAGTTTGGCACTCATCCACAAACTCCATCAACAAACACATAGACCTGGACCCAATATACCTGCCACTAAGCGGACAGCTGAGACTGACAACCGGAAGCGGCAGGGACAGGCCACTATAAATGCCGGAGGAAACACCACAGAAGCGCTTCACAGGAAGCTCCCAAGCACTGAGGATGTCACCTAGACAGGGGACAAAACGTTTGCAACAAAAACTTCCAGCTCGGCGAACAGAACCACAGCAACGAGCACCTGAGCTACAAATCTTCTCACAAACTTTGAACACCTACGGGCGAGAGACACTATGACAAGCCAGGAAATGGGAATCCTGCACTAACCGCCTAAGCGCCACATACGAACAACTCCGGTTCCTGCATGAATGTCGAAAGAATCGAATTCTTCAACCAAGTGTCAGATACAAGCCACCAGTCAACAATCCACAAGCCAGGGACACAGCCAGACAGAACGGACTCAGGATGATCCAGGTAATGATTACAGACGTGCACAACCGACTTCACAGATACAGACAAGAAATTGCGCGCCAAAAGTCGTTAATTTCAAAAACCACGAATCAGGAATGGACCCTGACCATAGAACAGGCTGTCACCATTGGACAGAACAGGACTACACACCGCAAAAAAACGGCACTAATAGAAAAAATGGCCAAACTAACACACAACAAAGAGGACACCACAACACACACCAGGTTTAAAAACCTCTCCCACAGACAGCTCACAGACACGGAAAGAACAATACTGGCCAAGGGACTCAACTACAACCACAGGGACGCCTAGACAGCAGACTTCCTAGCAGCACTAGAATGCACACTCAGGAACAATGGACTGACAAAAGAGACACAACAAACAGTGAGACAAAGTATCGTACCCCTGATAACAAGGAAAAGACAAACACATAATCTCAACACCAAGGAGAGGGAAGCACTAAAATCACTAAAAAAAAATAAGAACATAATCATACTACCAGCAGACAAAGGCAGAATGACGGTCATCCTGGACAAAGCAGAGTACATCCAAAAAGCACAACAACTACTTGCAGATACCAACACCTACCAAAAGAGGGAGTTTGACCCCACCCCACAGCTCACCAATAGGATAAATAACACACTGAGGAACCTACAAAAAAACGGACAGATAACCAGGTTTGCCCTACAGAGAATGAAACCAGAAAGCAACAACACCCCCAGATTCTATGGACTACCTAAAGTGCACAAACCAGACATCCCACTCAGACCCATAGTATCACTACCAGGGACACCATCACACAAACTGGCGAAAGAACTACAGCAGAAACTAAAACACTTGATCAGCGGATCCAGACACTCTATACAATCAACACAGGAATTCTTGGACATCATCAGAAATATACACATAGACATAAGAAACCATGGTCTCATTCGACGTAACGGCACTGTTCACGTCTATTGACAAAGCCCTAGCCAGAGAAACAATAGCCAACCTGCTGAACAGACATAACAGGCAACAGGACGTTGAACCCATCAACAAAGACGGCATACTTAAACTACTGGACTTGTGCCTCACAACACACTTCATATTCGACAACTAGATATACGAACAAATCAACGGAACACCCATGGGCTCACCGATCTCGGGACTCATAGCAGAAGCAGTAATGCAAAGGTTAAAACAAAAAGTCTTACCACAAATTCAACCCAAACTCTGGGTCAGATACGTTGATGACACCTTTGTAATCATTAAAAACATGGAAATAGAGAATACACACTGGATCATCAACTCCACACTCACAGGAATCCGATTCATGAGAGAGGAAGAAAAGGACAACCAACTCCCATTCCTAGACGTGAGGGTACAGAGAACACCAATGTATCTGACCCAGAGTTTGGGTTGAATTTGTGGTAAGACTGTTTGTTCTAACCTTTGCATTACTGCTTCTGCTATGAGTCCCGAGATCGGTGAGCCCAGGACAAACAGGAAGACAGCTAACGATCCGCATCCATGAACATCAACTAGCCACGAAATGACACGACCAGCTATCCCTCGTTGCCACACACGCAGACGACAAGCAACATGAATTTGACTGGGACAACACTACCATTATAGGGCAAGCGAAACAAAGAACAGCCAGGGAATTCCTAGAAGTTTGACACTCATCCACAAACTCCATCAACAAACTAATAGACCTGGACCCAATATACCTGCCACTAAGCAGACAGCTGAGACTGACAGCCGGAAGCGGCAGGGACAGGCCACTATAAATGCCGGAGGAAACACCACAGAAGCGCTTCACAGGAGGCTCCCAAGCACTGAGGATGTCACCTAGACAGGGGACAAAACGTTTGCAACAAAAACTTCCAGCTCGGCGAACAGAACCACAGCAACGAGCACCCGAGCTACAAATCTTCTCACAAACTTTGAACACCTACGTGCGAGAGATGCTACGACAAGCCAGGAAATGGGAATCCTGCGCTAACCGCCTAAGCGCCACATACGAACAACTCCGGTTCCTGCATGAATGCCGAAAGAATCGAATCCTTCCACCAAGTGTCAGATACAGGCCACCAGTCAACAATCCACAAGCCAGGGACACAGCCAGACAGAACGGACTCAGGATGATCCAGGTAATGATTACAGACGCGCACAACAGACTTCACAGATACAGACAAGAAATTGCGCGCCAAAAGTCGTTAATTTCAAAAACCACGAATCAGGAATGGACCCTGACCATAGAACAACAAAAACTTCCAGCTCGGCGAACAGAACCACAGCAACGAGCACCCGAGCTACAAATCTTCTCACAACTTTCACAACATCTTTCTGATAGGAAAGAGACCAGAATTGCATGCAATATTCCAACAGTGGCCTAACCAATGTCCTGTACAGCCGCAACATGACCTCCCGACTCCTGTACTCAATACTCTGACAAATAAACAAACGCATACCAAACGCCTTCTTCACTATCCTATCTGCCTGCGACTCCACTTCCAAGGAGCTATGAACCTGCACTCCAAGGTCTTTTTGTTCAGCAACACTGCCTAGGACCTTACCATTAAGTGTATAAGTTTTGTTCTGATTTGCTTTTTCAAAATGCAGCACCTCGCACTTATCTGAATTAAACTCCATCTGCCACTTCTCTGCTCATTGGCTCATCTTGTCAAGATCCTGTTGTAATCTGAGGTAACCCTCTTCGCTGTCCACTACACTTCCAAGTTTGGTGTCATCTGCAAACTTACTAACTGTACCTCTTATGCTCGCAAGCAAATCATTTACGTAAATGACAAAAAGTAGAGGACACAGCACCGATCCTTGTGTCACTCCACTGGTCACAGGCCTCCAGTCTAAAAAACAACCCTTCACCACCACTCTCTGTCTTCTACCTTTGAGCCAGTTCTGTATCCAAATGGCTAGTTCTCCCTGTATTCCGTGAGACCTAACCTTGCTAACAGTCTCCCATGGGGAACCTTGTCGAACGCCTTACTGAAGTCCATATAGATCACATCTATCGCTCTGCCCTCAGCAATCCTCTTTGTTACTTCTTCAAAAAACTCAATCAAGTTTGTGAGACATGATTTCCCATGCACAAAGCCACGTTGACTATCCCTAATCAGTCCTTGCATTTCCAAATACATGTACATTCTGTCCCTTAGGATTCCCTTCAACAACTTGCTCACCACCGAAGTCAGGCTCACGGGTCTATAGTTCCCTGGCTTGTCCTTACCACCCTTCTTAAACAGTGGCACCACGTTTGCCAGTCTTCTGGCACCTCAGCTGTGACTATTGATGATACAAATATCTCAGCAAGAGGCCCAGCAATCACTTCTCTAGCTTCCCACAGAGTTCTCGGGTACACCTGATCAGGTCCTGGGGATTTATCCACCTTTACCCGTTCTTTATTTCTTTATTTTGTATCGAAGATTTGTACCTAGGTACTTTGTACCTAAGATGGCACAGTGAGGGGTAACATTGTAAACTTTTCACTGTAATCCTGTACTACTGTACTTGAATACACATAACAGTAAACCTAAATCTATTTTCTCCAATTTCTGGGTGATGCGTTCTTCTGAATTCCCTATTTGACTTCTTGGTAATTCTTTTATCTTGATGGCCTTTAATTTAGTTCTTCTGCACAATGCAAACTGTTTCCAAAATAGAATGTTTATTTGTGAAATGGTGCTAGAAAAGTCCATTTACTATGTAAGGAGCAGTATTAGCAGTTTAGTCAAGGCAAAATACTGCAGGTGCTGGAAATATGAAACACAGAGCATTCTGGAGAAACCCAGCAGCTTTGGCAGCATCTGTGGAGATAGAAACAGAGCTAAATTTGACTCTTGGTTTTGCAGTATGACTATTCTTCAGAACTAGCAGCTTCCTGGGTGGTTTAGCTGATCTGTATGGTGCATGCAATCCTCCCGCAATAAGCAAAAACCTTAGTAATCCGTTTGCCTTTTTTTAGGATTTTGTTACCATATTCTTCGCCACATTTTAGTGATTTGTGTTCTTGCACTTCCGAATCCTCTAGCTCTTGCACCTCATTTCAATTCTTACTTCCTGAGTATATGTGACCTCCTTATTTTTCTTATGAAAATGCAATGGCTCATGATTACCTGCGCTTCTTAAATTCATTTTGACCAAATATACCCTTACACATGTCTCTAATCGGACGACATCAACTGTATTTAGATATGTTGTTTTTAATTCTGAAGTCCATAGCAGCAGTATAAAGAGTAAACCACAGTGGCAACTACCTGACCGTTATGGGACTCCAATTGCAAAGGTTATGAAAATCTGAACCTTGTCACACATCAACCCGAAATTCTCGAAAACAGTCTGAGACTGCAACGGAAATGCAAATTGTGAGAGATTTGTACTGTGTGCTGAACCAAAGGCAAAATTATCTGTATCATATGAGAGGCTAAATGAACTTCCGAAATATGTAAATTATGAATGACCCAAAACATTACCCCAAATGCTTAGAGTTGAAATGGTTTTATGACCAACACTCTTTGTCTGCAATGTTTCTTGTGTTAAAGGTTTATTAGAGCTGAAAATGTGTTGCTGGAAAAGCGCAGCAGGTCAGGCAGCATCTACGGAGCAGGAGAATCGACGTTTCGGGCATGAGCCGTTCTTCAGGATTCCTGAAGAAGGGCTCATGCCTGAAACGTCGATTCTCCTGCTCCTAGGATGCTGCCTGACCTGCTGCGCTTTTCCAGCAACACATTTTCAGCTCTGATCTCCAGCATCTGCTGTCCTCACTTTCTCGTTGAAGGTTTATTAGTAAGGTAGTCTGAATTTTTTAAACACGCTGTTGTTACTTTGTAATGAAAGAGTGCCTTTGTTAATCAATACTTCAACTCTTTATCAGATTTGCCACAATTTATAATATCTCATGACTTAAAAGACTCTATCTTTACTTCTTCACCCTATCACCTGCCTCCAGAGATTCAGTTTAATTAGGCATCATCTCATGAGATGTTGGTCCTTGCTTTGGTGGTCAACCCTTTGACTCATGTGACTGAGGAGCCACACTCTGGCATGGCAATCTCTGCCCCATTTACTACAGTAGGGGACAGTGGGCTGAGACAATGATTAGAATGCTGGTCTCTGTTTTCTTTGAGCCTTCTTTTTAGTCATCTGAGGTTTTAATTTCTCCTCACTGCTTCCAATGTTCTTCCAAACAGTCAACTCACAGAGGTCATGACTGTCAGCAACTGACTTCCAATTTGAATTGTCAATGTCTACCACCTTGCTTGCAGGTGTTCTTGTAGCTGAGGTACAGACTTCAAAAGGTTGTTGCCCTGCAATTGACTGTACTGAGGATCATGGGTGTACAGCTATCATTCAGTCAATGATTATCCCCCTGATTATTGCTCTGTAATTGTATCATTTGGGTTAAGGGACATGTCCACTGCCTTCAACGGTTTCACCAATGGCATTTTCTCCAACATCAAGTAACTCAAAGCTGTTAATTCCATATTTCACAACTTGACTCATAATTTTCTGTTAATATAGCCAAGAAGAGAGACTCCAAAAGCTTGCAGTTTCAAGTAACACCTGTTAGACTATAACCCAGTGTCGTATGATGTTTGACATTGTTAGTGTAGCAGCACCCAGCAGTCTGCAGTAAGACCTAGACAGCATTTGTGCCTGTGATGACAAGTGATAGATATATTCATGCCACATTGAACGTCGATGAATGAAAGGCCAAATGACCTCTTCTTCACTATGAACAGCTTGGCTGTCTGTATCCTGGGGAGTCACCAAGGTCCAGAAACTTAGGCCAGCTGGCCACATCAACAGCATGACTGCAAGGAGGGCAATAACTGCATAATCTGTGACAAGTAGCCTCCAATTGAATCTCAACACTACTTCCAGGCTCAGATTGGTATTTCTGTCCTGGAGGGATATAGTACTACTGAAAGAGATTAAAAAATACACAGGATGGAACACCTCAGCTAACTGATTCTCCTGCCATTGAACTCAATATCTTCTCCTTTACAACCAGTAATTTGCTTCTAAACCTTAAAACACCCTACCAAAGATTGTAGCAATTCATTAAGAAAGTCAACTCAGCCTTCCCGAAGGAACCAGGTATGTTCAGAAAGTAAGAACTTACCAGTGTAACAATTGTCACAGGAGCAAACAAAAATCACAGATGCCTTTAGCACTTTGAAGCTCTGTTTAAAATTTACTTTTTTTTACTATCAGTGAGCATAGAGCCAAATAATTTAATTGGACATTTAAATATTAAGGTTGTTGTATACGAAGGGATGTATCACCAATCTGTGCATATTCCAGTAATCAGACTATAGGCCATTTCAGTGACAGACGTAGCTCCATTAGTAGCTGTAAGGGTAACAGATGTGTTAAAAAATTTATGCCATTGGGTCCTTCCAAACACCAGCAGGAGGTGTCAGCCAAATTTCCAATCTATAATTTTGTTGTGTCACGCAGGGTGTCTGTGCAAGTTAATTAATCTATTTCCAGATGGAATATACACAAAGCAGTGTTGTTAGTTTATCAACTCGCTGTATTTCATAAACTGTAGGGAATTTTGGGTGAAATGGCCATCACCCATTGACAATTGGGACTTAAAGAAATGTGCATAGGAATATAAGCTAACTTGGCAGTTACTATAATTTGTTGATTTTATTTCAATACATGGCACCATCGTTATTTCAAATGTCAAGATTCTGGATGGATTCTGCTGCTTACTCTATTTCAGTACCTAAGAAGTAATTGTAAAGAGTAACAAATAAGCTGCATGTTATAAGCAGGGTCTTAGTGGAACTGGTCATCAACATTCTAATGCAAAATTGCAGTTCTGCAGACTGGGCCTGTCAAATTTTATTAACCTTTCCTTCCTGCTGTAGTTTGCATGAGTTCACACCGTACAGCACTCATTTTTAATGGAACAAATAAGAGGTTAGCTAATGGCAAATGGGCAGCCGAAAATCACCTTGCAGATATTTATCGGCACAAGGAACTGATCATTTAACAGGAAATACCAGTACACTGGGATTTCACATGGAATTTAAAGCATATTCTTTATTTTGATTCTGCAAAAAAAGTTATTCTATGTTCTATACTCTATATTCAAGGGCAATTTAGAAGCCATTTCTTTACCAAACGCACAAATGATTCACAACTGATCAGGTTATTAAAGAGGCAAAGTAGAGTATATTTGCCAACTAACAATTTTTAATTCAGCCCAATTAATTTGTTCCGCATATACTCCCTTAACAAAAGTCTATCTCAAACTTCCTATTAAACAAATAATGAGAGGTATTATACACTTTAAGTTGGCAAAAACGATGTGTTGTCAAGGTGATGTTGATAGGTGGGAAGGATATAGCCCTTTGAGCCACCTGGCCTATATCCTTCCTGTTCCCTTCCCACAAAAATATACAGGTGCAGGGAGGTAACGTCACTTGGAATATTTATCTGCTCTTTCATTGTGCAATTGTAAACCCACACCTTTATGACTAAGAATTTGACAGGTGTAGTACATTTCAGGGAGGGACACAATATTTTAACCTTTAAGGCTTCTTCAGATTACCTCTACTCTAATGTGTGCATATGCACTTAGGCTATGACTCTGTACACATAATCATTTGCACAATAAGTGTAAATAAAATAAATTTAAAAGAAAATGAGTATTCAGATCACCCAGTAGCTCAATAGTATATCACTGTGAGCAACTAAAACATAGAGTCAGAAAAGTGGAAGATTAGATTCCTGGTCTGTGGTGACTAGGTTTATTTGTGCCAGGATGGAAAGAAAATTGTTAGAATTGGCCTCAGTGCCTTGGGTTAGGGTGGAAAAATTGGACGGGATTCCCTCCTGATTATTGTCCTATGATTCTTCGTGAAAACATGCATACGTGGAGTTAGGTGAGGTTAAGTATAGACTGAGCTGTGATAAATACTCCCTCTCCTTTCAATCTAAAAGGACTGTCAACAGTCACTGTTAAGATTATGTATGAATAATGGAGATTTGAAAAAGGGTGTGGAACCAATAGAACAGCATCCTAATGTTGAGCTCAGCATCTTTAGAAGCTGTCTGCAATACATTGATGAGAAAATCATCCAAAAAAGGATATAGATATGCTCCATTTGAACAGTACATAACTATGGCTCACAAATAAGCATAAGTAGAATATACACAAGCTGCTTCAAGTATTCTGATTATATAAGTTTCACTTAATTTACTCTGGACACTTTTTGTATACCATCTGCAACTTCCCTTTCCTTTTCAGACTTTGAATGGGTTGTCAATCTCTGAAAACTGTATTCAGCTTTCCTGTAACTCTTTACTTGAACTTATCCAATAGGATTCCAAATCTCTCAGAGCATCAAGACATCCCTAAGCAAAGTTATGCAAGACATTATTGATAACTGTAATGTATTATACTTCTTACTTCTTCACGATGTCTCTGTAACCGTCATTGATTGACCAGTCTGTCTTGTTGCTATGAGGCTCATGGCTCTATCTGCACATTGGAGGATAACTACCCTTGTCGCTTCTTGTGGTCTGTGGCCTGAAATGAGTTCCCCTTACCTCAGAGTGACTGCTGTCTGATGCTGGGAAATTTCTGCAAACTCTTTTATTTACACCTTTGTACATAATATTGTTCCCTAAAAGTACGTCTCTCACTAGTTCAGATTATTCTATCCTTCTTCACAGTCTGTTTCACATGATTGCTTAAGCCACTGTTACATCATGATATACATCACCATCTCAATATCAAGTCTATTCTCAATATACTATAGCTCTCCTATCAGTTCACATTCAGAGATAACTCCCAAGAGATTAAATTTCACTTTGTAATATATTTCTCATCTGTAAATCTAGGCCTTTCAACCTTCCCTGACACCTCATCAGTTTGAAATTCCAAAGTTTTGCTGTAAAGACAGCCACTGAATATACATCTGCAGTCACCTTTGGCTATATGTTCTTTTCAAAAAATGTTCAAATTAAACATTCAATATGCTCATAGGTAACCCAGAAGTATGATCGGTGGTTGGCACAATATCTGCAGGAATGGACCTGTGCACTGTGGGGAGGCAGATTTATATTTTAGTAGACGTCTTCAATTATGTGGAGACACAGGTCACAGTCTATAAATAATGTTGTATTAACCAATTTATGAATGACAGGTTTAATAATGCTAATTTGCAAAATTATTCCAAAAATGACACTGCCTGCAGTGGCAAATTACAGATCCGAAAGAAATATCAAGCTTAACCTGTTCAATAACACATTCCTTTATCAATTATTCCTATTGCTGCTTCTGATCGTCATAGTCTGTTCCAACTGGTAAGAACATAAATATGTAGATATGAACTGTACTGTTATCATTAGCAAATATATTCTTAACAAAGCAAATTCACACCTTAAAATTTAATACAAATATATTCAACTTTTATTATAGGTATTCAATATCTATTTTACATAGAAGTAAGACTGCAGCTGCTAAATATGGAGAAACTCTTCAATATAAATCTGATGAATGCAATATCCATTTACATTCCTCAATCTTAAAGCAGGTAACCTGTTTATTTGCCATTTTATAGGCCAGATAAAAGCTGTTAATCTCCATTGAAACCTGATTATGGCCAGGAAATAAAACGCGTGCAAATATTTGCTTTTACTGTGTTTCTGAAATGAGATATGATTACCGCTGTAATCATTCTACGATGAAAACTTCAACATGAAATCGTGTGATAATGGTTAAAAATAGGATTGGGCTCACCTATGGTACCCTTTATAGTCAAGTATTCTTCAACTACCTGCTCTACAGGCTTGAGAATGAAGAGTGGGCTGTCAGACATGATACTGGAGGGTTGCCCAATGCCCTGGTTTTGTACTCTGCTTTTCATGAAGATAGGATAAAGCCCAAAGCATTTGTTTCTAATTCATTCTTAGGAAGTCACTGGCTAAATTTATTGCCCACTCTTAGTTGTCCTTAAGATGGTGGTGGTGTGCTGCCTTCTTGAACTGCTGCAATAGATACGAGAACAAGGCCATTAAAAGAAAGAGAACCATAGCTTCGACCTATTGATGCTGAATGAACAGTAGTTCAAGGCAGGATAGTGTGAGGCTCAGTGGGATCTTGTTGTTGTGATGTTCCTATGTATCAGCTGCCCTTACCCTTCTACATGATAATGGTTGTGTGTTTGAGAGATGCTGTCTTAGGAGATTTGGTGAATCTCTGCATTTTATAGATAGTACACACTGATGCTCCTAAGTATTAGTTATGGAGGGAAGTTTGTAGATGTAGTACCAATAAAGCAGGCTCCGCTGTTCTGAATACTGTAAAAAATCATGAGTATTGTGAGACATTCATTCATCCTGACAACTGGGAAGTATGCCATGATACCTTATACCTTGTCGATAATGAACAGGCTTTTGGGGAGTCAGGAGGTAAGTTACTCACTATGGGAATCCTGGCCTCTGTTCAGCCTTTGGGCCATTATATTTATGTAACCAGTCCAGTTCCATTTCTGGTCAATGGTAACATTCATGTGATTGATAGTGGGAGAGTTGGGAGATGGTGATGCCATTGAAGATCAGGGGAGATGGTTCTATTCTCTCATGTTGGAGATAGTCATTCCATGGCATTTTTGTGTCGTAAATGTTAGTTGCTACTTTGCAGCCCAAGCGTGAATATTAGTATTTGGACACAGACTGTTTAAATATCCGAGGAATCATGACCGTGTTGAACTTTATGCAACAATCGACAAACATCCCCATATCTGACCTTATAATGGAGGGAAGGGAATTGATGAAACAACTAAAGATGGTTGGACCTAGGACATAAATGTGAGGAACTCTTGCAGAGATGTTCTGGAGCCAAGATGAATGACCTCCAACAACCACAAAGGTCTTACTGTGTGCGAGGTATGACTTCAAACAGCAGAGAGTTTCCCCCTCATTCCCAATTACTTCATTTTTCTTGGGCTTCATGATCAGGCCAGAGGATATAGGAGCAGATTTAGGCCATGTGGCACTTTGAGTTTGCTCCACTATTCAATCATGTCTGCTATGTTTCACAATGCTATTTTCCTGCCATCTCCCCAAAACACTTGATCCCCTTACAAATCAAGATGTAATGCCACATTCAATCAAATGTGGCCATGATTTTAAGGGCAGTCATTCCCACTTCACCTCTGAAGTTCAGCTCTTTTGTCTATTTTGGACCAAGTCGATAATGAGGAGCTGAATAGCAATTATTGACATTGCCAGGTAGATGCTGAAAATGTGTTGCTGGAAACGCACAGCAGTTCAGGCAGCATCCAAAGAACAGGAGAATCGACGTTTCGGGCATAAGCCCTTCTTCAGGAATGAGGAAAGTGTGCCCAGCAGGCTAAGATAAAAGGTAGGGAGGAGGGACTTGGGGGAGGGGCGTTGGAAATGCGATAGGTGGAAGGAGGTCAAGGTGAGGGTGATAGGCCGGAATGGGGTGGGGGCGGAGAGGTCAGGAAGAAGATTGCAGGTTAGGAAGGCGGTGCTGAGTTCGAGGGATTTGACTGAGACAAGGTGGGGGGAGGGGAAATGAGCAAAATGGAGAAATCTGAGTTCATCCCTTGTGGTTGGAGGGTTCCTAGGCGGAAGATGAGGCGCTCTTCCTCCAACCATATGCCAGTGTTGTAGCTCTATTGAAACAGCTTGAATAGGGTTGTAGTAAGTCTGGAGCACACCTCTTCAGTGTTATTACTGGAATGATACTAGTGCTTATTGCCATAGCAATATTCAATACCTGCATCCATTCTTGATATCATGTGGAGTGAATTTGATTGTCAAAAAATGACGGGGATATCAGGAGAAGGTTTTACAACCTAAGCACTTTTGAACTGTACATCACAGTTGTAATTTAGGAAATGTGCCAACCATTTTGCCATTTTAAGGTTCCACATTTATCAAAGAGATTACAGCCAGCTAACCTGTGTTTGAATAATTTTAATTGAGGAATAAATATTGATCAGGACATGAGAAGTGAGCGAGCTGGCTTTTCTTTGAAATAGCATCATAAGATTAATTACATGCTCTAGAGCATATGAGTTTGCCATCTTTTCCGAATGGCAACACTTCACTAATACCATAGTGCCATTAGCAATTGAGCAACAACCTAGATTTGTGCTCGTCCTCTTGAGAGTGGGTTACTGGGTATAAACATATCAGGTGCTTGTAACCTGCCACTAAGCTATTCACAAACGGAGAGAAATGAAAAGATCAAAAATAAAGACCCACCCAACATAATGTGCAAGATGTATACTTGAGCTAAATTCACAACTAATTAAACAGTGAGTGTAATTGAACATTCAACTATGCACAATGCCAATTCAAAAACAGTTAAGAAACTAAAAGTTTCAACAATAGAACTTTGTGGATTGTACTATTTTCAAATTACTGTGTATTGAGCTTTGCTACCTTTTGCAATAATTTTATGAGAGGTATAATTTCCACCAACAAATATGAAGTCTGACAAATGCAAAATTCACAAAGCTGGTTGGCATGCTAGTTTGGAGGCACCATTCTGTCCAAGACTATTTGACCAGAGAAGGTGCCAGCAACAGAAATTTAACAGACCAGAAAGTAGTGGGTAGCAAAATAAAGAGAGTTAATGGCCTCATAAGGCCTATTGTCAGAGACCAAATGGGCCTATCCAGTCAGCCTATATGCCCCCAGTTTGTTGGGAACTAGCCCATCTGCCTAGAAGTGGCTTCCTAGCAGCAAACCTGGGGAAATCAAGGCCAACTCTTGCTCCCTGTCTAAGGTTTTGGATAAAGGCTGCCTGTGCAGCATATCCTCCTCTACAATGGTAGCCCAGCTGCTGCCATCACTCTTAAAATTTAAAACTATTCAAAGTTATAAAGGGGGGCTTCAAGAAAGAAGTGTCCTCTTCCTTGCATTCTTATTTGAAATTGCTGGGTTGCTCCTCCTGAGAACCACCTATTGGTTATCCTACCCAATGCCTGAACACATCCAGCATTGTTAGTTCAACATTGAGCCCTTGCTTTGACCAATAAATGTCCAATTCATGGAAAATTACTGCCACGTAAATATCTCCTACACAATCAAGGGTTGTTACCAGCAGTTGACACCAGCATTAGGGTCCAACAGAATGTCTAAACCTTTTTCTATAAATTCATTCACTAAGTTTGGGATTTCTGGCTGACCAGCATTTATTGCCCATCCCTAATTGCTAGAGGGCAGTCAAGAGCCAACCACTTTGCTATGGGTTTGGAGGCAGACCAGATAATGATGGCAGATTTCCTTCGCTAAATAACATCAACAAATCAGATTTATTTTACAACAATTGCCATTAGGTTAGGTTTTCGTTGAACTGAAATTTCACTACACAAAAGTGGATGCAAGCCCATGCCCTCAGAACATTAAAGTGGGTTTTTGGATTACGAAACCAGTGACATCACCACTACACCAACACCTCTCCTGCCTCAGAAGCATTACTTACTCTTTTACATTTCATGGACATTTTCTGCTATGAAGCATTTTTTTTTTTAATCAGCAGTCTCAAAGTTTGCTGAAGTGTTATCTTGATTTGTGGCATATTTCAAATAACAAAAATATCATTAAAAGTTACTATTAACTGTGCATAGGAAGCAAGTTTCCTTCCCGGACTCTATTTTAGTAAAAACAGTCCATTTTGCCAATTTCGATGTACATTTTTAATATTCAATTAACTCTTTTACAATCAAATTATCTATAATTTTCACAACCCGAAGAATCCTTAATTGGGAGGTATAGTGTGGGGAAGCCTGTTGAGGTTATAAAAATGATGGATGTCAACACTGAGTAATGAAATGATATTCTGTTTTCTGATAAAGTAGGTTTTTTTAATGCTGCTATTTATCTGGCAGTGCAGGAATGAGCAACAGTATAAAAATGTTGTCATCTATCTCTTATGCGAAGTATTTGCCCACTTTGGGCAAAAGTGATAATGGCCACTGGAAGCATCCACCCAACTACATGCAAGCATATTAAAATGATGTGATAATAATAAATGATAAAGCATGTACTCACCTGTGTTAACATTGCTACCTCCAGCTAACCCAGCAACACTGCTTGAGAAAGCAAGGATCAGTTTTTCAGTGTTGTCAGATATTCCAGGCTATTGAAAGTATCATATAGAATATCCAAAAGTTATATCTACTTTATCACTCTGTACAAATATGTGATCACAAATGATTTCCATTCCCAGTTTATGTGCAATCTGCAATATTGTATCATAGGTGTTTGATTTCTTAAAATTTGTCACATTGCTTTCACTTTAAGGAATTACTTTTACAGCAAGAAAACTGGATGTCTGGGCGCATCCTAGGAGGTGAAAGGCTATCTTATGTGGCCTTGGCTGATATCACACATACAAATTAATGGTATTTAAGCTACTACTCAGTATTAAGCTATAGCTTTTTTAATGTCAAAGGTGTCCAACCACTGGCTTTCATGTTGCCGATGAAGTTTATGCCTCAACCTTGCTTCACACTGGATGTTTGTAGCACAAAAAGAGGACATCTCCCACCTGCTGATTTTAAATCAATGACCTGCAACAAAAAAGGAATAAACTGCAGCTCTTCTGGAAATGACTAAAAGTAGGTAGACAATAGGAGTAAGATAATATTAACAATGTTCTTTAGTATAATGGAATGTGGACACATTAATGATAGTGATTTAAATGATAACGCCACCCTGATATCAGAAAAATACAGCATAGTAGACTAGAAAGCAGCATTGTAATGGTCAGGAGAGCACCACTGTACGAGAGAGCTGTATTTAGGCATCTTTTTATTTGTGTAAGTCACAAGTAGTGAAGATAGCAGGAGTGACTTACCCCAGGATAAGGACAAAATAAAGAATGCTTGGGATTAAAAATAGCAGCAACCTAGTAAAATAAATGAACCTCTAAGAGTGTAAATATAGTCACCAAATGCCCTCGAGAACCAAGACAGAATTGAAGCCATGAATGGATAAACAGTCTGACCACAGAGTGCTCTCAAAATGTTCTGACAACAATATTGTCTTAAAACAGTTTATTTGAAAATAAATAAAATGTTGTGTTCCCCTACATTACAAGGGACAATACCTCATATTGACTGTATCATATTTAGGGACTTGACTGAATTTCACTTCTGACAGGTACTATATCAATATAATTTCTCTTAGTCATTTCTTTCTTGGGCAGCAAAATTGGTAATAGGACAGGAAGTTGCCAGTAATAGTGTTGTGCAGGTAGCAGCAAGTTTTTCAGTTGTTACTATATTTTCTGCTTGATCTTTGAGTTTCTATCTCCATGCTTTAGCCTAATGAATAACCCAACCAAGCTCTTTTGGTTAGCACAGGTTGGCACGAACAGATATGTTCATAGTCAAATTTCTAATCAGGGAAATCTACCCAACTTGCCCACAACTAATGGGACAAGCCAAAGGTTTCTGGCAACTTCAGGTGTGTAGTTTACTGTATGTATGTACTAAGACTTTGTGCATTTAAACGTGAGTTTTTAAAAAATATTTCATAGCATTCATATCTCCTTATTAATCACTATGTAGTCAAAATACTCGGCTTGATTCCAGACTATGTCCTCCATTTAAGATGGTGACGAGGAGGAATTATTCTGTAATTATCCTGTAATTCTCTAGTGGGATCTGTGTCACTATAAATTCAAAGTTGAGTCAGACAGCATTTTGATCGACAGGAAAGTTAAAAGTTTTGATTGGGACAAGGGTGAGTAGAGTTTAGGTCATAATCAGGTCTAGACTAGCTTTGCCCATCTGATTTTTCCAGGTTATATGTTGATTAAAATTCCCCAAAATTGTTGCCTAACTTTCCTGACAAGCTTACATTATTTATTTATTTGTCCTGCATCCTACCATGTGGTTATTGTCACAGGTCCTGCATTTCATTTCCATGTATCTCCTTGCCTTTATAATTTCTCATCTCTACCCAAACCACTTTTACATTCTGGTTTCCTGAACTTAGGTCATCCTTCTCTATTGTGCATTAATTAGCAGAGCTACGCCTCCACCATTTTTCATTCCACTGTCCTTCATAAATATCATATACCCTTCAATATTCAGGTCTAAATTCCCCCATGTCATCCTACAACCATCTCTCTGTAATTTTGATTGTCATGTTTATTTATTCCTATTTCTGCTATGGGTTCACCTGTTTAATTTCAAATGCACTTGGGTTCAAAGCCCAAGTATTTTAACAATTTTGTACACTATCTAGCCTTATCTATTGATTTACTCTTCAATGTGTATTCTCTATCCCTTGCTCTTGCAGTCCATCATTTCCTACAATAATGTCTTTCTCTCTTCCTTACCCCTATCATTTGATTGCATATTTCCAAACCTGATCCCGTTCCTCACTATGTAATTTAAAACCTTCTCTACTTCCCAATTATATGGCTTGCTAGAATATTGGTCCCAGTATGGCTCAGATGAAGACCATCCCAATGTCCCATTTTCCCCAGGACTGGTGCCAGAGTGCCACAAACTGGAACCCAAATTTAGAAGGAGACCTCAAAAGTGATCATATATGAATTATTACCTGAGCCATGTGCAAATTGATATAATTGAGGAGAAAGTGATGTCTGCAGATGCTGGAGATCAGAGCTGAAAATGTGTTGCTGGAAAAGCGCAGCAGGTCAGGCAGCATCCAGGGAACAGGAGAATCGACGTTTCGGGCATAAGCCCTTCTTCAGGAATGAGGAAAGTGTGTCCAGCAGGCTAAGATAAAAGGTAGGGAGGAGGGACTTGAGGGAGGGGCGTCGGAAATGCGATAGGTGGAAAGAGGTCAAGGTGAGGGTGATAGGTCAGACTGGGGTGGGGGCGGAGAGGTCAGGAAGAAGATTGCAGGTTAGGAAGGCGGTGCTGAGTTTGATGGATTTGACTGAGACAAGGTGGGGGGAGGGGAAATGAGGAAACTGGTGAAATCGGAGTTCATCCCTTGTGGTTGGAGGGTTCCTAGGCGGAAGATGAGGCGCTCTTCCTCCAACCGTTGTGTTGTTGTGGTCTGGCGATGGAGGAGTCCAAAGACCTGCATATCCTTGGTGGAGTGGGAGGGGGAGTTGAAGTGTTGAGCCACAGGGTGGTTGGGTTGCATGGTCCGGGTGTCCCAGAGGTGTTCTCTGAAACGCTCCGCAAGGAGGCGGCCTGTCTCCCCAATATAGAGGAGGCTACATCGGGTGCAGAGGATGCAATAGATGATGTGTGTGGAAGTGCAGGTGAATCTGTGGTGGATATGGAAGTTTCCTTTGGGGCCTTGGAGGGAGGTGAGGGGGGAAGTGTGGGCGCAAGTCTTGCACCTCCTGCGGTTGCAGGGGAAGGTGCCGGGAGTGGAGGTTGGGTTGGTGGGGGGTGTGGATCTGACGAGGGAGTCACGGAGGGAGTGGTCTTTACGGAATGCTGATAGGGGAGGGGAGGGAAATATATCCTTGGTGCACCTCACCCAACCCCGCCCCCAAGCCGATCTCCGTCCCCGCCCCCAGGCCTAACCCCGCCCCCACACCCAGCTCCAGCCCCACACCAGGTCCCAGCTCCCAGCCCTGCCGTGTTTTCACCATCCCTCCAGACCTACCCCTCTCTGAGGATGAAAGATCAGTCCTCAGCAGAGGCCTCACCTTCATTCCCCTACGCTCTCGGATTAATGAGTTCAACACACGGCGTGACATCGAACAATTCTTCCGCAGCCTTCACCTCCGCGCCTACTTCTTCAACCAACCTACTTCTTCAGCCCACCCTCTGACGACTTCTTCTCATGCCTCCAACACACCCCATACACCTGGACACCCCATGCAGGCCTCCTACCTGCCCTCGACCTCTTCATAGCCAACTGCCGCCGCGATATTAACCGCCACCTGAACTGCCCCACCCCTCTCACCCACTCCAACCTCTCACCCTCGGAACGCGCAGCCCTCCACTCCCTCCGTTGCAACCCCAACCTCACCATCAAACCAGCAGACAAGGGAGGCGCGGTAGTAGTTTGGCGCACCGACCTTTACACCGCTGAGGCCAAATGCCAGCTCGCAGATACCTCCTCCTACTGCCCCCTTGACCATGACCCCACCCCCCACCACCAAACCATCATCTCCCAGACCATCCATAACCTCATCATCTCGGGGGATCTCCCATCCACCGCCTCCAACCTCATAGTCCCACAACCCCGCACCGCCCGCTTCTACCTCCTGCCCAAAATCCACAAACCTGACTGCCCCGGCCGACCCATTGTCTCCGCCTGCTCCTGCCCCACCGAACTCATCTGCGCATACCTTGACATGGTCCTGTCCCCCTTAGTCCAAGAACTCCCCACCTACGTTCGGGACACCACCCATGCCCTCCACCTCCTCCATGATTTTCGCTTCCCCGGTCCCCAACGCCTTATCTTCACCCTGGACATCCAGTCCCTGTACACCTCCATCCCCCATCACGAAGGACTCAAAGCCTTCTGCTTCTTCCTTTCCCGCCGTACCAACCAGTACCCTTCCACTGACACACTCCTTCGACTGACTGAACTGGTCCTCGCCCTGAACAACTTCTCTTTCCAATCCTCCCACTTCCTCCAAACGAAAGGAGTAGCCATGGGCACCCGCATGGGCCCCAGCTATGCCTGCCTCTTCGTAGGATATGTGGAACAGTCCATCTTCTGCAACTACACTGGCCCCACCCCCCACCTTTTCCTCCGCTACATCGATGACTGTATCGGCGCCGCCTCGTGCTCCCACGAGGAGGTTGAACAGTTCATCCATTTCACCAACACCTTCCACCCCGACCTCAAATTCACCTGGACAGTCTCAGATTCCTCCCTCCCCTTCCTCGACCTTTCTATTTCTATCTCAGGCGACCGAATCAACACGGACATCTACTACAAACCGACCGACTCCCACAGCTACCTGGACTACACCTCCTCCCACCCTGCCCCCTGTAAAAATGCCATCCCATTCTCCCAATTCCTTCGTCTCCGCTGCATCTGCTCCCAGGAGGACCAGTTCCAAAAACGTACAACCCAGATGGCCTCCTTCTTCAAGGACCGCAATGTCCCCCCCGACGTGGTCGACGATGCCCTCCACCGCATCTCTTCCACTTCCCGCTCCTCCGCCCTTGAGCCCCGCCCCTCCAACTGCCAACAGGACAGAACCCCACTGGTCCTCACCTACCACCCCACCAATCTCCATGTACAGCGCATCATCCGCCGTCATTTCCGCCACCTCCAAACGGACCCCACCACCAAGGATATATTTCCCTCCCCTCCCCTATCAGCATTCCGTAAAGACCATTCTCTCCGTGACTCCCTCGTCAGGTCCACACCCCCCACCAACCCAACCTCCACTCCCGGCACCTTCCCCTGCAACCGCAGGAGGTGCAAGACTTGCGCCCACACCTCCCCCCTCACCTCCCTCCAAGGCCCCAAAGGAAACTTCCATATCCGCCACAGATTCACCTGCACTTCCACACACATCATCTATTGCATCCTCTGCACCCGATGTGGCCTCCTCTATATTGGGGAGACAGGCCGCCTCCTTGCGGGGCGTTTCAGAGAACACCTCTGGGACACCCGGACCAATCAACCCAACCACCCCGTGGCTCAACACTTCAACTCCCCCTCCCACTCCACCAAGGATATGCAGGTCTTTGGACTCCTCCATCGCCAGACCACAACAACACAACGGTTGGAGGAAGAGCGCCTCATCTTCCGCCTAGGAACTCTCCAACCACAAGGGATGAACTCCGGTTTCACCAGTTTCCTCATTTCCCCTCCCCCCACCTTGTCTCAGTCAAATCCATCAAACTCAGCACCGCCTTCCTAACCTGCAATCTTCTTCCTGACCTCTCCGCCCCCACCCCAGTCTGACTTATCACCCTCACCTTGACCTCTTTCCACCTATCGCAATTCCAACATCCCTCCCCCAAGTCCCTCCTCCCTACCTTTTATCTTAGCCTGCTGGACACACTTTCCTCATTCCTGAAGAAGGGCTTATGCCCGAAAAACGTCGATTCTCCTGTTCCCTGGATGCTGCCTGACCTGCTGCGCTTTTCCAGCAACACATTTTCAGCTCTGATCTCCAGCATCTGCAGACCTCACTTTCTCCTCAATTATATCAATTTGCACATGGCTCAGGTAATAATTCATATATGATCACTTTTGAGGTCTCCTTCTAAGTTTGGGATGCAGCTGCTCATTCTGACTAAGCAGAATCTTTCTCTGTCCTATCTTTATTGTTGGCAACTACATGATCCAGGATACACTTCAGGGAAATCTCTACAATCTCAGTTCATACAGAGAGAGAAGTGGACGGCTTGTGCCCATGAAAAAAATGAATTAGCAACTTCAGGGAATAAATAAATGTAGTTTTAAAAGTATAAAGATTCCAGAAATGTAGAGATTAAATAGAAGCACGTTGATGCTCTTTCTGTACTCTTGAGGTAGAGCAGGTGAGTTTACATATCACTTTGGCATTCAATTGAGCCATTATTCAGACTCTTTAGAAAATTTCACAATTGCCTCCAGTCCTTTCAAAGGGTCAGGAGAGTACTTCAGATAAATCCTGTTCAATAATATCAAAGCAGGTTATATTACATTATTCCCTGCCTCATGTATTCTTTCTCAAAGCCCTCAGGCCTTTGTCTTTGACAAGCTGTTTCTCATTCGTGATCAAATGCACACTGCTTTTAACAAGTAAACCAAAGAAATGCAGGTGCTGGAGACCCGAAACAAAATCAGGAATTACTGGAGAAATTCAGCAGGTCTGGCAGCATCTGTGGGGGAGAAAGAAAGCAGAGTTAATGCTCCAAGTCCAGTGACTTGTCATCAGGACTAACAGCAGCTAGGAAAATGTGGTATTTACGCTGAAGGCGAAGTGGGGGAGGGGCGGGTTTGATGAGAAGATGTGAGCAGACAGGTGAAGCTGGAGCCCTGAGATTCACCAGCAACTTCCATGGCAGTGTTTAATGAGAACATTTGTCCCACAGACTTCAGAACAGAGACTGGCACAACACAAGTAAGATACACACAATGTTTCAGCTCATATATATTTAACGCTTAGCTTGATTCGGTTTTGAGATATGTTGCGTCCAGTTTAGGTTAGTCACTGTGTGCTAGTACCTGGGGCCAGCTGAAATTGAGCGTGAATTGAAAGGTACATTTGAAAATAAGTGCACATGAACAACTTTCTAACTGAGAATGTAATTCTTTGTTGTAATTTCCATGCATAACCAAAGTAAAATGATAGAAAAACAGTGATGAAACCAGCAATGTTGGTTTTCAGTACCAAAGCCTGTACGTGCTCCCTAAATATCCTTGCAATCTTTGGCCATTCAATCAAACCTCCCACAGAATCCTCAGGCATCAGGGCCAACAGAGTAACTCTGACATTAAACCTTGCAGCCACCATAATGTTCCTGTCATGTCTTCCCAATGTGATTTGTGTTTTCTTCTCACTTTAAAGTTGTTAAATTCTGCAATTATTTTCAAATGTACCTTTCAATCAACACTCAATTTCAGCTGGCCCAAGGAGACTAACACACAGTGACTAACCTAAACTGGAGGCAACAAGTCCCGAAACTGAACCAAACTAAAGGTTAGATATATATGAGCTGAAACATTGTCCATATTTTACCATGTATTGTGTCAGTCTCTGCTCTGAAGTCTGTGGGACAAATGGTCTCATTAAACATTGACACAGAAGTTACTGGTGAATTTCAGGGTTTCAGCTTCACCTGCCTCAATCCTGTTGCAAGCACTTTCTCCTTGAAAATGTTTATTTCTGGAAATAACAATGCTGTATTACTTTCCTTGTCTTCATGCTTTTAACTGGTGCTGTTTGGCAATATTGTCGTAAGATCCTTCTTTTAAAGTTGTTAATTCTACTAAAAGTCATGTTGTATACTTATACTGCTTACTAGGGATTTCCTCATGCGTTTTCAGGCAAAATGGCTGTGTCATTTGGCAGATGGTGGTATCCCAACTTCGAAGAAGTAAAAATGGACAATTTCCTACCTTTCCTGGCCCAATAGACAACACACATTCTTTTGTGCGTTTTTCTCAAATAAAATCTTGTGCCTGGAGCCTTTGTAAATTCGTTCTGTTTGAACTATGATTTAAATTATGTATCGCCCACCCTTTTTGCAGCCTCAGAAGACTTTTAACTACCTTCTTTTGTGGGACTGTCTGCTTTAGCTTTTAATTGCCCCATTTGCTACTTTAACAACGTTCCATGTTGTGATGTTCCCTGTGCTGTGATTTCAGTATAAAGTATGGTCCTTGATTTCCATACTGCAGCTGTGCCTCGTGGTTTTCACTTGCTCCGGTTCCTACTGTGAACTGTTTTGGATTCAAGCCTTCTCAGTTCATTTCTTATGCCACTAATTTATAGTTTTTCCTCTGACACGACAGAGATTGTTATTGCTACTCACAGAGTTGTGGTATGTTTACTTCCTAGCAGACCTCTAACACACCTTCAGATTTTTGCTTCTCAATGGAACCTGCAATAGTCAGTGTGTGGCTCGTCTTTAAGTTGTTCCTGGACCACACGGCTTCTTCTATGCTTCTTACCAGGACTGAAGTAAAGGCTGTAACCTCGAGTTTCTTCCTTGTTGGCCTTTCCACAAGTTGGTGCTGATTGCTTATCTATTTAAGTGCTTGTAGCTACAGACCATCTGTATGAGTATTTCCGAAAGGAATAAAGAGGGCTCTTGTGGTACAGTGCCCAGTAGGTTGGGTCTAACGGGATCCCACCAATTCCAGTGTTGTACTGTAAAATCTCTGAATGGGTTTTTTTTAGAATAGATTACTTACAGTGTGGAAACAGGCCCTTCGGCCCAACAGGTTCATACCGACCCTTCCGAAGAGAAACCCACCCAGACCCATTCCCCTACATCTACCCCTTCAACTAACACTACCGGCAATGTAGCATGGCCAATTCACCTAACCTGCATATTTTTGGACTGTTGGGGGGAACTGGAGCACCTGGGGAAAACCCACGCAGACACGGGGAGAATGTGCAAACTCCACACAGGCAGTTGCCTGGGGCAGGAACTGAACCTGGGTCTCTGGCGCTGTGAGGCAGCAGTGCTAACCACTGTGCCACCATGCCGCCCAAATTTCGGATTGATTAGAAAATCACCCAAAAAGAGTAAAGGGGCTCTTGTGGCACAGCAGTAATGCCTCTACCTCTGATTCATGTCTCACCTGCCTCAGTGGTGTATAATAACATCTCTGAACAGGTTAATTAGAGCATATCCAAAAGGAGTAAAGTATTTAAAGCTGTAAACTCACTTGGTTTTCTGATTTTCTTTTTCCTGGGGTCAAAGAACTTTTTAACCATTGTACCATGTGGTATGAAGCAATGATACCCTCCACTGATCACCATGTGTTACCTGTAGGTAGAAGGGGGCTATTATCGTTCTTCTTTCCTTGGCTGGATCTAGGGGCCAATTTGGTAAAGGTACAATGGTAAAGGAAAAACCATAACTGAGTCCTAAATGAAACCCTTGTCATATTAAAAAATGCATGATAGTAACTAGGTAGAAGTTACATTAGCTAGACATACATTGTTATTGATTGTTTTGAGACATATATGATACATTCGGGCGGCACGGTGGCACAGTGGTTAGCACTGCTGCCTCACAGCTCCAGAGACTCGGGTTCAATTCCCGCCTCAGGCGACTGACTGTGTGGAGTTTGCACATTCTCCCCGTGTCTGCGTGGGTTTCCTCCGGGTGCTCCGGTTTCCTCCCACAGTCTGAGGATGTGCAGGTCAGGTGAATTGGACATGATAAATTGCCCGTAGTGTTAGGTAAGGGGTAAATGTAGGGGTAGGGGTATGGGTGGGTTGCGCTTCGGCGGGGCGGTGTGGACTTGTTGGGCCGAAGGGCCTGTTTCCACACTGTAAGGAATCTAAGAAATAGTCCACATTTTTTCAGATTTATTTTGGTATCATTACACAAGACTGTATAGCATCAACAGATTGGTTGAGTTTAATGCTATCTCCAACATGAATCCTTTCAAAATTATTACCTTCTAAAACAAGCAGCAGCTAGGGTTGAAACACTGCCACTTTCTTCATGAGAACCTGCGCACAATGCAATCTCTGTATACATTATAGTGACTCCAATTTTTAACACAAATTTACTCTAAGCAGTAATAGGGCAGCACAAAATGCTAACTTGGCTACAGCTCCAGCAGTCAACTTGAAACAGTCACAAACCACCAGCATATTGCAGATTTAATCATTTTTGCTATCTCAGCAAGGCAGTAGTGCAAAATGTGCCAATGAATTTTACAGCTTTCTCAAAGTCGAGGGTGCGTTCAATGATAGCCTATCACTTTGCCAGATAGCTTGTATAGAAGGAAAACCCTCAAAAACCGCAGCAGGAAGGATGTCCACTTACAAGAATGCAGTAGTCTGTGTGACAACATACAAAGAATCCTAAATATCAATGTAAGGTGTGTGAAGGCAGTCTGGGAGGGGCTCTGAAATATGTTGTTGATTATGTATGTCTCAGCTGTTGAGCATTGCAGGAGCTTCAACTTGGACCTGGGCCCTCCTGCATTAATAACATTCTTTGTGGTGAGCTGTTCACCATGAAAGGTCATCAGTGATCTTTGATGTTATTCAAGGGGAAACAGAGTAATTTGAAACTTTTTCTTTGGCCAACTTCTGGCTGGCACCATGGAATTTCTGTCCTCATCATCTGGGACTACTTTTGTTTATACCATGGAATTTATAATTCTTTTCAAAAATGCAACCTTAAGCATCTTGTCATTTGTCAATATAATTTTTTGTTCCACGCTGACTATGTTCTCTGGCTGACCATTGATGCTTTGCATTCTTTCAATAATGATCAAGGTTAACTGCTTAGATTTCAGTATGGCAAACAGTATGGTCCTCTGATTCTAATGTTGACTTCAACGGCTTCAGACCTTACAATACCTCAATGTTCTTTAAAACAGGTTTGCAGATATTATAAAAGGTATGTGTTGGCATTTCAGGGGTTAGGAGATGAATGGATTCTTGTTCAAGGAAAATTAGATTCCAGGTAATCCAAGATGGGGAACAGGAAAATGTTATGGCTGTAAGAGCTGCTCCTTTTTTGAGGTATTTTAACTGTTGCAGCTGACTTCCTTGAACTCTTAAAGCAGTAACTACTGTTTTATAAGCAGTTGCACTGTTTTGGAACTTTGGGGGAAGAAAGATCAAAACAACAGCACTTTAAAAAGGAGGAGGACAGACAAAGATGGTGACCACATAGGAAGTGATTCTGAGAAAGAGACCGACAACACTGTCTGACCTGGCAGTGAATTTGTACAGCTGCTGCTTCGCTGTTTAGTTTCAAGTTTCTCTGGACATTGGTGTTGTTCAAAGAAATTCACAGCTGACTTTGAAGAAAAACCTGTGTTGAGGAGCTCACAGCAGAGGGCAGAGAAGTGGCTAGTTTTTAAGTGTAGTCTTGTTTTTGTAAATCTACAACAGTGAATAGAGTGGTTCTTTGATGATTACATGTTTTTACTGAGATCAATCTCTTGGTTAAAAATATAAAAACATATGTAGTAAGCTAGCTGGGTGCAGTGCTTTTAAAGCTGAAAGACTGTGCCTTTTTCTGGGTCTGTAGATTGTTAAGGTGCTTTAGTAGAGTGATGTACTCTTCCTGTTAGATGTGGGAGAGTTTCCGTGTTACTGATGATTATGTCTGCAGGAAGAGTGTTTGGTTGTGAATCCTATCGGATCACATGGATCAGTTGGAGCAACAGCTGCAGGCAATAAGGAATTTACAGGATCTAGGGGGTATGATGAATGGTAGTTGCAGGGAGGGAGATAAACTGAAGATACAGTCAGGTAGATAGGTTACCTCCAGGAAAGGTAGTGGAGGCAGCCAGGTAGTGCACTAGTCTGTAGCTAGTCCCATCTCAAACAAAAATGCTGTTTTGGAAAATGTAGCAGGTGATGGACTATCAGAGGAATATAACACTGACAGCCAGGTTTCTGGTACAGAGACTGGCTCTAATGTAACGAGAGGTACACTAGGTTCCAAGCGATCGATTGTGATGGGGGACTTTCTTGTCAGAGGCACAGACAGATGTTTCTGCAGGCGACAACGAGACATCAGAATGATATGTTGCCTGCCTACAGCCAGGATCAAGGATATCTCAGAAAGATGTGAAGAATATTCTCAAAGGGGAGAGGGTTGTTATGCACATTGCAATTAACAACATTGGAAAAGAAAAGGACGAGATTCTGATGACAGAATATGGAAAGTTAAGCAAGAATTTTAAAAGTAGGTCCTCGAAAGTAGTAATATCTGGATTATTCCAGGTGCCACGAGTGAGTGAGGGTAGCAATAGAAGGATAAAGGAGATGAATGTGTGGCTGAGGAGCTGGTGCAGGGGAGAAGGATTCACATTTTTGGATCATTGGAATCTCTTCTGGGGTAGAGGTGACATGTAAAAGAAGGACGATTGCACCTGAATTAGAAGGAGACTAATATACTGAAGGGAGATTTGCTAGAACTGCTCGGGAAGATTTAAACTAGTAAATTGGGGGGGGGGGTGGGATGCAGGGGATAGTGAGGAAAGAGATCAGTCTGAGACTGGTACAGTTCGGAAAAGGAGAAAGTCAAATAATCAGGGAAGGCAGAAATAAAGCAGAGAATGACATAGAACTGATAAATGAAACTACAATTATTTCAATGCAAGATGTCTAACAGGAAAGGCAGATGAACTTGGGGTATGGTTGGAAACATAGGAGTGGGATTTCATAGCAATTATAGAAACACAGTATAGATGCTATAGGAAGAATAGAAAGGCGGGCAAGAGAGAAGGGGGAGTGGCATTTTTGACTAGGGATAACATTACGGCTGCACTTCGGGAGCATATTCCTGGGAATATATACAGGGAAGTTATTTGGGTTGGACTGAGAAATAAGAAAGGGATGATCACCTCATTAGGATTGTACTATGGACCCCACAATAATCAGCGGGCAATTGAGAAACAAATTTGTAAGGAGATCTCAGTTATCTGTAAGACTAATAAGGTGGTTCTGGTAGAGGATTTTAACTTTCCAAACATAGAGTGGGACTGCCATAGTGTTAGGTGCTTGGATGGAGAGGAATTTGTTAAGTGTGTACAAGACAATTTTCTTATGCAGTGTGTGGATGTACCTACTAAAGAAAGTGTTAAACTTGACCTACTCTTGACAAATAAGGCAGGCCAAGTGACTGAGGTGTCAGTGAGGGAGCATTTGGAGCCAGCGATCATAATTCTATTAGTTTTAAAATATTGATGGAAAAGGATAGACAGGATCTAAAAGTTAAAGTTCTAAATTGGAGGAAGGCTAATTTTGACGGTATTAGGCAAGAACTTTCAGAAGTTGGTTGGGCGCAAATGTTCACAGGTAAAGGGACAGCTGGAAAATGGGAAGCCTTCAAAGATGAGATAACATGAGTCCAGAGACAGTTATGTTCCTCTTATGGTGAAGGGCAAGGCTGATAGGTGTAGGGAATGCTGGATGACTAGAGAAATTGAGGCTTTTGTTACAAATAAGAAGGAAGCATATGTCAGGTGTAGATAGGAGTGATCGAGTGAATCTCTAGAAGATTATAAAGGCAGTAGGAGTATACTTAATTAGGAAATCAGGAGGGAAAAAAGCGGGCATGAGATAGCTTTAGCAAATCGGGTTAAGGAGAATCCAAAGAGATTCTACAAATACATTAAGGACAAAGGGTAACTAAAGAGAGAATAGAGCATCTTAAAGACCAGCAAGGCCACCTGTGTGTGGAAACATAGGAAATGGAAAAGATACTAAATGAGTATTTTCCATGAATATTTTCTGCAAAGAAGGGTATGGAAGATATCAAATGTGGGGAAATATATGGTGACATCTTGAAAAATGTCCATATTACAGAGGAAGAGGAGCTGAACATTTTAAAATGCATTAAGGTGGATAAATCACCAGGACCTAATCAGGTGTATCCTAGACCTCTGTGGGAAGCTAGGGAAGAGATTGCTAGGCCAGTTGCTGAGATATTTGTATCATTGATAGCCACAGGTGAGATGCCGAAAGACTGGAGGTTGGATAACATGGTGCCACTGTTTAAGAAAGGTGGTAAGAAAATGTCAGGGAACTATAGACCAGTGAGCCTGATATCAGTGGTGGGCAAGTTGTTGGAGGAATCCTGAGGGACAGGATTTACATGTATTTGGAAAGGTAAGGACTGATTAGGGATAGTCAATATGGCCTTGTGCGTGGGAAATCATGTCTCACAAACTTGATTGAGTTTTTTGAAGCAGTCATGAAGAGAATTAATGAGGGCAGAGCAGTGGACGTGATCTTTCTGGACTTCAGTAAAGCGTTCGATAAGGTTCCTCATGGTAGGCTGGTTAGCAAGGTTATATCTCATGGAATACAGGGAGAACTAGCTATTTGGATACAGAACTGGCTCAAAGAGAGAAGTCAGAAGATGATGGTGGAGAGTTGTTTTTCAGACTGGAGGCCTGCGACCAGAAGTGTACCATAAGGATTGATGCTGGTTCCACTGCTATTTCTCATTTATATAAACGATTTGGATTTAAACATAGGTTGTATGTTTAGTAAATTTGCAGATAATACCAAAATTGGACATGTAGTGGACAGCGAATAAGGTTACCTCAGAGTACAAAGGGTACTTGACTAGATGGGCCAACGGGTGGAGGAGTGGCAAATAGAACTTAATTTACATAACTGTGAGGTGTTGCATTTTAGAAACCATGATGTAGAGGAGCCAGTATTGGACTGGGGTGGACAAAACCACACAACACCAGGTTATAGTTCAACAGGTTTATTTGGAAGTACTAGGGTTTGGAGCTTTTGGAGCCATTATGGTCCTGCTTCACAACTACCTGATGAAGGAGCAGTGCTCCAAAAGCTAGTACAGTATTTCCAAATAAACCTGACGGACTATAACCTTGTTGTGCAATTTTGAACTTTGCCTTTTGGAAAGGCAAATCGGGGCAAGGCTTATACACTTAATGGTAAGGTCCTAGGGAGTGTTGCTGAACAAAGAGACCTTGGAGTACAGGTTCATAGTTCCTTGAAAGTGGATTCTACAAATACATTAAGGACAAAGGGTAACTAGAGAGAGAATAGAGCATCTTAAAGATCAGCAAGGCCACCTATGTGTGGAACCATAGGAAATGGAAAAGATACTAAATGAGTATTTTACATGAATGTTCTCTGTAAATAAGGGTATGGAAGATAGGATAGTGAAGATGGTGTTTGGTATGTTTGCCTATATTGGTCAGTATTGAGTAAAGGTGTTGGGAGGCCATGTTGCGACTGTACAGGACATTGGTTAGGCCACTCTGCATGCGGTTCTGGTCTCCTTGCCGTAAGAAGGATATTGTGAAACTTGAAAGGGCTCAGAAATGATTTACAAGGATGTTTTCAGAGTTGGAGTGTTTGAGGTTTGGGAGCGGCTGAATAGACTGGGGCTATTTTCGCTGGATCGTTGGAGGCTGAGGAGTGACCATATAGATGTTTATAAAATCATGAGGAGCATAGTTAGGGCAAATAGACAAGGTCTTTTCTCAGGAATGGGGGATTCCAAAACTAGAGGGCATAGGTTCAATGTGAGATGGGAAAGATTTAAAATGGATCTAAGAGGCAACCTTTTCTCGCAGAGGCTGGTGTATGTATGGAATGAGCTGCCAGAGGAAGTGGTGGAGGCTGGTACAATTACAACATTTAAAAGGCATCTGGATGAGTATATGATTAGGAAGGGTTTACAGGGATATGGGTCAAATGCTGGCAAATGGGACTAGATTTATTTAAGATATCTAGTCAGCATGGACAAGTTGGACTGAAGGGCCTGTTTCCGTGCTGTATATCTCTATGACTTCACTGACATATTCAGATTCCATTTTAGACCTGCCTTATCTCCCTTCAGTGCCTCATCAGCTCAGCTATTGTCCCTCCAACATGCAATAAATTTCTTTTATTATGCTTCGTCCTTTTGTCCCTTCTTGATATCGTCAATCATTTAACTATCTCCTGTTGCATTTAAAGCATTTTGCATTTCATTCCATTTGCTCTTTTATTTGTGCCTGTGGTTTTGTTCTTCCTCTTTCCTCTTTTCAAAAGATCAGGGGTGTAGGGCTAAAATGTACTAAAGCCTGAGGAGCAGGGTCTTCAAATAAATAAATTGAAGCTGCTGCCCTCACACACTGTGCACAAGTTGATTCACAGTTTCATCCAAATCACTGAAGATATAAATGATCTGAACATCCATTAATGGTGACCAACTTGCTGAGGCCTTTCTGCAATCTCTCGTTTTGTTACAGAAATTGCTACTTCTGCACTGGCAACTGGAAGTTTGCGAAATCCCAGATTCAGATTCCACTTACCCTCTACTGGCAATACAAATAAAAGTATGGTAATAAAATATCAGGTGTATACATCTGTCAGGGAACCACAATAGATGAATCCAAATTATCCATATTATCTTCAAGTTTCATAAACATCTTCAGTGGTGTTTGTTCCACAGCAGTGGATACCACACTGACCAAATGGACTAAAAAGTTAAATGTTGGTTTACTAACAGGTTAAAGAGTCAGGGTGCTTATCAGAAGTGCTTAAACAACATGTTCTTTCTCAACTTACAGGCATTTGTGAGTTGCATGTATTGTGTCCAGAACAAAGATAAACTGAAAGGTCATATTAACCCTCAGGGTGATACCAAACTGCATGCCAGCAATCACCTGTCTGTAACCTAGGCAACAACAATTTCAATAAGGCAAAATTCTTTGTACTTTCATTCATAGCGTTTTAATCAAAGAAAACAACTGTAATATCAAACCATTCAAACACCAGTGGAAATATAAGTTACGTTGGACTCGAGGGAGAATACATTCACCAAGGGATCTCCACATATGATGTTATATTTAAGAATTCTTTTTTTTCTTTAAGAGCTGAGAATGCTTATGGGTCAAAGACCAGGATGAGACCAAATGACCATTCTATGAGAACTCAAGGTAGAAGCTTTCTTGACTAAGGATGTGTGCATAAGTTTTCAGTTTGAGGTTTTGGGGTAAACTAGTGCAACTACTAATCCAGTATGAAAGTGGTAATTCTATGTGAAAGAACATAACATAAGAATACGACATGGTGATCTGTGGTGATTTTTTGTTTAACAAAAGCAATGATATGAACTTAAACAACTGAAAAATACCTCAGTCAAGAAACAGAACTGGAGTTATGTTTACACCTGGAGAAATAAATCACTATTAAAATAAAACATTTGTGAGCTAGCCAAAAATATGGTCAATGCAGGCAGCAAATCAGTTTGCAACAAGGCTGTAGAGGTTGGAGGGATGTCAAAGCAACTTCAGGTATTCCCACATAAAAAGGAAAGAAAAAAGCACGTGGAACAGAAAAGCTTAAACCACAACTGCAAACTGTGAAGGGAAGAATACTTCAAAAATGCAAAAGAAGTATTGTAGCTGTGTTTTTTAATCTTTACCCAGAGTAGGCTCATAGCTTTGCTCTACAAATAAATCCCCTATGCATTGACTTTTTAAAAGTTATTTGCAGGATGAGAGTGTTGCTGGCTAGACCAGCATTTATTGCCCAACACAGAAGGCAGTTAAGAGTCAATCACATGGCTATAGGTCTGGAGTCATATATAGTCCAGACCAGGTAAGGATTGCAGTTTCCTTCCATTTTGGACATTAGTGAACCATGTTGGTTTTTCCCAGCAATTGACAATGGATTCATAGTTGTCATTAGACTCTTAAGTCCAGTTTTCTATTGAATACAAATTCCATCGTCTACTGTGATAGAACTCAAACCCAGATCCCCAGAACATTAGCTAGGTCTCTGGATTAACAGTCCAGCAAGGAATGGTATTCAATAAAGTCAGGGAACACCAAGAAGATAACAACCAAGTTCATTGAATCCCTTACTATGAACATCCTGGGGATGACCATTGACCAAATTCTCAACTGAACTCATTATATAAATGAAGAGGCTACAAGAGCATCTCAGAGTTTAGGCATGTAACTCCCCAAAACCTGTTCACAATCATTAAGGTACAAGTCAGGAGTGTGATGGAGCGCAGCTACAATGACACTCAAGAAGCTTGATACCACCTAGGACAATCAGCCTGCTTGATTGGCACCACACCTAAAAGCATCCACTCCCTCCACCACCGATGCTCAGCAGCAGCAGTGTGTATTATCTACAATATGCACTACAGTAATTCACCAAAGATCTTTAGATAGTACCTTCCTAATCCACATCCAATTTCATTTAGAAGGATAAGGATAGCAGTTACATGGAAACACCCCCACGTTCAAGTTCCCCTCCAAGCTATTCATAATCTTGAGATGAAAATGTATCTCTGTTCCTTCACTGTCACTGTGTCAAAATCTCTAAGGGCATTGTGGGTCTACCAACAGCACACAGACTGCAGTAGTTCAAGAAGCAGCTCATTACTACCTTCACAAAAGCAATTAGGGATGGGCAATAAATACTGGCCAGTTAGTGACGCCCATGTCCCATGAGTGAATAAAAAAATTTAGAAAGCCAACATTGTCCTATCTGAACATAGGTGTTTTAAACAAGGGATGGCAGCCATGGTTTTTAGATTTTGTCATTGCAGAACTGGCTTACAAGTGGTGAACATATCAGATTGTGTAGGCAAAGTCAAGTAGCCATAAAGGGTCCAAGCAGCTGGATTAAGGATGTGTACATACGTTTCTCTGTAACTGTAAGTTATTAGCTTGACTATTTGATGTTTTTTGAGTAAAACAACCAGGGCGACTGACCAATCCAGCATGTGAGTGCCAATTCTCTGTTCAGGGACACTGTGCAAGAATACGTCAGCAGAAAGCCTGTGTATCATGGAAGGGCTGGATATTGAACCTGCTGTGGATGAACGTGGCAAAGTTATTGACTCATGGGCAAAAGTCCAAGTGCTGATGCTGTACTGTCTGAACTCATCAATACAGAAATTGGCACCGCTACAGCATGTGCACTAACATTTCCACCTCTGCTGGAAGGATAGAAATATGCCCAAGGATATGTTTGATACAAACATTTATTTCTTTGTGGAGTAAAGGGTTAACTATTGCTTTACTCTAGGAATAGATATCGAGCATGTGCAGAAGGAGATATGTCATAGTGATGTTAGATAACACAGTACTGAAGACTGTAAGATCGTGTCTCACTTGTAATTCCTTGGATATAGTTATGTTTAATAAAACCAAAAATGTTCACTTAAAAGATTAGATTCCCTACAGAGGGGGAAGAGGCCCTTCGGCCCAACAAGTCCATACCAACCGTGGGTTTCCTCCGGGTGCTCCGGTTTCCTCCCACAATCCAAAAATGTGCAGGGGTTAGGTGAATTGGCCATGCTAAATTGCCCGTAGTGTTAGGTGTAGGGGTAAATGTAGGAGTATGGGTCTGGGTGGGTTACGCTTCGGCGGGTCGGTGTGGACTTGTTGGGCCGAAGGGCCTGTTTCCACACTGTAAGTAATCTAATCTAATCTAAAAACCCTCTGAAGAGCAACCCACCCAGACCCATTCCGCTACATTTACCCTTGACTAATGCATCTAATACTACAGGCAATTTAGCATGGCCAGTTCACCTAACCTGCACATCTTTGGACTGTGGGAGGAAACGGGAGCACCCAGAAGGAACCCACGCAGACATGGGGAGAATGTGCAAACTCCACACAGACTGTTGCCCGAGGAAGGAATTGAACGCAGGTCCCTGGCACTATGAAGCAGCAGTGCTAACCACTGAGCCACCATGCCACCACAAAGATTGTAATCCTCATCTTGCTATGCAGTGGCAGATGGTGACCAGACTCAGAACAGGAGACCAATGGCAAAGAGAACCTAAAGTGAAGCCTAGAGACACTGCAGTATTAAAGGTGAAGAATGCGGATAGCCCAGCAAATGAGGCCAGCCCACCAGAGGAGTCGGCAAAATACCTGTAAAGAAACTCAATAGCACCCAGCAGCAGTGAGTGATGAACTATAAGGCCCACATAGGCACCAAGTTGTGAAAAAGGATTAATCCTACACAAGCCTTAAAAAAAGACGAAAGCCTGTAGCAGAATACACAGTAAACAGCAAGAAATTTAATAGCTGCAGTCAATCCTTGGATCTAAAGCTTTTTAGATACCAAACTTTGCAAGTTTCAAGATTAGAATGGTGCTGGAAAAGCACAGCAGTTCAGGCAGCATCCGAGGAGCAGTAAAATCCTTCATCAGGAATACGGGCAGACAGCCTGAAGGGTGGAGAGATAAGTGAGAGGAGGGTGGGGGTGGGGAGAAAGTAGCATGGAGTACAATAGGTGAGTTGGGGAGGGGATGAAGGTGATAGGTCAGGGAGGGAGGAGTGGATAGGTGGAAAAGAAGATAGGCAGGTAGGACAAGTCATGGGGACGGCGCTGAACTGGAAGTTTGGAACTGGGGTGAGGTGGGAGAAGGGGAAATGAGGACTTCAGCAGTTTACTTTAGGTTTCACTTTAGGTACTCTTTGCCATTGGTCTCCTGTTCTGAGTCTGATCACCATCTGCCAAACTTCAACAGTTCCCTCATTTCCCCTTCCCCTACCTCACCCCAGTTCCAAACTTCCAGCTCAGCACTGTCCCCATGACTTGTCCTAGCTGCCTATCTTCTTTTCCACCTATCCATTCCACCTCCCCTCTCCCCTGATCTATCACCTTCATCCCCTCCCCCACTCACCTAACTGAAGCTAGACCTCTTACCCACCCTCGATCTCTTCATATCCAACTGCCGCCGTGACATTGACCTCCTCAACCTGTCCACCCCTCTCACCCGCTCCAACCTCTCACCCTCACAGCGCGCAGCCCTCCACTCCCTCCGCTCCAACCCCAACCTCACCATCAACCAACAGACAAGGGAGGCGCAGTGGTAGTTTGGCGCACCGATCTTTACACTGCTGAAGCTAGACGCCAACTCACGGACACCTCCTCCTACTGCCCCCTTGACCATGACCCCACCTCCCACCACCAAACCATCATCTCTCAGACCATCCATAACCTCATCTCCTCAGGGGATCTCCCATCCACCACTTCCAACCTCATAGTCCCACAACACCGCACCGCCCGTTTCTACCTCCTGCCTAAAATCCACAAACCAGACTGCCCCGGCCGACCCATTGTCTCAGCCTGCTGCTGCCCCACTGAACTCATCTCCGCATACCTCGACACTGTCCTGTCCCCCTTAGTCCAAGCACTTCCCACCTATGTTCGGGACACCACTCATGCCCTCCACCTCCTCCATGATTTTTGCTTCCCCAGCCTCCAATGCCTTATCTTCACGATGGACCTCCAGTCCCTATAGACTTCCATCCGCCATCATGAAGGCCTCCAAGCCCTCCGCTTCTTCCTCTCCCGCCGACCCAACCAGTACCCTTCCACTGACACCCTCCTTTGACTGACTGAACTGGTCCTCACTCTTAACAACTTCTCCTTCCAATCCTCCCACTTCCTCCAAACCAAAGGAGTAGCCATGGGCACCCACATGGGCCCCAGCTATGCCTGACTCTTTGTCGGATATGTGGAACAGTCCATCTTCTGCAGCTACACTGGCACCACCCCCCACCTTTTCCTCCGCTACATCGATGATTGTATTGGCGCTGCCTCATGCTCCCACGGGGAGGTTGAACAGTTCATCCACTTTACTAACACCTTCCACCCTGACTTCAAATTTACCTGGACCATCTCAGACTCCTCCCTCCCCTTCCTAGACCTCTTCATTTCTATCTCGGGCAACCGACTCAACACAGACATATACTACAAACCGACTGACTCCCACAGCTACCTAGAGTATACTTCCTCCCACCCTGCCCCCTGTAAAAATGCCATCCCATATTCCCAATTCCTTCGCCTCCGCCGCATCTGCTCCCAGGAGGACCAATTCCAATACCAAACAACCCAGATGGCCTCCTTCTTCAAAGACCACAAATTCCCCTTCGACATGGTCGACGATGCTCTCCACCATATCTCCTCCACTTCCGCCCTTGAACCACACCCCTCCAATCGCCATCAGGACAGAACCCCACTGGTCCTCATCTTCCACCCACCAACCTCCAGATACATTGTATGATCCTCTGTCATTTCCGCCACCTCCAAACAGACCCCACCACCAGGGATATATTTCCCTCCCCACTCCTATCAGCGTTCTGGAGAGACCACTCCCTCTGTAACTCCTTCGTCAGGTCCACACCTCCCACTAACCCAACCTCCACTCCTGGCACCTTCCCCTGCAACCGCAAGAAGTGCAAAACTTGAGCCTACACCTCCCCCCTCACTTCCCTCCAAGGCCCCAATGAATCCTTCCATATCTGTCGCAAATTCACCTGCACCACCACACACATCATTTACTGTATCCGCTGCATCCGATGTGGTCTCCTCTACATTGGAGAGACAGACTGCCTACTTGCGGAACGTTTCAGGGAACACCTCTGGGACACCCGCACCAACCAACCCAACTGCCCTGTGGCTGAACACTTTAACTCCCCCTCCCACTCCGTCAAGGACATGCAGGCCCTTAGCCTCCTCCATCGCCAGACCCTGGCCACACGACACCTGGAGGAAGAGCGCTTCATCTTCCGCCTAAGAATCCTCCAACCACACGGGATGAATGTAGATTTCTCCAGCTTCCTCATTCCCCCCCCCCCCACCTTATCTCAGTCCCAACCCCCGGCTTCAGCACTGCCTTCTTGACCTGCAATCTTGTTCCCGACCTCTCCGCCCCCACCCCCTCTCCGGCCTATCACTCTCACCCTCACCTCCTTCCACCTATCGTATTCCCAGCACCCCTCCCCCAAACTCCCCCCCTCCCCACCTTTTATCTCAGCCCGCTTGGCACACTAGCCTCATTCCTGAAGAAGGGCTTATGCCCGAAACGTCGATTCTCCTGTTCCTCGGATGCTGCCTGGCCTGCTGCGCTTTTCTAGCACCACACTTTTCAACTCTGATCTCCAGCATCTGCAGTCCTCACTTTTTCCCTATTGTATTACACTGTTAATACAATGTACAATAATGCACTGTTGTGTCAACACCTTTCTTGCTGGACAATGTATTGCATAAGAAACAGCAGCGTATAGGTAATAAAGCCTTTGATTTCTGTTTCAGTTTGTCAAAATTGTAATATGGACCAGAAATGTTTAATGAGTGAAAGCAGAAGCCAGTGATTCTTTTATGAACAATTCATACCATCCGGCAGATAATTGTCAACATACAATCTCGAAAGAAGAACACATTCAAGATGTATTGTAATGGGAGAGACAGGATGAAGCCCAATCAGAATTTTTAAAGTCTAGGGAAGGCTTTGCAACACAAGCAGTAGTATTCATCAGATAGACTGAACTTCTCAAGCAGAACAGACTTATTATCTGAGGGGACAGAGAATTTCTCTGGGGTTACTGACTGAGTCAGTCCACCCTCTCAGTTTACACAATTAATGGCCACTCAAGGACCTTTCCCATTGCTGCTGGTATTTTACCAGCATTGTCTCGCCTACACTATGAGACGAGATGCTATAAACCTGGCTGCCTCCCTTGGCTTCCTGTTCAGGCACATAGTGCCCAATGGAGTGACCCCAGCAAAAAGAGGTGACCTTGATAATCCCTCACTACCCCACCCTCTCAAATATGACCCTAGCCCATTGTGCCAGGGCTAACCTGAATGGCCCCCTCAAAGCCACCCAACTTACTTTGTTATCTAAACTCCTCCATGGCTCCATGCCAGGTCTGACTGTAGTTCCACTGGTAGCCACCACTCCACGTGGCACTGTTGGGACTAGAGAGCTGACAGGCCTTTGACTGCCCGGTAGCTCTTGGAGGTAAGATATCCTTCCAAAATAAGGAAGTATGAAAGCTATGGTCTCAGGTAGTTAATTCACCAAATACTATGAAATATGGTCATGGCTTCTTTGACTAATGGAGGCAAAATTACCTCCATCTCTGCCAGTCGACAAGACCACTACCACAACAAAAAGAATTCTGCAAAAGCTTGTAAAAAGTGGCTGTTTTAAAATAACACTTAAAAGGGGGTTAGAGAGTTGGGGGTAGAAGTTTAGAGAGAGGAGCCCAGATTTAGGCAAAGTCACCTAGAGTGGGGCATAAGACATAGAGTATACAAGAGGTCAAAGTTGAAGAACCATAAAATCGTTCATTTAGTCATGCTATCTTGCATGCAAGAACAATTAAATGAAGTCCACAACTTGTTCTCGCTATATTCCTTTTGTCATATATTTGTGTTTATATATGTTTTGTGCAATTTCTACTTATAAGCAGCTCATTTATCTATCACAGCCTATTAAACAAGAATGGAATTCCAATTATGTAAAAATACCAATTGGCCAAGAATACAGGAACTATCTTCAAAGCAAAATGACTTCCACTAATGATCTTTTAGTACAAAGTATTTGTAATACAAAATACTCCAGATAAACATGTGATATTGCCTTCCATAAATGGTTTGATGTTGTGTAATATCAGCAGAGAAAAATGCTTTCCTGTAAATGGGCTGGGTTGTTCTCATTCACAATATATTGCAAAACTAATACAGCAGCTGGTGCACATTTATTTCCTGTTGTCCAATGCTTCTGCTATTTCACTCCTAAGGCCTCTCTACTGTCATCTAGTTGAATGGCACTTCAGTTGAATGAAACTGAATACCCAGTTTCAATCTTACCCTCCTCACCCTAGCCAGAAATTCATTTGCAATGGCTTCTTTACCCAATTCCTCACAGTTGCCTCTGACATTCCTCTTGATCTTCTCCCACTTGTTAATTACACTCTGTTCCTTGGTAATGTCACATGAATATACAGCAAAGGTTTCCACATTTCTAGCTGATTATTTCCAATTCTCTTTCACCACCAGCTCTCTCAAATCCTTTATTATCTCAGAGCTGTCAGTTTGCTTATCCAATATCCAGTGCTCGAGTCTAGTGACCCTTCTTCAGAACTGCATTGAAAAAAAGCACAAAGAGATAGTCTATTTGTTTTTAAAAGAGATTTTCTCCTATTATTGTTTAACATTTTACTTAAATAGATCATTTATTCTCTCTTGGTGGGCTAATAACAAAGTTCATGTCCTGTGCACATTAATGTGTACACAATAATATCTTTCTGATGAATAGCATCACAAGACGACAGAACCCATTGTAGTTACTGCTAAAAAGCAAGTGTATCATTAACAGATATTAAAACCTGACTTCTGATTGTAGACCACTTCATAGAATCTGCCTCAGACTTCATGGACTTAACACTGTTATTTTAATTCTTATTCTTTTAAATGTGTAAGAGGTTTGGTGAACCTGCTAGACACTCTTTAAACCTGAAGTAGATATTACTTAAATGATCCGTACAATTTATTGGGCCAGAGCTGAACTCTCTGCATCTATGGAGGAGTACACTACTCTTTTCAGGCCAAAGAATTCAACTTGGAAGCTGCAGTAAAAATATGGTGCTGCCAGCCACAAATCAATAATGTCATTACCCACCTGAGGTCGGAAGTATAGTGCAATGACAGGCTAAAAATACCTTTGATTAGTGGGATAACTGTTCAGTTTTGTTTTCTACTAATAATCAGGAGCACAAATGTGACCCAAAGATCTGAAAGGCCATCTGCTTCCTTTGCAACTCAAAGCAGTTGTTAGCTGTCCCCAAGTGCACCGGAAAGTCTCAGCCTAGCATCTTTGATCAATACTACTCAGTGTCAAGTCTTCAGTTCTATTTAGTTCAATCCTCAAAACACTGCAAGCTGTCCTTAGCAGCACTGGAGAACTGCCAACAGGAAGAAGCTCATAATTGTTTAATCACACTTGGGATCAAAGTAGAGCAGAATGGTACTTACATGAACAGAACATTATAAAAGACACACAAGGTGCTACAGCGAAATCTTTACCTTTTACTCCCTGCATTTCATTGATAAAGTTTATAAAAGTGTATATTTTAATAATAGATCAAAAAGGGATTATGTTCCAAAAAAAACAACTGGTAAATGCAATAAGATACTTTCTATTTCTAATGTATTTTATTTTCCTGACTACTATATAATAATTATTAAAAGATTACTTCCTACAAATCAATTTTCATCATTATAATTTTTATTTTCTGCTTCAACTATTCATCCAAGCATCATTCATTGGGGATGACAAATTATTGAAGGACATGTTACAGAACTTGAATGAAGGTTTTTTTGTTCTTTTAAACTGATGTCCTGAATTTGTGGCATTCCATCCAATCTAAACACTATAGCTATCATTGATATTGCTGTTAAGATTTAATAGCATCAGCAAATCCAGATTAGTATCTCATCTATGAATGTGCAAACTAAGGTAACTTACATTTTAAAACTACATTATGCAGGCTATTATTAAAGTAAACATACTTTTTTGAGCCTTCTTTTACACTAAAAAGCTCTTCAGCATCTGGAATGAATAGGAAGGTTTTGTATAGAGGTGGTATGAATGAACCAAATGTGGAAGGAATATGCATCCTGGTTCCTGAGCAGATAATAAGTTGATTGGGAAGGATTTAGAGGAATAAGGGCCAAATACTGGCAAATAAGACTAAATCAGTTTAGGATATTTGCATGGCATGGATGAGTTATACCGAAGAGTCTGTTTCCATGCATTATAACTCTATGTCTCCATTATAGTGAATGATCATAGGTGGGGCATTTTGCATACAACCATAACATACAATTGTGGGACATTTTATGGCATTAGTAGAACAACACACAGAAAATGGTCCTTTAATCACTTTTATAATGCAATTGTAATTTGTTACCCAATGGATCCAAACTTGCCTGTCTGAGCAGAATACACAAGCTGAGGTCTGAGCAAAGTTAATTGGGAAACATTTAGTACACCAGGTCTGAACAGGAAGTTTGTTGTCACAATCATGTGTCACCCTCTGAAGTATTCCACATAAAAAATGACATGGCATTGCCCTTTGAGTCAACCAGTTAGATTCAAAAACAGTTCAAAACAGAAACAATCGAATTCTATGAATTCAAACATTCGGAAAGAAATCTAATCATTTACTTTGTCAGTTTTATCCGCATGAAATAGTCTGAAGCCCTCAGGCTAGTGTCTGATAGGAATAAACAGGAAAAATCTTCAAAAAAAAAAGATTCATTTTGCTCTTTATAATTTTCCTGTCCCAATTATCCTTTCCCAAAATTCTTGTCACTTTGCTAGGAGTAATATTTCATGGCCTCTGTTATCTCGCGAAGAGCATTGTTCATTTCAGAGAGTACCAGCAACATATTCATCCACAGGTAAATCTGATTTTTTTTTCACATTTACATTCATAGGACTGCACTTTCAGAATTGGTCATTGGCTGGTCTTTGGTAGTCAAAAGTGAGGACTGCAGATGCTGGAAATCAGAGTCTACATCAGAGTGGTGCTGGAAAAGCACAGCCAGTCAGGCAGCATCCGAGGAGCAGGAAAATCGATGTTTCGGGCAAAAGCCCTTCATCAGTCCTGCCCAATTTCGATTTTTCTGCTTTTCAGATGCTGCGTAACTGACTGTGCTTTTCCAGCACCACTCTAATGTAATTATTAGTAGTGACAACTCTGACTGATTTTACTTTAAATTTGATATGTGGAATGGGCCATGAGCTACAAGGATGTAAAACAATTATAACAGTTTATGTAGAGCCTTTGATGACTGAAAGATATCTCATTATGGAATGTAGTTATCACTGGCAACGGTAGCATTTGATGCCCATCCAAACTGCCCTTGAACTGATTGCCTTACTAGGCTATTTCAGTAGACAGTAAAAAGTGAATCGCATTACTGTGGGCCTGAAGTCACATGTAGACCAGACCAGGTAAGGACAGCAAATTTTCCTTAAGGACCATTAGAGAATCAGATGGATTTTTGAAATAATAGTAGATTTGTGGTCAGTTTCACTGAGATTAGTTTTCAGTTCCAAATTTATTCATTGAGGTTTAAATTTAACTAATTCCTTTCATGGGATTTGATTCTGTATTACCAGATCATTAACCTGGGCCTCTGGATTACTAGTCCAATAATATTATCACCAACTCTCCACAAATCACTGCTGATATGTGGATAAACACAACAGGCAATCTACATGGGCATAATTCCAAGTGAATTGCATATTCAGCTAATTTGTTTTTCAGCCATGTTCGGTGGAGTGGTGAACAATGAATAATACCACGAGATAGTATACATTTTTTTAGAATGAGCCAGCAGAGCATTCATTAACTAATTACTTAACTCTTGCCCTCAATACTACATCACGAGTCAGCTTGGACTATGCCCACAAGTTCTGGAGTGTTGGTTGAATTCACAAGTTTTGGGCTGGAGGTGAGGATCCAACTGAACCAAATTGCTTCTCCAAAGAACAGTAATGTGAACAGATCTAAATGAAGAGGCAAAATTGAAAAACTGGGGGTAAGGAAATTTAAGTCAGCAATAAATTATTTTGATATGCACTCTTCAGAACTAAAACAATGGACTGAAAGATGCTTTTAATCTACTATTCTGTAGAATGCTGAATTACATAGACAAGGTCTAACCTCAATGCCCTGAACTAGGTAGAGAAGGTAAATTAACCACACCTCATCATTTTCTAACAAATAAAGTGGAAAATGACACCAAATGAACATTTCCTAATTCTATCAAATCTCTTAAACACTTTCTAGAAAAACCACATCCATGCAAGTCATATTCATCTGTGAATGGTAGTGATAATTAAAAATTGTCATTGCTCCATGTACATCTATATCAAATTTCAAGGTGGAAAATTGAAAATCAAGTTATCAGGAAATATGTGAGATGTTTAGAGCTTACTGCTTGTAAAAACATAAACTTTTTGGTTTGACAAAATTGAAAAGTGCCGTCATCAATAAACATTTGCTTAACAGCAGAAAAAAAGAAAAGCTTTCATTTATGTAGTGCCTTTCATGGCCTCAGGACATCCCATTGCACTTTCTAACAATTCACTGTATTTCTCATGGGTCATCATTTTTGTATTGTGGGAAAAACAACAGTCAATCTGAAGGGCTTTTGCCCAAAACGTCGATTTTGCCTGTCCTCGGATGCTGCCTGAACTGCTGTGCTCTTCCAGCACCACTAATGCAGAATCTGGTTTCCAGCATCTGCAGTCATTGATTTTACCTAAGGGAAAAAATATTTCTACTATTGTTATTCATACTCGTTAAATGTTTACTGGTACGACTTGAGACATAGTTTCACAAAGTACAACTATTTGGTGAAGGTAAATTTGAACTAAACATCAACACGAAAATGAAAGAGCCCCATGTGGAACACAACAGAGAAAACCATGAGTGGAAATGTTCTTTGGAGTAGGAAAATATGTGCCTATTTTTAACCACTAGTTCCTAAATAGCTAATTTAATGAGAAACAAACCAAACATGTTGGGATAGCACAACAGATCAGTCAGCAGCTGTTGATATAAAAAGATTATTAATTTTAAAATGTCCTTTATACCTGTTCTTCAGTATTTAGTTCTCAACTGTTTTCATCAGTTTCTTCTTTTGTTTCAAATATCTAGGAATTATAATATTTTTCCCTTTATTTCCAACAATTTTAGCTGTTTCCACAATTTTAACCAATACCTCTTGACATTCCATGGCTTCACCATCACTGAATCCCTCACTGTCACCATTCTGGGCAATTGGCTAGAACAAGAGAACAAGAGGTCATAGTTTTAGGATAAAGGTCGGCAGAGTTAAACAGAGATGAGGAGAAATTACTTCTCTGAAAGGATTATGAATCTGTAGAACTCTCCACCCCAGAATGTGGTGGATGCTGGACATTTAGTAAATTTACAGAGTAAAATGTGCTTATTTTTAATTAGTAATGGGTTGAAGGATAATGGTGAGCAGGCAGTAAAATGGAGTTGAGGCCAAGATGAGATCAGTCATGATCGTAATGAATGGTAGAGCAGACCCGAGGCACTGAATTGTCTACTCCTGCTCCTAGTACTTATGTTCTTCGCAACTGAACTTCACTAGCCACAGAAATACTATGGCTACAAGAGCAATTCGGAGGCTAGGGATCTTGCAGCAAGTAACTCACTTCCTGACTCCCAACAACTGCGCACCATCTACAAGGCACTAGTCAGGAGTGTGATGGAATAATCCCCATTTGCCTGGATGTGTGTAGCTCTGACAGTAATCAAGAAGTTTAATGTTATCCAGAACATTATTGGCATCACACTTTAATTATTTTGTTGCTCCTCCATCAACGCTCAGTTACAGCAATGTGCAATATCTATAAGACGCTTTGCAGGAATTCACCAAGGTTCGTAAGACAGCACCTTCCAAACCTACAAAGTCTACCATCTAGACAGACAAGGGCAGCAGATATATGGGAACACTACCATCTGCAAGTTTCCATCCAAACCACTCAGCATTCAAACTTGGAAATATCTCACTGGTCTTTCAGTGTTGCTGGGTCAGAATCCTGCAGTTTCCTTCCAAATAGCATTGTGAATGTTCTTACACCAAATGGACTGCAGCATTTCAACAAGGCATTCTGGATCAGTGGTGCTGGAAGAGCACAGCAATTCAGTTTGGATGCTGCCTGAATTGCTGTGCTCTTCCAGCACCACTGATCCAGAATCTGGTTTCCAGCATCTGCAGTCATTGTTTTTACCTCATTGATTTCAACAAGGCAGCTCATTGCCACCTTCTCAAGCACAACTTGTGATTGCCAATGATACTGGCCCAGCCAATGATGCCCACATCCTGTGAGTGAATAAAAAATCATTAGTGAAATAGTTGGATATTTACCAAAATTGGCAGTGGTCTCTTGAATGCTAGCTTTATTAATTTAATTTAAATTTGAGTTTCTATGATGGAATTTGAAGCTACTTACATAGACCATTACACTGGGTCTCTCAATTGCTTGTCCAGTAACACTACCACTATTCCTCTGCCCCTTGATACAACGACAATGAATATCTCTTGACATGACCTACTGGTTATCCTTCTCCAGCTGTTAATCTAGATTTTTGATTTATCCAAAATACAAGGAAAGTGTAGGGGTAAATATGTCCTTCTTCACAGCTCTCTTTTGATTTAATACTTGCAAATCTGCATTTTCTTCTTTAATTGTACTTTTCTTAAGAATGTGAGTTGTGAAAGATATTGAATTAGATCTTTGGCGTTCCTAATAAACTTTTGTTAAAACTCGCAAAAGTCTGCTACTAGTATTTTTTTATTGACCACACATTAATGGAGGCTTAGAAACCTACTTTTTCAGAAACAAACCACATTGAATAAGAAAAGGAGAGATGGGATTTTTGTTATTTCTTCTCCCTTGTCCGTAGCAATATGATATCTACAGATTTATCCTTGTCTAGTCTTTCAAAGAACCCTATCAGGTCAGTTAACCATGCTAGACCCTTTCAGAAACCTTATTGTTTTTATTATTATATTTCAGAAACCTTATTATATTTCCCACTTCCAGATGCTCTCCTATCACTTATTTTGGTAAAACTGCCATCTGAAACCTGCTTGATACAAGAATGTATAGGTGATTGTTTGCTATCACCCGCTGCAGCCTGAAATGACACTGGCAAATTGACTAACAGCCCTTAAGACCCTGATTACCAAGTTCAATACATTATCTGCTGTCAGTCTGGGCTCCAAGTTTAGTTGCAGCAGGTGGTTCAGGGCAATGACATCCTAGTGTCTCAACCAAAGTATCCCAATGCACTTCTGATCTGTGAAATGGAGGACAAATGATGTGACTTGTTTTGATCCCTTTGCATGGATATTGGTGCATTCTCTTATTACTCTTGCTTGTGTTCTCTTCCCAGTTCCATTGCTTCTTCTATTCTATTACGTGAAGTGGAATAGTAAGAATTACTGTTATGCTGAAACTGTATTGTTTAAGTAGGGAAAGACTTAAATAAATGCAAAATGTTCAATCCTGAGAAATGTACAGTTCTGCAATGCCCAGTGTTTACTTACCCACATACTAAAGTCAAATAGTAAACTATGAGTGTCCTTTTAAATATCCAGTGCTTACCTCCCCTACCACCCATTCACCTGAGCAGCTGCTTCATGGTGGTTTCCCTGAGTTTTCCCGTAGAAATTATACTGGACTCCGACCTGCAATAGCATCACACCAGTTCTGTTGGTACTTGATGAACAGGCAATCAAAATGATGAGAGTCTGAATGGAGACATAAGTCTCCATAAAGTATTGCATCGCCATTTTCAGTGTAGAAATGACACATGTGGCTCTTGCAGTGATAGTTTCCTCATCTCTGAACTAGGAGGCCCTGGTTCAAATCTTCCCTGCTTCAGAGGTTTGTAATAATATCTCTGAACGGGTTGGTTAGAAAATATTTATGAATGCACCATTTATACCAGACAAATCAGGTGAAAATTAATCTTGCTGTGCTTCAGTGAGTGTTCATGCAGAATGCACTGTCTGAAAGAGTATACATGTAGATACAATAACAACTTTTAAAAAAAAGACAAATACTCAAAGAGGAAAACAGTTGCTGGTCTATGAGGAAATGGTAGGAGTGTGGGATTAATTATCATAGCTCTTTCAAAGTGCCAGCCCAGACAGGAAGAATGACTTCCTTCGATGCTTTATCATTCTACAATTTGATAATTTGTTCATGGTACCCACATGTGTCACACAATTGCTGGTTCTGATTCATGACTAACAAAGTCTGCGCAGAAACATATTTTTTGATGATATAATGTGTAGGAGTACTGACCAGTCAGTTTTGAGAGTGTCAGTAAGAGGACATGTTTCTCTCTCTCTTTCTCTCTCCTTACATAGTGCTTTCATTGTCCTTATCCTCATGCTCCCTGAATGATTTCTTTACTTCAGTGCTGAAGAGTGTTTTATTCCTACAACTCAGCCACTTACATTTGCCATAGCATGCTAAATCTTTGATCATCTGGTTAAACAAGGCAGATTTTGAGAAAGAGATCTGGAAGTGGCTGAACAGTTTGTCATTATGAACATATGATCAATGAACAAGAGTACTCGGCCTTTTAAGCCTGTTCTGCAATCCAATAAGATCATGGCTAATCTGATTTTAATCTCAACTTTTCATTCTTGCGCGTTCCAATAACCTTTCATCCCTTTGGTAATCAAGAACATGTTCAGAGTCAAGAAAATAATTATAGCATTTGGGAAGAAGGAAAGGAGGAATAAATGAACAAGAAAGACATAAAAACTCAAAATCTGGCAATGTTAAGTACTACAATTCACAATCCCAGTAAAAACAACCCACCTTATGTTTTACTAAGTTTACCTTTTATTCATTTTCTTAGAGTCATCGAGTCAAAGAGATGTACAGCATGGAAACAGACCCTTCAGCCCAACTCATCTATGCCGACCAGATATCCTAAATTAATCTAGTCCCATTTGCCAGCATTTGGCCCAGATCCCTGTAAACCTTCCTATTTATTTTAGTATCAGCTCAGAAACCAGGATGCGTATTCCTTCTGCATTTGGTGTATTCATACCAGAAGAAAGTGAGGACTGCAAATGCTGGAGATCAGAGTCGAACAGTGTGGTGCTGGAAAAGCACAGCCAGTCAAGTAGCATCCAAAGAGCAGGAGAATTGACATTTCAGGCATAAGCACTTCATCAGGAATGAGGCCACAAAACACCTCTATACAACAGCTTCATGTATAATCCTCGTATTTGAGAACAAGTTATTGTCTTGATGGTTCATGCTCCAACAGTGTTATCAATGGTTCAGGAATAATTTGTGACACGATCGAATGAAGGAATCCTCATAGAATAGACTTTTACCATATGGGCTAAATTTTAGAATGTTATGGCTAAACGTCATTTTCAAAGAAGGTTTCTCTCTGTGAGGCCTCGCAATATTTCTTGTGCTATCATTCCAAATCCAACCTCATAAACTCCCTGCCACAATCTTCAGCACCCCTCTCTGATGTTATTTTGATTCTACCACTTGCTCAGATATCCTTAAATAAACTGGTGTCACTGGTACTGGTGCCATCTTTAAAATGTCACTCAGAAAAGCACTGGCATTCTATGGCTGCCCTATATGGCTGTACACACTCCCCTAGGGCAAGCCAGATAAATCGTGGAAATCGGCACTATGATTTGCTGACAGAGACCTCAATATCCTAGTGGTCAGGGTGGAACAGAGGACAGATGCCCACGTCGTTGATATTGCACGATTTTTAACTTTGTTCACTCCAGTCCAACACCCACACCTCCACTCTTGCAGTGTATTAATCCCATTAATCCCACAGTCAACATGACCATCAACTGTCACAAAGTCTAATACCTTTTGAGGGCACATCTGACATCTGTCTATAGATAAGCTATCACTACAATCTCAACAGCCAGGCTCCATTGCTCCAGGTACACAGACATTGTTATTGCAACACAGGCGCTTGTGAAGTTCAGTCTTAATCCTGAATGAAAAGCTCAGCAGGGTTTGGGGCAGTTTGTTGGGACTACTTTCAGTAAGCTAACGTCAAGGGTTTGATAGGTCTGCAGGCATGACCAAGCTACAGGAAATTCCAGGCTTCCCCTTGCCATGCAGGTGAATTCCCAAACATTGACATCTCTTTCCTGGTGGCTCTTCCTGTCAACCCCTTCGGCTTCATGCCTCCCCAACTTGTCAACATATGTCAGTATTTGACCACCATTCCCTCCTGCCTCTCGTCATGGGCAGTTAAAGCAAAGAAAAGGTGATGCACTTTTGCTCCCTTCATCCCCTGGATGTCAGAGTACTGCCCTAATATGTATCCTTAGAGGCAAACCAATACAATAGTGCTGTGAGCCTGTATTATGTGGCTTTGCAATGTAACAAATCATGGTAGGATGGGGTGAGTGCTGAGTGTACATTAAGGGAGCATTGAAAGCAGGCCTGAGACGCAGCCTGGTCCTGTCCGTGAGTTGGTGCCTGGTCCTGCACCCAATGAGTCCCTGCAGCAGCATTTCAATGATAGCGATTGCTAATGTCTGCCAAAGTGCAGTATTACGGTGCAGAAATATTGCATCCATGCATGGGAGAAGTGCCATGATGTCTCATAGAGTCTGGATCATGCCAGATACCAGTGAGACCAGGTGTAGGGGGAATGTAATAACCGTCCATGGAGCATGATCTGAGATGTTGGTGCTGGGTATCAAAGGTGATGATCTGAAGGAGAAAGAGGTGAGCTGGAGTCACCGGTTACCTGGTCAGACGTCCATGGTGGGGATTTTCAGTCTAGTTCCCATCCATCCTGAGGGATGGCAGGAAGCCGTATATTAATGAGCTGACATTGAGTTTTAATGACAGTGATAATAAGCAATAATTCTCTTTAACAGGCCACTCAGTGCTCCACAGTAAGCGTCTCAAAATCTGGATCTCATGGAAAGTGCAACTAGTTGCTTCCAACATTGTGAAAGACCTTGCTAGATATCACATGCGATTCTTCCTGATTTCTAGCCATATCTCACATTGTTTAGGGCTTATGCCCGAAACGTCGATTCTCCTGATCCTCGGATACTGCCTGACCGGCTGTGCTTTTCCAGCATCACACTCTCAACTGATCTCCAGCATCTGCAGTCCTCACTTTCCCCTTGTTTAGGGTGCTGTGAGATTCTGATCCTAGTTCATACTGTTAGAAATGGAGTGTAGTTGTGCTCTTTTTGTTTTCTGGTGATTGTGTCTGCAACATGATCGCAGTTGTTACAATAAAAACAATGTGCGATATATTACATAAAACACTGTGAGCTCTTTGACTGAGGAGGGAAAGCAAACATTAAAGGGCCAGCTTTTTTGAAAGGAAAATTCATTTTGCATTGAGCAGCAAGAAAAATTATGCACCTCTCTCTCTTTCTTAAGAAGCAGGTTATTTTCTTTTCCACTTTTCCACTTGAAAGAGTTTTCAAATAAAACAATATTGTGGAAATTGGACATTTACCACATAAAAACAGAAAATGTTGGTAATACTCCACAGGTGTGTTATATCTTTGTATAGCAAAGTAGAGGTTTCAGATCAACAGCCTTTCATCTGCACAAATGCTGTCTGGCCTGTTGAATATTCTGACCATCTAACACTTTTTTTTCAGATTTCCAGCTGCTGCAATATTTTGATTTTGTTTTGCTTTATTATTGTGTCAGGTTTTACCAATGTGTTGTGGTCAGCTTGTTATCAGCACAATAACTTGAACAATGCACTGTGTTAGGTTAAAATGTCCTTCTCTTTTCCTTTGATGGTTTATTTTAAATGCATTTTTATATTTTCCCTTGGTTTCCTCAAAATATGATTGCCCTTAGTCAAAATGGTGGAAGGGCCAGTCTAATGATACTTCACAGGGTGGTACAGGGTGGCACAGTGGTTAGCACTGCTGCCTCATAGTGCCAGAGACCCGGTTTCAATTCCTGCCTCAGGCAACTGTCTGTGTGGAGTTTGCATGTTCTCCCTGTGTCTGCGTGGGTTTTAATCTTCGAGGAGAAAGTGAGGTCTGCAGATGCTGGAGATCAAAGTTGAAACTTTATTGCTGGAACAGCACAGCAGGTCAGGCAGCATCCAGGGAACAGGAGATTCGACGTTTCGGGCACAGGCCCTTCTTCAGGAAGAAGGGCCTGTGCCCGAAACGTCGAATCTCCTGTTCCCTGGATGCTGCCTGACCTGCTGTGCTGTTCCAGCAATAAAGTTTCAACTCTGCGTGGGTTTTGTCCAGGTGCTCCTGTTTTCTTCCACAGTCCAAAAATGTGCAGGTTAGGTGAATTGGCCATGTTAAATTGCCCATAGTGTTAGATGTAGGGGAATGGGTCTGGTTGGGTTGGTCTTTGGAGGGTTGGTGCGGACTTGTTGGGCTGAAGGGCCTGTTTCCACACTGTAAGTAATTTAATTTAATCTAATTTAATCTTCACAGAATCTGTATTCTGGAGGATAAATAGGAAACAATTCCAAAGGATTTCCCGTGGTGTCACTCATGTCAGAAGTCAGAAAACATACAATTTTAATCTTCTTTGGAATAGTTTCTGAGTAACATAAAATATATAATAAATACACTACATATCATAGTTGAACTGCATATCTAACAGATGATAAATTAGACATAAATTGAGGCTTTTTCCCCTCTAACTGTGTCTCTCTATATTTTACGCTATTTAGAATGGAATAGCTATTTATTGTCACTTGTATTTTTGAAAATACAGTGAGATGTTTATAGTTTGCCACAATTCAGTGACATTTTAATTATAGAAATTATAAAAAGAAATAATTGAGACAACTTTAAGACAAAGTTCATCTTTTGTTCCCTCCATGGCTCCTGGGTTTCTGGACAAAAGTTTCTAATATCATCTGTGAAAAGAGAAACCATTTTGAGGTACCATTTTGAGTCTGGTAAGACTTTCCTCCTTTCATTCTGTTGTGAAGATGATTCATACCTGATTCAAATTAAGAACTCTGTTTCATTCTCCACAGATGCTTCCAGACCTGCTGAGTTTCTCTGGTATACTCTGTATTTGTGGCAATCCAAACAATATATTTTCAACAACAAAGAACTGAATATAAATGACACTTTTACCCTTCACCACAGTATTGTCCATCTGCTGCCTTCTTGCTCAATGGCTTCACTGGTCTACATTTCTGAGTTGTACTGCACATCACTTACTTCCATGCTAGCTTTTATTGTCAGCAAACATGATTATGTTACACTTTGCTATAAGTCATTGCTATAGATTGTACATTGTTGAGGACGCAGCACCGATTCTTATGCATTTCACTAGTTATATTCTACCATCCTGAAAGTGAGATGTTTAATTCTCCTCTTAGTTTTGTGTAATTTATTAAATTCTCAATCTCATAAACTCCACTGTGGTACTGACAAACTGCTCAAGCTTCATTATCAAGGCTTACATCAAAATCTGAGTTAAGTCATAATGGGATACTACCTTGTGCTTGTCTTCTTTCCAAATACATGATATTTCTAATAAACCTCAGCATTCAACATTTTAATGTCAGTGTCAAGTACCGGGAGTGGGCAAATGCATGGTGAATGAAGTAAGTGTGAGGTACACTTTGGTAGCAAAAACAGGAAGACAGATAGTTATCTGCCTGGCGATAGGTTGAGAAAAGGGGAGGTGCAATGAGACCTGAGCGTTCATTTACACTGGTCACTGAAAGGAAGCATGAAGGTGCAGCAGGCTATGAAGAAGGCAAAAGGTATGTTGGTCTTCATAGTGATAGGATTCGAGTACAGGAACAGTGATGTCTTGTTGCAATTGCTTGTATCTTGATGACAACACAGCTGGACTATTGTGTGCTGTTTTGGTCTCCTCATCTAAGGAAAGAGGTTCTAGGAGTGCAATGAAGGTTTACCAGAATAATGTATGAAGAGAGATTGGATCAGTTAGAACTATATTAACTGGAATTTAGAAGAATGACGAGGGATTTCATAGAAACTTATGAAAGTTTAACTGTACTAAGGGAAGAAGAATGTTCCTGATGACCGGATGTCCAGAGCCAGGGTCACAGTTTAAGGATATGGGTTAGGCCTTTTAGAATCAAGATGAGGAGAAATTTCCTCACCTAATGTGCTGAGCCTGGGGTGGCACGGTGGCTCAGTGGTTAGCACTGCTGCCTCACAGTGTCAGGAACCCAGGTTCAATTCCAGCCTGGGCGACTGTCTGTGTGGAGTTTGCACATTCTCTCTGTGTCTGCATGTGCTTCCTCTGGGTGCTCCAGTTTCCTCCCACTTTCCATAGATGTGCAGGTAAGGTGAATTGGCCATGCTAAATTGCCCATGGTGTTCAGAGATGTGTAGGTTACATGCATTAGTCGGGGGAAATGTAGAGCAGTAGGGGAGTGCGTATGGGTGGATTACTCATTGGAGGGGCAATGTGAACTTGTTGGGCCAAATGGCCTGTTTCCATACTATAGGGATTCTATAAGAAAGTGATCAAGGTCAATATTTTCAAGAAGCAATTAGACATAGCTTGTAGGGTTAAACGATATGGGAGAAAGCAGGAAGAGGGTACTGAATTGGATGATCATCCATGATCATACTGCAGGCTCAATTGGCTAAATGGTCTACTCCTCTTTTTAGTTTCTATATTTCTATGTTTCTGTAAAGTAATACTGCAGCTGTGGAAAGTCAGAGTAGGAAAGTGTTAGATTACCAAATACATTTAAAGGCGTTTGAAGCCAGGTGTCAGAGGGCAATGGTGACTTTGCTTTATTTGCAAAGACGATGGGAAATGTGTTGTGAATCTATTGATTCTATGTCCTGGTTAGTGGTCTGGGGTGTAGGTATGCACTGGGATTTTAGGATTCAGAAAAAGTTCGTTTGTCAGCCTTTGTTAATAAGCCAGCTTTGTGCTCATATTAGTAACATTCATTATTGCTCATGTTAATAAGAAATAGTTTTCCCCTAAGTCATATATAACATAGCTCTTTCAATATTACAAAGCTAACTAGATATGACTGAACCAGCTGCAATAAACGGTCTATTTTTGCTCTATTCATCTCTAAAGGACTTCTGTTTCAAGTAAAGTCTATATTTTGAAGAAGGCACAAAACCTACCAAAATTACCAAAAACAGTTATTTTGAAAATACGTTGACTCATTTACAATATTTAATGACTAACACACCAGTTAATTAAAGAACAGAACAGTACGAGAATCAAATGGTTGCTAAGGCACAGAAAATATAATTTGACATGTAACATGCAGGATTAATTCAGAACAGGAAAGGATCATGAATTCAGGGTAATTGTCTTATTAAATTAATGTAGTAATTCCATTAGTCACTTGTGTGCCACTGCAGGAAGTGCAATGACTAGTGCCAATGCAAGTCTGCAGAGTTCAAACACAGGAGCATTTATTTGTAACTTATTCTGAGGGATAAGAGTTGTTGGCAGCTAAGCTGCCAATTCACTTCGCAGCTTTTGCTAGAGCAGTGCTGCTTATAAGATTACTTTAACACTTGCCTGCGTTATCATTGGGTTTGCCACGCGATGATGGAAAATGTGTTAAACATATCACACAAGACTTCAGACTATTTTGGTGTACGTTAGTTTCATGGTTGTCCAACTCTGTCCTGATTTTATACCTTCTATTGTGAATCCCTGTGGTGTACCAAACCAAATTTGTATATTAACTACAGATTAGAAACAGGCATCATCTGAAAAGTAATGTACAATGTACCATTATTCAAAATTTGTATATTTCAATGATTTCTAATAATAATTATACTATGTTTGTGCAAATGCATTTTAAAAAATTACTTTCTTGTGGGATCTTGAACAGCATTTCTGACATCCCAGCAACATATGCTGCAGCATTCCACATCAACAGCTGTGGAAAGGTACAGTGATGTTTGAGAAATAACAGTTCTCTACTCTGAAGATGATTTCATGGGAAAACAATAATAAAACTAATTGGAGATGTTGGGAAAGTATGGGGTGTGGAGGTTGTGGTGGGGGGTGCCAGTGAAATCTGTGCATTGTTGGCCCTTCATACAAACAGAGCATTGGCATTGGGAGCAAGGGTTATCCCCCAACCATTCAAGCCTTCTCTGCCATTCAATGAGATCGTGGCTGATCTGATTACTCCCATTACCTTTACTACAGTGTGTGTTGGATAATGGCACTAATGAGTTTGGACTTGTACACAATGAGACTTGATCCAAGTCTTTTCAGCAGTCATAGAATAATAGAATCATACAGCACGGAAACAGACCCTTCGTTCCAATCAGTCCATGCTGGAAATAATCCTAAACTAGTCCCACCTGCCTGCTCCTGGCCCATGTCCACTCAAACTGTTCCTATTTGTGTACTTGTCTAAGTGTATTTTAAACATTGCAACTGTGCCTGCATCCATCACTTCATCAGGGAGTTCATTCCACATGTGAACCACCTTCTGCGTAAAAAACTTGCCTCACGTGTCTTTTTTAAATCTCTCTGCTCTCACGTATCATCTGGTGATTGACTCAAGGACAGAATAGGCAGAACTCAGAAGCAGATTTGCCAGCCACCTCAATAGGTCCAGCAGACAACATGTGGAGAGATTAATAAAAACTGCAGAACCACAAGTTTTATAGCAACTGACTGTTAGTTCTTAATGTAATTAATTTTTAAAGTTCTGGATTCCATCGTGACATTCAATAATCAATTAGCTGAAGTTCAAGATTCCAAGATTTCTATTCCTGGATTAAATTCAATACCCATGACAACAGAAAGCAGATAATAATGGAAGCTCGTGTTAATTTCAGATGTAAACCAGTTCCGTATTTAATATGTGGGATCCAGGAAAAGGAGATGTAGAGAAAAAGTAGATATAAGAAATTTAGGAGGAACTTTTTTACCATGTGGTCTTATTCTACACTGAATTTGGATTCAAGACCAACTGGTCAAGGAGAGGGTAAAGTCAAGAATAGGCTTTGTAGCAAAACTGCTCCTGAAGCTCTTGCACACTGGAAAGGACTTTACATAAAAATAACTGTAAGGCTTTAGAATGGATAATCAGAGTTAGTAATTGAAGTATATCAACATTTAAGAATAGATTAGATTGGAAGTGGAGGAAAAGAGCATAAAGAATATCAGAACAGATTTTAGATGTGGGATTTGGAAGACTGTTCATGTGGAGATTTACCGCAATGTGGATTGGCCTGAGTTGGCTGAACAGTCTATTTCATGTGGTAATTTCAATGTAATTCTACATCTCTAAAGCATTGCACCTAACTCCCTTCCTATATATAGCTGAACCAATGCCTCTTGCCTTAAAATGCTTCACATAGCAACCAACATCACCCCTATCAACAGCACAGGGAAAAGATAAAACATTCTGTAAAAAATTACCTTACAAATGTAAATCAAGTTAAAATAGAAATCCAACCTCTCATCATTCTAGACATAGTGTAAAAAAATTTTAAGAATGTAGTTAAGACATTGAACAAACTTGCCTACCAACTCACGGTCAAGAAAAAAAACACTGAACAACTTCACAGAAGACTATGTAATATCTGTTACGACTATCCTGAGGTCAGGAGCTTTATTAATAAATGGATGTTTTAGTAAAATGAAAATCAAACTAATTTTAAACTCTAACAGGTCCTATTATGGATAAATTCAAGAAAGAGCACACTATTAATTCCCTAAATCATAGTCGCCCAGTAAAAACTTGAAAACAACAAAATGCAATATTTGGCTACTGTAAAGAATGATAATCTAAATAGGACTGAAGATTTTGCCAGCTTATATTAACAAAGTAGAAGCACCATCCAGGGAAAAGGATTCAAATGAAATAAATCTTGCAAAGTTTGGGCACTGGCACTGTATAATAATTAATAGAGACATGGCATTAATGTTTTTACAACCATTAAATGGGAGCTCTTTTAATCTTGCTACTGATCCAACCAGTTTGGAGACAAGTTCTGAAAAAGATTCATATCAGATTCAAACATTAACTCTGTATCTCTCTTTACAGATGCTGCTAGACTGTTGAGTTTCTCCATCACTTTCTGATTCTATTTCAGATTCTTAGCATCCACAGTTCTTAAAAATCTTTTTATTAGAAAATGTTGAAACATGATTGCAAACTAAGACAATGGCTCCAGGTTAAATAATGGAATCCAAGATTAGCACTGAACATGAAATTGACGTTTTTGGTAATATCTTAACAAAGAACAGTCATTTATGATTCAAGAGAGGGGGGGGAAGACCTTTTTTTATTAGTGTAGAGAACAAAACAGGCAGAAATTTTTCCAGCATCTGAACAATGTGGGAAATGACATGAAAGTTGGGAAATTGTGGAGAGTGCGAAAAATGTGATTCCTGATTAGATTACCTACAGTGTGGAAACAGGCTCTTCAGCCCAACAAGTCCACACTGATCCTCTGAAGAGTAACCCACCCAGTCCCATTTCCCCCTGACTAATCCACCTAACACTCCGGGCAATTTAGCATGGCCAATTCACCTGACCTGCACATCTTTGGACTGTGGGAGGAAACCGGAGCACCCGGAGAAAACCCACACAGACACAGGGAGAATGTGCAAACTCCACACAGACAGTCACCCAAGGCTGGCATCGAACCTGGGACGCTGGTACTGTGAGGCAGCAGTGCTAACCACTGAGCCACCATGCTGCCCTGATGTTGAGAAATATGTTCGATTTTCCCCTTGAAGTTTCAACAGCTGGATGAGATGCTCATAGCATCTCTGCATTTGCCTTGTCTTTTAGCAGACAAGAAGCCAGACAGTTGGCCATATTTGCCAACACTGAATAGTTAAGGGAAGACATATTAGTGGGGAGCTGTGCGCAATATTAATGTCACATCTACAGCATGTCCCAGCAACTTAGGTGACAAATGCACTACATGTGCATCAACGAAATGGCTATATCATAAAGTCCAAAGAGAGTAGTCCTTTCCCCAGCCAAGAAGAATGATAGTCAGGGGCCTTGTCTATCCTCAGTCAGGAAAGATGATGAGGTAGCCCATGTGAGTGAGAAGGAAGCACAGAAGGATGAGTGGTTTGGGAGAATGGGGGTGGTGAGTGCCATTGAGGGAACATGCTGCATGCAACAGTGAAAGTGGAAGGCCATAAGCCTAAGTAGGATGGAGTGCTGATGGGTGAGGTAGCATGGTATCAATTAAATTCTGCATTCTCCTCCACATTATGGACACATTGACCCAGATGGCTACTTCAGGGTAGACTGGCAGCCTGGTCTCCTCTGCCAGTCCTGGAGAAAAAGGATTGTTCTCCTCTCCATGGCCTGTCTGTCAAGTGGGCTGCCAACTTGCATCTCTCAGTCCTGTCATTTGGAATCACACAGCAACACATCCTGGTTTGCAGCCAGGGTTTAAATATGCTGCCAGCAACATTAACACCATAAGGTCCCTGCTTAGTCTATCCATGAACTACCGGGCAACAACATAGTTCAGTCATTAAAACCAGATTTCTGGATTACGGGATGGGGAATCAGCTCATGATCACAGTCTAATGGACTTTGCTGGAGTAGTGGAAGTCAAGGATGTCAGGAGATTTTTGACTTTAACCTTTTTTTAACTATGGCACTTGGGTAAGACAAAGCTAGAATCAGTGTAATTGTACCCCGGTAGGATCCAGTGTATTCATAACAATACGGAAGGCTGTTTTTAAGTACTTAATCAAGGGTGTATTTTTAACCAGAAAATCTTTATATGCAGCTTCAATAGATAATAATGATAATGTGATATTCTTTGCTGCTGTTTCCTCCTGTTTGAAATATGTTGATAGGCAACAAATAAAGAGGTGAAAATTGATAATAAGGCAAGTGAAATGTAATTCATACAAAGGACAGCAAATTATAGAACAAGAAGTTCTCATGTGATACCACCGCTTATAATCCATCAGTGCTGTCGGCTCCATCATTAGAAATACTCTTAGTGTGGCAGCCAGTCAATGCTGGATCCATGCCAGTTGGTCACATGAAATAAATATATTAATGGAGGGCTATTTAAAGTCTTCTGCCTTATAATAGACTTTTAGATTATTATGCTGTGCTTTTAATGTGGAAAATGAACCCTTTCCTTCTAATACAATGAATGAATCATGCGATGCATTTATGGTACTGTTTTTTTGAACATTGTGTTTATTTGAACATCTGTCAGGGATCTGCCTAAGGCAATTCTCCTTTCTCCAAAGCTGCCTCTCTTCAGTTCTCTGTAAGGTCTTCTTCTCATCACCTAACACTAAAGTATCAATGTTTACCTTCTTTGGGTTTTTTTTACTTCTTTTCTCCCATCCAACAATCATCTTTCAGCACTTGCCCAATCAGATTAATTTCTCTTTCTTGATAACATCAGTCAAATATGACCTTCATGTATCATCGTAAACATATGTAAACATGAATGTATTTGAATTAAAAGCAAAAGTGGATCATTTAATCCCTCGAGCCCATTTGATAAAATCATGATTAATGTCATTGTTGCCTCACTTTCTTGACTCTTCCATACATCCTTTGACTCTTTTGCCAATCTAAGTGAGCCTTAAAAATATTCAGTGATCCAGCCTCAATTAGAGTCATAGAGTCATAGAGATGTACAGCATGGAAACAGGCCCTTCGGTCCAACCCATCCATGCCGACCAGATATCCCAACCCAATCTAGTCCCACCTGCCAGCACCCGACCTATATCCCTCTTAAACACTTCCTATTTATACACCCATCCAAATGTCTCTTAACTGTTGTAATTGTACCAGCCTCCACCACTTCCTCTGGCAGCTCATTCCATACACCTACCACCCGCTGTGTGAAAAGGTTGCCCCTTCGGTCTCTTTTATATCTTTCCCCTCTCACCCTAAACCTATGCCCTATAGTTCTGGACTCCCCGACCCCAAGGAAATGACTGCCTATTTACCCTATCCATGCCCCTCATAATTTTGTAAACCTCTATAAGAACACCCCTCAGCCTCTGACACTCCAGGGAAAACAGCCCCAGCCTGTTCAGCCTCTCCCTATAGCTCAAATCCTCCAACCCTGGCAACATCCTTGTAAATCTTTGCTGAACCCTTTCAAGTTTCACAATATCTTTCCGATAGGAAGGAGACCAGAATTGCACGCAATATTCTAACAGTGGCCTAACTAATGTCCTGTACAGCCGCAACATGACCTCCCAACTCCTGTATTCAATACTCTGACCAATCAAGGAAAGTATACCAAACGCCTTCTTCACTATCCTATCTACCTGCAACTCCACTTTCAAGGAGCTATGAACCTGCACTCCAAGGTCTCTTTGTTCAGTAACACTCCCTAGGACCTTACCATTAAGTGTATAAGTCCTGCTAAGATTTGCTTTCCCAAAATGCAACACCTCGCATTTATCTGAATTAAACTCCACCTATCACTTCTCTGCCCATTTGCCCATCTGGTCAAGATCCTGTTGTAATCTGAGGTAACCGTCTTCACTGTCCACTACACCTCCAAGTTTGGTGTCATCTGCAAACTTACTAACTGTACCTCTTATGCTCGCATCCAAATCATTTATGTAAATGACAAAAAGTAGAGGATCCAGCACCGATCCTTGTGGCACTCCACTGGTCACAGGCCTTCGGTCTGAAAAAGAACTCTTCACCAGCACCCTCTGTCTTCTACCTTTGAGCCAGTTCTGTATCCAAATGGCTAGTTCTCCCTGTATTCCATGAGATCTAACCTTGCTAATCAGTCTCTTATGGGGAACTTTGTCGAACGCCTTACTGAAGTCCGTATAGATCACATCTACCATCCCAAGGATTGTGAGCCGATGCAATGCAAGCAAAAGATGCTATGGCACACAACATGGGAGTTTTTAAAGAAGCATTTCATTTGGCAAAGCATTTTGTGTGACATTACCATGTGTATTCAATATCAGAATTGATGGTCCCAAGTGGTGATTGGTAATATTTTTCAGAGTTTTCAAGGTTTGAATTTCAAAGAAAGATGACAACAGCTCAATCCAGACGAATAAGTATCATTATGGACATTTAGCAATACGCCTCAAAGTGGATGCTCTCAGAATGTAATCTCTCTCTCGATGTTTGTAACAATATTCCTTTAACATGTCCAGTGCCTTTTAATTCCTTCAAATTTTCTTTCCTTTGCTCTTCCCATTTTGCTGAATGCTATGGCTCTCACTGGTGAGTAGTTGGGGAGACGTTTTGCTGAATGCTATGGCTCTCACTGGTGAGTAGTTTAATTGTAATATTATTGCTTTGAACCAGATGCCTAAGATAACACTTTAGGCACATGCATTCGAATCATATCACAGCTTCTGCTGGAATTTTACTGCAAGTAACTAATACAAAATATGGAATGTAAAACCAATGTTATGAAACTATTATTAGCCTGAATTTCTGAAAGTAGCAATCACCAGCAGATTGCTGCTCTCACACTTTCTTAGCCTGAGTTTGTGTTTCTTGGTTTTGTGCCCAAATTCTTAAATCAGAAATATGCAGTGTATCTTCAAATGAGCTAAATCCTCATAGTGCAGGATTGTCAGAGGATGACAAGCCATACCCTCTTTTCATTGCCATATTCTGGTTACATGATGTGTTTAAAGTCTAATTGAAAATCTACAGATAGAAGATTAGTGTGTAAGGAGTGGGTGAGAGGATAGGGTGACTGGTGGGTGGGAGAAGGGGGTAGAGCAACAGGTGGATGTAGAGGTTGCATGTCAAGTGGGTGAGAGAGGTAGAGTGTGTCACAAGTGGATGGAGGCGCAGTGTATCAGGTCAGAGAGGTGGGGTGGATTCAGTTTTATAGTTATCCAACAGTTAGAGCAGGCTTAATCTCCAAACTTTTCATGGGTCATGTGGATGAGGTGAAGCACTCAAAAGTCTTGAACTCAGTATTGGAGATCTTCTCCAACGGTTCCAGATTTACCATTTGGAACCCAGTTTCCTGGTAGAAGTTCAGACTTCCCAGATAATTCTCAGAAGGTCAGTGGACAGGACTCCAAATGGTCCCATAGTTCACCTTTCAGGGTAAGTTCTGCAATGCCTATCATCCAATCGAAGGAGGTGGGCCTACAATTGTGATAAAACCCAGTTGGTTCACTCATGTCCTTTAAGAAAAGCAATCCACTCTTCTAATCTTGTTCTGATCTACATGTGGCTTAAGCGAAACTATCATCTGAATTGAAATACCAACACACCATACAGTTCAAGAGCAATCAAAGATAGGCAACAAAGGTTGGCCTTCCCATGGAAGAATAATTACAAACACAATTTGCAAACTCTGTTGGACCTATGATATTAAATTAATACAATCATTGTTGATGGATAATCCTAGACAGTAAGAACTGTCAGGTTATTCAACACTGTCGAGATTGATCTCAATGTTCATACTTGTGTTTGTTCAAGCAAAGATGGTGATCAAGGAAGTGGTCCATGCCTAGATTTTCCTTTCTCTAACTCTGAACTATGGATTGTAGTGTCTTCAGCAATGCACATATCAATCAGTAGCAGAGGTCAGACATTTGGCTCTTTCAGTCAGCTCTGACATTCAACGAGATAATGTTTGGCTTCACTGAGGCCTCCATCCCACATTTTCGCAAAGACCCTGTAACCTTTCCCCACTGATAGTAACTCATTGTGTCCCTCACAATAGATCAATTAAATTAGTCATACTGTACTCTTACAAATTTCAAGCTTGCCTTGAATATTCTCTCTGCTGGCAGAGCACCAGTTGATTCCAAAATGTTGGCTGAACATGTAATTTTGAACAATGTATCCATACTGTTCAACATCTGATAGCCAATGTATAACAATATATTTCCTTCCAAATGTGAATGTAATTATTTGCCTGTTCCGCACATTTCATTCTTTCTCATATTCCTTTCTACAACTAATGAGGAAATTTTTGGAGATGAGGTGATACACAAATTGTTAGGTTAATTTCTTTCAGAGATAGCAACTCTGGGCAGCAGGGTAGCTCAGTGGTTAGCACTACAGCCTCAAAGTGCCAGAAACCTGGGTTCAATTCCCATCTCAAATGACTGTGTGTGTTTCCTCTGAGTGCTCCAGTTTCCTCCCACAATCCAAAAATGTGCAGGTTAGGTGAATTGGCACACTAAATTGCCTATAGTGTCAGGGGAATGGGTCTGGGTGGCTTACTCTTTGGTGGGTTGGTGGACTTGTTGGGCCAAAGGGCCTGTTTCCATACTCTAGGCAATCTAATCAAGTGCAATAGGCAATGTGCCTTCTATTTACTTCACTCAATCTCCTCAAGAATTAATACTTCTAAAAATTATACCATGTATCCTGTCTCTTTCAGGGGCAGAAGTACCTGTTTGTAAGACTCTCTTTCTTTGAAATGAGTAACTGTCGAAGTTGATCTCCTGAATGTGAGCTTCCAACTCTGGACCTTGAATTCTACTGTAAAATCCTCTTCCAAACCTGACTGCTCATGTGGCCCTGACAGATTTCCATTTGACCCCAATCCAGGACATGGAGATTTGATGTTATATCACACCCCCTTTAAACATAGTTGCAGCTGAGAGAAAGTCTTTCTCTCTCATAGATTACATTCTTTATATAGATTGCATGCACTGTGTCTAGAATGAGGTATGCACATGTGACTGTAAATTAACATTTTTTCTATTAAATAGAAGCTGAATTTATGAAACATCTATAAATTTCACGAGCAATATGAATTTGTTCTCCCTCAATGATGTGGCACTCTAACAATTACATTGTCACAGTAAGTGAGCCTTAATATGTTCTTCACAAATTCTCATTAATCGTGGATTGTTGTCAGCCAAGAGAACATGTAGCTCAGCTGGATAAGACTGATGCAGATATCTTTCTTCAAGCAATGTGCACTCTGCCACTATATTCTGCTCATTCCTGATGCTGAAATCGCCAAAATTGATCCAAGGTATCTTCGATAATAAAGAAAGCAGAAGTAATAGGGAACCAAGGGTAGATCCTTGACTGATGCCAAGGTAATGGTAAAAAAGGAAACAGATTAAGTGTCATCCTACCTCCAGCCAGGTTTTTTTCTGAGCTAATTTTGTCCTTGAAGCCTACTTCCTGCTCACTTAATCCTACTTTGCATCCCTTGTAAACCTGAGGTCATCCTAACCTGAATTGTCTGTGCTCTATTCGATCATCTTCCTTGACTGTGCTAACTTACGTCAGATTTCAGCAACGAGCAATGAGCATATTTTAAAATGTTCACTCATTTGTTTTCAAATCCCAGAAGCCTCAGCCCTCTCAGCCTCTGCAGTCTCCTTCAACCCTACAGACCTGAGATACCTGCAATTCTCTAATTCTGGCATCAGGAGCATTCCCAAATTTCATTGGTTTCATGCCTTCAGCTGTTAAGGCTCCACTCTGGAATTCCCTCTCAAAAATCTCCAGAAATTTCTTTTCTTCTTTTGGATGCTCTTTCAAATTTACAGCTTTTACCAAGCTTTTGACATCTGTATTAAAATCTTATGTGGTTCACGTCAAGTTTTGTTTAACGATAGTCCTGTGCAGCAGCAAGGGACATTTTACTGTGTGAAAGATACTATATCAATACAAGTTCTTGTTATTGGTTTAAATAATCTCAATTCATCTGAGTTGAGATCATGATGAGGCATGGAAAAGTAATATTCAATGCCTGATCATTGTCTGCCAACACATACTTGCAGAATGTGCATGTGGATTCTGGGTGAAGACAGAATGGGACTCAACTATGAGGCTCCTTGCATTCTAACGGTTTGTCAACACTCATTATCAAGCTGACATTTGAATAAATGCCAACAGGTTATAATTGCGCAGAATGATTAGCTGTCTGGGAACCATATAAATAACAGTTTTGGAAAAGGAGGGATGTTTCGAAAATTGGCATGAAAATAGAGAAAATATTAAAAAGGACAGCATTCTAAATTTGGATGCATTCTTCAATTTTTTTTAAAAATATGCCACATCTGATGATGATACTGTTGCCACAGCTCAGGCAATTCATGTATTTTTACATTCTATAATACTTGTCCATTTGCCAAGATTTTTCACAATTATAAATAGCATTGAGTCTTTTTGAATGAGCCCATTCTCCTGTAAATATCCTTCCCTCCTGAAGGCCAATCATGTGGACGTATGAACTGAAGTTTACATTTTTCAAGCGTGAAGATGCACAGAGAGAGAAAGAGAGAGAGAGAGAGAGAAACTGAGAGTTTCCATTTTGCAGTGGCGGATACATTCAGTGTCTACCAACTCTCCACCCCCACCTGCAGAATCATTGACACTTTAGGGGCAGGAGAGAGCCATTCAGTCCAACATACCTACAGCAGCTCATTAAATTAGCATCATTATCTTGTGCCAATCTGTTGCTTTTTCCCCATGCCCTTGCACATTATCTTTACCCAAATAATCATCCAATGCCCATTTAAATGTCTCAGTTGAAGCCACAAGAAAGCTCACCAGATCAATTCCAATCAGCAGCAATGCCAACTGATGAACTTCTGGGTAAATTGCAGACCACGGCACTGAAGCCACTAATCCCGAGAAGCTGCCCATCAATCAGAGGCTGACAGCCCTGGCTCCAAGAGATTGTCACTGGAGACCTAATCTTCAGGGGATCCAATGATGAGGATGTAAGACTTTTTCTTTCAGGGCTTGAGGGTGGGGCTCATGGGAAGGATAGGGCCTGGGGTGTCAGAGGCAAGACAGGGGGGTGGCTTTCATCTGTCACCCCCTCATCCCCCATATTTGTTTTCCCTGATTGGCTCCATCTTGAGGAAAATGGAAATCCCCACACCCCCGTCCCATACTTAATACAGCTGGAATATCAACCCAGAATCCCATTCAGGAATTCAACCATCTCCCATACCTACTGGGAAAACAGCTATTTGGGTCAGTGGCCTCTTTAACATCTCACCCTGCGTTTAGTTCCTGAGGGGCTAAGCAATGAGCAGTAATTCACCCAGTCTTTTGCCCTTCTTGCTAACCTACTCTACACCTAGAAGAAGTGGAAATTGTGCCCCTAAATTCCAATATTAATCTCTCTCCATCCCAAGCCCCTATCTCCTCATGGACTCTCTCGTATTTTTCCCACTGTCCCTTTATATGAAGGCCTGCGTGTCAGAGAGCTATTAAACACTACAGTATCACACTTGAGCAATTGCTGTCTGGTCAATGACATCTATACACTTTACCTGAGGGTTTAATGCTAGTAAACAGTAGTACAACCCTGGTTGATTATTTGCTGTGGCATAGCTTTGACTTGCAAATGCTAAGTATAACATTAATTATACCCTGGCACAGGTGGTCTATTGCGGCATTGGCCAGGAACCAAATCTTTGTCTGTATTTTGTGGTATTATATCATTTACTCACGAAGCTATTGAAGAGCTGAGAACCATTAATTAATCCTGTTACATTATCTCATCGTTTTTCTGGAGCTTATGAAATGCTTTTATTTCACAAATCCTTTTAAATTTCAAAGCAAGATTTGCACTTAAGCTATAACTGCAAAGAGGGCTAGGTTGACCTTGGCTACTTTAGACCTTTATCTGATATAGATAAGAAACCTGCACCAGAAGTTCTAGGTAAAGCTAATGAAGTGTGTCATTTGAATATTGTATTACATGTCGAAAAAGCATTGGACTTGATGTTAACTCATGAAGCAAATTGTTAACTTTTATTAGTCATGAAATGGATAACTACTCCTTAAAATGTTTTGTTTAATTAAACATATTTCCCATCATTGCAGTTTTTGGTATAAAAATAGCAGCTGAGAATGTCATGGAGCAAAGAACAAATGTGACAGATGAGTGAAAAAAAATAATGAAACAAAAAATACATTTATAAAATAACACCTTCAAAACAAGCAGACTGAAAATAACTGGTCAATCTGTCTGTATGGAAGAGTTAGAAAAAGTATAGCTTAGTTGAATCTTGTTAACCACTGCACTGTAAAAATTATGTAATTGTTTGTTTTCAATTTTAGAACCGTTTATACATTAACAACTAAAAGGTTTACATGCTATATACTGACTGGCCTAGCTTTACAAAATATCCATGCTGAGACCATAATGGACTTTGTACAGAGTATAAGGATGTCACCAGTTTGCATGATTTAAGTTTATCACAGACATACACATCTCTGAACTGTGCACTTTTCCTTACACTAATATAAGTTTCTGGTCTCTTCTTTTACAGCAAATTGCTCAGTCCTTCCTCAAGTGCTGCCATACTAATTTATGTGCATCAATGTGTGTGTGTGTTCGACTCCAACAATAAATGGGAAAGCAAAGCTCAACATCATGTATGGGATAATCAACTTAAAGACAGAACAAGTCAACCTGTTGCTGAGACTGCCATGCTATCACAAATCATCATAAACAATGATAAAAGTGCAAATGCTTTAGAAGTCACATTGGGAATTATAGACTGGTGAGTTTAGTTTCTGTAGTGGGGAAGCTGTTTGAGTCTATTATCAAGGAAGAAATAGCAAGGATAGAAATTCTTCATTGGGCAGACGCAGCATAGGTCCACGAAGGGCAAGTCATGCTTAATCAATCTTTTGGAACTATGAAGACATTATGAGCACGGTGGAGAACAAGGACCCAGCAGACGTGGTGTATCCAGATTTCCAGAAGGTCTTCTTCAAGGTGCTGCAGAAGAGGCTGCTGCATAAGATAACGATGCATGGCGTAATGGGTAAAGTATTAGCGTGGATAGAGGATTTGTTGACAGAAAATGAAGAGTGGTGATATATGAGTGCTATTCTGGTTGGCAACTATTCAGTAACTAGTGGTGTGCCTCAGGGATCAGTTTTGGGACTGTAATTATTCACAATTCATATAGATGATTTGGAGTTGGGGACCACGTATAGTGGTTCAAAATTTGCAGATGACACTAAAATGAATGGCAAAGCAAAGTGTTCAGAGGACTGTGAAAATTTGCAGAGTAACATGGATACTTTAGGTGAGTGGGCAAAGGTATGGCAGATGGAATACAATGTTAATAAATGTGAAATCATTCATTTCGATAGGACTAACTGTAAAAAGGACTATTACTTGAATGGTAAAAAGTTGCAGCATGCTGCTATGCAGAGGGACCTGGGTGTCCTTGTGCATGAATCACAGAAGGTTGGTCTACAGGTACAACAGGTAATTAGGAAGGCAAATGGAATTTTGTCCTTCGTTGTTAAAGGGATTGAGTTTAAAAGTAGGGAGGTTATGTTGCAGCTGTATAGGATACTGATGAGGCCACACCTGGAGTACTGCATGCAGTTTTGATCTCCTTACTTGAGAAAGGATGTACTTGAACTCGAAGGGGTGCAGAGGAGGTTCATTAGATTGATTCCGGAGTTGAGGGGGTTGGTTTATGAGGAGAGACTAAGTAGCCTGGGATTATATTCATTGGAATTTAGAAGAATGAGGGGGGATCTTATTGAAACATATAAAATTGTGAAGGGAATGGATAAGATTGAAGTAGAGAGGCTGTTTCCACTGGTAGGTGAAAAGCCTCAAAATTAGAGGGAGCAGATTTAGGACTGAATTGAGAAGGAACTTCTTCACCCAGCGGCTTGTAAATCTATGGAATTCCCTGCCCAGTGAAGTAGTTGATGCTACTTCAAGAAATGTTTTTAAAGCTAAGATAGATATTGTTTTGAACAATAAAGGAATTAAGGGATACGGTGATGGTGCGGGTAGGAGGAACTGAGCCATGATTTTATTCAATGGCAGAGCAGGCTCAAAGGACTAAATGGCCTACTCCTGCTCCTAGTTCTTACATTCTTATTCCTTTTTGCCTTTAGTAAGGAATAATCTTTCTCTTTTATTAACTCAACAAAGCTTTGATTTCCATTTATTCAGGTATATGTTTGTTTTGAGCATTTAGTTGCAGTTTGGAACCGGGCAGGTGCTGAAACAGAAGAAGTGGGCGGCACGGTGGCACAGTGGTTAGCACTGCTGCCTCGCAGCGCCAGAGACCCGGGTTCAATTCCCGACTCAGGCGACTGACTGTGTGGAGTTTGCACGTTCTCCCCGTGTCTGCGTGGGTTTCCTCCGGGGGCTCCGGTTTCCTCCCACAGTCCAAAGATGTGCAAGTCAGGTGAATTGGCCATGCTAAATTGCCCGTAGTGTTAGGTAAAGAGGTAAATGTAGGGGTATGGGTGGGTTACGCTTCGGCGGGTCGGTGTGGACTTGTTGGGCCGAAGGGCCTGTTTCCACACTGTAAGTAATCTAATCTAATCTAAATACGTTCTTTTTAAAACATAAATGTGTTTGATTTGGGAGAATGGTATCTACAACAGAGAAGATCTTTTCAAATTAACCTTGTTGGAACTGTCCCAGGGCCTGGGTGAAGAAAGAAGAGACAATACAACCCTCCTCACCCATGGGTTGATCACTTTGGGAAACCTACCTGGAGCTGTAATAAATTGGGGAATCTCACACAGGGATTGATTGTAAAAGTTGTTAACATATAAACTATTTCATTAAAATGAAATTAATCTTTATGAAAACCGAAAGAACTGCAGATGCTGTAAATCAGAAGCAAAAACAGAAATGAGAAAGAGTCACTCGATCCAAAACATTAACCCTGATTTCTCTCCACAGATGCTGTAAGACCTGATAATCTTTTCCAGCAATTCCTATTTTTGCTTCTGACTTACAGCATCCCCAATTCTTTCAGTTTTCATTTTGTATTTAACTCACTCTATTTCTCTTTTAGGCATGTCCACCTTGAAGAAGTTCTACTCCTCTCTCCGACAGGATTTCCATTCTAAACTTTTTTCTTGTTCACCATCATTAATTTCACTGTCGCTCCTGGTGTTTGACCAGCTACTTACTAAAATTAATTTCCACAGCCACATCACATTCCTCAGTGACTGCCACTGGCTCAGAATCACCCCATATGGATTCCAACTGAAGCCCTTTGAGCTTTGAATCCACCCATAGGCGTTGTTCAAAGGAGTTCTGAGGAAGGGTCACTTGACTTGAAATGTTAACTCTGATTTCTCTCCCACAGATACTGCCAGACCTGCTGTGCTTTTCCAGTAATATCTGTTTTGTTTTTGGTCTTCATGAGCTTTAAGTTGTTTTGACTGGGAATTGTTTTGGTTTATTTATGTCATAGCATCATATATTTTAGTTGAAATAAACTTCATTCTTTGATCTTTCCATTCCACTTTTCAGAACTAGTGCTATATTTTCCATGCCACAGCCATAATTCACATCTGTCATTACTGTAGTTAAAAATCATTGGAATAAAACAATGAACTATTGCCATTGATGGGACATTTCTTGTGCATCATTGCAGCCCCAACATGAGGTTACACACAATCTGCTGCACACGGGATGTTTTCAATGTTCCTGATTGATTGCATATCAACTGGGACTATTATTGAATGAGTGTTAACTCAAACACATGATGGTATTGTCTGATACTAAACAGGAGATAGAGAAAAAAATGCAAAGATATTGAATGTAGCTTAAGACAGCCAGCAGGAAACTAATGGGATTAGGTTGGCTGCCTATTTTTACATACCACCTGATTTTCCATTGAAGTCAATGGAAAGAAACATCAGCCAAGGTGTAATACAGACAGCTGACATGATTCTGTTCATATCCTGCAGCTGGGTCAAGTTACATCTATCACCAATGATGTTCCAGTTCTTGTTTGAGAATTTAAAATACTAAACTTGGATTATAACTGCGACGTTTGTCATTGTGATTTGAGAAACATGCGGTGAAATGAAAGTTGTTAAACTATATATTTACATTGAACTCACATGATAGGCCAACTGAGAAAGATTAGCATTTAAACAATTTCTGCCTTCAATAATGTGTTGGGAATGGGAAAATTTGCTTGCCAGAGATCCTGGACATGGGCCAATGAATCACGTTGAGCTGCCAGTAACTGATGGCACCACAGGATGATATAGACCAGACGTATACCTAACCCAGCTCTGTAAAATTATGAATTTACATAAATTAGGTGCCAAACTTTAATCCCGATCACCATGACCAACCACCCAGGCTCAATGGAAGGCCAAAGATTAAAAATAAACTGCATACAACATTTGCTGCACTCAGAAAATAATCAGACATGATTAGGGGAAAGCCATTGGCACAGAGTCATTTTATCCTAATATAGTATGGAAGCATTTAGCAGGATGTAGTATCTGACAATCACTGTTTTCATTAAAGGGAAAGTTTAGTTTAAAACTTACTTGAAACAAAGGGGTGGGGGCATTTGGAATGCCAGGAATATCCTCTCAGTCCCTGAACGTTACAAAATACTGTGCTTGTGGCCAATGCAACTGCAGACGGTACAAACACAGCACATGCGAGCACTGTCATTGAAGGGCAATATTTCTGAATTTAAAACATATTTTGTAATAGGATTCATAGGGACATGACATAAAATAATTAAATCACCGATATGGCAACGTCACTGCAGGGGTTCTCTGTCATTGGTGAACAAATTCACAAAGGGAACAACAAATGATTCAGTGATCAGGATGGAGAGTAGACCAATGAGGGGAGTTATGAAGAGTGCAGAAAATGGGATGGTGAGTGATACAGTTCAGAGAATGGCAACTGAGGCTGCAATAAGAGTGGTGACTAGGGCAGTAAACAGGGCAGCAAAACGAGCAGAGAACAATGCAGTGAAGAGAGTGGACCGTCAGAGAGGTGAAGGGAGTGGATGGACGGAGCGGTGAAGGGAGTGGATGGGTAGGGTGGTGAAGGGACTGGATGGGTAGAGCGGTGAAGGGAGTGGATGGGCAGAGTGGTGAAGGGAGTGGATGGACAAATCAGTGAAAGTAATGGACAGACAGAGCGGCGAAGGGACTGGATGGATAGAGTGGTGAAGGGAGTGGATGGGCAGGGTAGTGAAGGGAGTGGATGGATAGAGTGGTGAAGGGAGTGGATGGGCAGAGCAGTGAAGGAAGTGGATGGACAGGGTGGTGAAGGGAGTGAATGGGCAGGGTAGTGAAGGGAGTGGATGGGCAGGGTAGTGAAGGGAGTGGATGGGCAGAGTGGTGTAGGGAGTGGATGGGCAGAGCAGTGAAGGAAGTGGATGGACAGGGTGGTGAAGGGACTGGATGGGCAGAGCGGTGAAGGGAGTGGATGAGCAGAGTGGTGAAGGGAGTGGATGGGCAGAGCAGTGAAGGAAGTGGATGGACAGGGTGGTGAAGGGAGTGAATGGGCAGGGTAGTGAAGGGAGTGGATGGGCAGGGTAGTGAAGGGAGTGGATGGGCAGGGCGGTGAAGGGAGTGGATGGGCAGGGTGGTGAAGGGAGTGGATGGGCAGAGCAGTGAAGGGAGTGGATGGGCAGCGTGGTGAAGGGAGTGGATGGACAGAGTGGTGAAGGGAGTGGATGAACAGAGTGGTGAAGGGACTGGATGGGCAGGGTGGTGAAGGGAGTGGATGGGCAGGGTGATGAAGGGAGTGGATGGGCAGAGCAGTGAAGGAAGTGGATGGACAGGGTGGTGAAGGGAGTGGATGGGCAGAGCAGTGAAGGAAGTGGATGGACAGGGTGGTGAAGGGAGTGGATGGACAGTGGTGAAGGGAGTGGATGGGCAGAGTGGTGAAGGGAGTGGATGGGCAGAGCAGTGAAGGAAGTGGATGGACAGGGTGGTGAAGGGACTGGATGGGCAGAGCGGTGAAGGGAGTGGATGAGCAGAGTGGTGAAGGGAGTGGATGGGCAGAGCAGTGAAGGAAGTGGATGGACAGGGTGGTGAAGGAAGTGGATGGACAGGGTGGTGAAGGGAGTGGATGGGCAGAGTGGTGAAGGGAGTGGATGGGCAGAGCAGTGAAGGAAGTGGATGGACAGGGTGGTGAAGGAAGTGGATGGACAGGGTGGTGAAGGGAGTGGATGGGCAGAGCAGTGAAGGAAATGGATGGACAGGGTGGTGAAGGGAGTGGATGGACAGAGTGGTGAAGGGAGTGGATGAGCAGAGCGGTGAAGGGAGTGGATGGACAAGGTGGTGAAGGGTGTGGATGGGCAGGGTGGTGAAGGGAGTGGATGGGCAGAGCGGTGAAGGGAGTTGATGGACAGAGCGGTGAAGGGACTGGATGGGCAGAGCAGTGAAGGGAGTGGATGGGCAGGGTTGTGAAGGGAGTGGATGGACAGAGTGGTGAAGGGAGTGGATGGGCAGGGTGGTGAAGGGACTGGATGGGCAAGGTGGTAAAGGGAATGGATGGGCAGGGTGGTGAAGGGAGTGGATGGGCAGGGTTGTGAAGGGAGTGGATGGACAGAGTGGTGAAGGGAGTGGATGGGCAGGGTGGTGAAGGGACTGGATGGGCAGAGCGGTGAAGGGAATGGATGGGCAGGGTGGTGAAGGGAGTGGATGGGCAGTGTTGTGAAGGGAGTGGATGGGCAGGGTGGTAAAGGGAATGGATGGGTAGAGCGGTGAAGGGAATGGATGGGCAGGGTGGTGAAGGGAGTGGATGGGCAGAGCGGTGAAGGGAGTGGATGGGCAGAGTGGTGAAGGGACTGGATGGGCAGGGTGGTGAAGGGAGTGGATGGGCAGAGCAGTGAAGGAAGTTGATGGACAGGGTGGTGAAGGGAGTGGATGGGCAGAGCAGTGAAGGAAGTGGATGGACAGGGTGGTGAAGGGAGTGGATGGGCAGGGTGGTGAAGGGAGTGGATGGGCAGAGTGGTGAAGGGACTGGATGGACAGAGTGGTGAAGGGAATGGACAGGCATGGTGGTGAAGGGAGTGGATGGGCAGAGCGGTGAAGGGAGTTGATGGACAGAGCGGTGTAGGGACTGGATGGGCAGGGTTGTGAAGGGAGTGGATGGGCAGGGTTGTGAAGGGAGTGGATGGACAGAGTGGTGAAGGGAATGGACAGGCATGGTGGTGAAGAGATTTGTGAACCAGCTGATGAGGGGTTTGAGGAGCAGGGCTAGAGGAGCTGAGAATCAGGCAGTGTGGGGAGTGGAGATCATACCAGCGAGGGGGAGTGGAGAACAGGGTGGCATGGAAAATGGAGAGCAGGTTGGTGAGGGAAGGGGCAGAGAAGGGAGCAGTGAATGGAGGGGCGAGGAACAGGCAGAAACAATGGACGCCCCAATTCCAGCTCATGTGCATTGCAGCTGCACAAAGGTGGCACTGAGTTCCTTTTCAAATGCGTGAGATTCTCGTTCGTGACTTCAGCAGGTGGCCCCTGCTGGTGTGTTCCCATAAAGTCAGGTTCCGATAAAACTTTGAGGCTACTTGATCAAATAGTCCAATGAAACTTACACATAGAATCAATGGGAATTTTCACACTGCACAATGTTCTCAGCAAATTAACAGTCTGCCTCAGGATGCCTGCAACATTCAAAGATTTCCTGCCAGCCCATCTTAAATGTTGACCTCTGCATATTAAAATTCACCCCGTAGCATTATCAAATTCAAGAAAGAGAACATGATTAAAGTTAAAACAGCGAAGAACAATGCAGACTAATCAATGGATTTGTGTTTAGGATTAATCCAACTATTTATTCATGAAAGTGTCTGGTGAAAAGAGCAAAAATAATGAGTGACTACAGTCTTTGAAATGGAAAAAGCTTTGTCACAGAGTTTCCATGATGTACAGATCTTCCCTGTATCAGCTAACACATTTGTAATCATCAGCACTCCCGTAAGTTGCTTATTCCTTGTTTTATGACCAAGATGGGGAATTTCTTTATATCAACACAATGCTATCTTTGGTCCTAAATCCACGTGAGGTGAGCGCCGTGTGCATAAATCATAATAGTGATACGGCTGCTCAAAATATAGCTATCACTATAAACAACCTGGGAGTTAAGAAAACAGTTAACCCTCTATGGGGTGAGCTGATCTGTGTACTTCTGCCTGACATTGTTCTGCTGAAATTAAATTGGTGTTCTGATGGTGAAGACGCCTGGAAGAAGAACACCTCATCTTTCGCCTCGGAACACTTCAACCCCAGGGGATCAATGTGGACTTCAACAGTTTCCTCATTTCCCCTTCCCCCACGTCACCCTAGTTCCAAACTTCCAGCTCAGCACTGTCCCCATGACCTGTCCTACCTGCCTATCTTCTTTTCCACCTATCCACTCCACCCTCCTCCCTGACCTATCACCTTCATCCTCTCCCCCACTCACCCATTGTTCTCTATGCTACTTTCTCCCCACCCCCACCCTCCCCTAGCTTATCTCTCCACGCTTCAGGCTCTCTGCCTTTATTCCTGATGAAGGGCTTTTGCCCAAAACGTTGATTTTGCTGCTCCTCGGATGCTGCCTGAACTGCTGTGCTCTTCTAGCACCACTAATCCAAAATCTGGTTTCCAGCATCTGCAGTCATTGTTTTTACCACAGTGGATTCTTTCTTGATTATATGTTTTTGGAGATAAGTCTCTTGATTAAACTTAAAATATAAGCCATAGCTATTCATTTAACCTAGGGCAGTGTTTGTAGAGGAGTAAGACGGTGTTATTTTCTGGGTCTGTAGATTGTGAAAGAGCAAAAATGGCCTTTGCAGTGATATGTACTTCTTGTCAGATGTGGGTGTTTAAAGAGAGTTTAAGGGTTACTGTGGATTATATCTGCCATAAATGCTGTTGGATGCGAAGCTTATCAGATCGAGTGGATCGGTTGGAAAGACAGATAGAAGCTATGAGGAATTTGCAACAGCTACAGTATGTGTTGGATGGCAGTTAAAGAATGGAGGGAAAATCTCAGACACAGTCACATAGATGGCTTAACTCCAGGAAGGGTAAGAGAGGTAGGCAGCTAGAGCAGGAGTCTTTTGTGAATATACCCATTTCAAACAGGTATGCTGTTTTGGAAAATGTAGGGGGTGATGGATTCTCAGGGGAACGTAGCACAAACAGCCAAATTTCTGGTATTGAGACTGGCTCTAATGCAACGAGGGGTACGTCGGCTTCCAAGAGATCAATTGTGTTGGGGGATTCTGTAGTCCGAGGTACAGACAGATGTTTCTGTTGCCAGCAGAGAAAAAGCAGAATGGTGTGTTGTTTCCCTGGTGCCAGGATGAAGGATGTCTCAGAGAGGGTGCAGAATGTTCTCACGGGGGAGTGGGGCCAGCAAGAGGTCATTGTCCACATTGGAACCAACGATATGGGAGGGGAAAAGGTTGAGACTCTGAAGGGAGATTACAGAGAGTTAGGTAGAAATTTAAAAAGGAGGTCCTCAAGGGTAGTAATATCTGGATTACTCCCAGTGCTACCAGCTAGTGAGGGCAGGACTAGGAGGATAGAGCAGATGAATGCATGGCTGAGGAGCTTGTGTATGGGAGAAGGATTCACATTTTTGGATCATTGGAATCTCTTTTGGGGTAGAAGTGACCTGTACAAGAAGGATGGATTGCACCTAAATTGGAAGGGGACGAATATACTGGCAGGGAAATTTGCTAGAACTGCTTGGGAGGATTTAAACTAGTAAGGTGGGGGGATGGGACCCAGGGAGATAGTGAGGAAAGAGATCGATCTGAGACGGGTACAGCTGAGAACAGACGTGAGTCAAACAGTCAAGGCAGGCAGGGACAAGGTAGGCCTAAGAGGGAAGGCAGATGAACTCAGGGCATGGTTAGGAACATGGGACTGGGATATCACAGCAATTACAGAAACATGGCTCAGGGATGGGCAGGGCTGGCAGCTGAATGTTCCAGGATACGAATGCTACATGAAGGATAGAAAGGGAGGCAAAAGAGGAGGGGGAGTGGCATTTTTGATAAGGGATAGCATTACAGCTGTGCTGAGGGAGGATATTCCCGGAAATACATCCAGGGAAGTTATTTGGGTGGAACTGAGAAATAAGAAAGGGATGATCACCTTATTGGGATTGTATTATAGACCCCCCCCAATAGTCAGAGGGAAATTGAGAAACAAACTTGTAAGGAGATTTCAGTTATCTGAAAGAATAATAGGTTGGTTATGGTAGGGGATTTTAACTTTCCAAACATCGACTGGGACTGCCATAGTGTTAAAGGTTTAGATGGAGAGGAATTTCTTAAGTGTGTACAAGATAATTTTCTGATTCAGTATGTGGATGTACCTACTAGAGAAGGTGCAAAACTTGACCTACTCTTGGGAAATAAGACAGGGCAGGTGACTGAGGTGTTAGTGGGGGAGCACTTTGGGGCCAGTGACCATTCGTCTATTCGTTTTAAAATAGTGATGGAAAAGGATAGACCAGATCTAAAAGTTGAAGTTCAAAATTGGAGAAAGGCCAATTTTGATGGTATTAGGCAAGAACTTTCAAAAGCTGATTGGAGGCAGATGTTCGCAGGTAAAGGGACGGCTGGAAAATGGGAAGCCTTCAGAAATGAGATAACAAGAATCCAGAGAAAGTATATTCCTGTCAGGGTGAAAGGGAAGGCTGGTAACTATAGGGAATGCTGGATGTCTAAAGAAATTGAGGGTTTCGTTAAGAAAAAGAAGGAAGCACATGTCAGGTACAGACAGGATAGTTCGAGTGAATCCTTAGAAGAGTATAAAGAAAGTGGGCGGCACGGTGGCACAGTGGTTAGCACTGCTGCCTCACAGCGCCAGAGACCCGGGTTCAATTCCCGCCTCAGGCGACTGACTGTCTGGAGTTTGCACGTTCTCCCCGTGTCTGCGTGGGTTTCCTCCGGGTGCTCCGGTTTCCTCCCACAGTCCAAAAATGAGCAGGTCAGGTGAATTGGCCATGCTAAATTGCCCATAGTGTTAGGTGCAGCGGTAAATGTAGGGGAATGGGTCTGGGTGGGTTGCGCTTCGGCGGGTCGGTGTGGACTTGTTGGGCCGAAGGGCCTGTTTCCACACTGTAAAGTAATCTAAAAAAAAAGTAGGAGTATACTTAAAAGGGAAATCAGGAGGACAAAATAGGGACATGAGAATCCAAAGGGTTTTTACAAATATATTAAGGACAAAAGGGTAATGAGGGAGAGAATAGGGCCCCTCAAAGATCAGCAAGGCGGCCTTTGTGTGGAGCCACAGAAAATGAGGGAGATACTAAATGAATATTTTGCATCAGTATTTACTGTGGAAAAGGATATGGAAGATACAGACTGTAGGAAATAGATGGTAACATCTTGCAAAATGTCCAGATTACAGAGGAGGAAGTGCTGGATGTCTTGAAACAGTTAAAGGTGGATAAATCCCCAGGACATGATCAGGTGTACCGGAGAACTCTGTGGGAAGCTAGAGAAGTGATTGCAGGGCCTCTTGCTGAGCTATTTGTATCATCGATAGTCACAGGTGAGGTGCCGGAAGACTGGAGGTTGGCTAATGTGGTGCCACTGTTTAAGAAGTGTGGTAAGGAAAAGCCAGGGAACTATAGACCAGTGAGCCTGACCTCGGTGGTGGGCAAGTTGTTGGAGGGAATCCTGAGGGACAGGATATACATGTATTTGGAAAGGCAAGGACTGATTCGGGATAGTCAACATGGCTTTGTGCATGGGAAATCATGTCTCACAAACTTGATTGAGTTTTTTGATGAAGTAACAAAGAAGGTTGATGAGGGCAGAGCAGTAAATGTGATCGATATGTACTTCAGTAAGGCGTTCGACAAGGTTTCCCATGAGAGACTGATTAGCAAGGTTAGATCTCATGGAATACAGTGAGAACTCGCCATTTGAATATAGAACTGGCTCAAAGGTAGAAGACAGAGGGTGGCGGTGGAGGGTTGTTTTTCAGACTGGAGGCCTGTGACCACTGGAGTGCCACAAGGATCGGTGCTGGGCCTTCTACGTTTTGTCATTTACATTAATGATTTGGATGCGAGCATAAGAGGTACAGTTAGTAAGTTTGCAGATGACACCAAAATTGGAGGTGTAGTGCACAGCGAAGAGGGTTACCTCAGATTACAACGGGATCTTGACCAGATGGGCCAATGGGCTGAGAAGTGGCAGATGGAGTTTAATTCAGATAAATGCGAGGTGCTGCATTTTGGGAAAGCAAATCTTAGCAGGACTTATACACTTAATGGTAAGGTCCTTGGGAGTGTTGCTGAACAAAGAGACCTTGGAGTGCAGGTTCATAGCTCCTTGAAAGTGGAGTCGCAGGTAGATAGGATAGTGAAGAAAGCATTTGGTATGCTTTCCTTTATTGGTCAGAGTTATGAGTACAGGGGTTGGGAGGTCATGTTGCGGCTGTACAGGACATTGGTTAGGCCACTGTTGGAATATTGCGTGCAATTCTGGTCTCCTTCCTATCGGAAAGATGTTGTGCAACTTGAAAGGGTTCAGAAAAGATTTACAAGGATGTTGCCAGGGTTGGAGGATCTGAGCTACAGGGACAGGCCGAACAGGCTGGGGCTGTTTCCCCTGGAGCGTCGGAGGCTGAGGGGTGACCTTATGGAGGTTTACAAAATTATGTGGGGCATGGATAGGATAAATAGGCAAAGTCTCTTCCCTGGGGTTGGAGAGTCCAGAACTAGAGGGCATAGGTTTAGGGTTGAGAGGGGAAAGATATAAAAGAGACCTAAGGGGCAACTTTTTCATGCAGAGGGTGGTACGTGTATGCAATGAGCTGCCAGAGGATGTGGTGGAGGCTGGTACAATTGCAACATTTAAGAGACATTTGGATGGGTATATGAATAGGAAGGTTTTGGAGGGATATGGACCGGGTGCTGGCAGGTGGGACAAGATTGGGTTGGGATGTCTGGTCGGCATGGACGGGTTGGACTGAAGGGTCTGTTTCCATGCTGTACATCTCTATGACTCTATGACTCTAAGTCAAACTCCAATGCTTGTTTTCTTCATATGCTACTGTACAAAACACAACTGTTTTAACGACTGTGTGCATATTTTTATGAATAAAGGGTATTTTTGAAATTTCAAAAAAACAATTCTGCTGCTGCTTCTCTCTTCACCAAATGTAACATTGATGTGGATTTTGTCAGTGAAGAACGCAAGCAGCTAGAGATCAGAAACAAACTCAGAGATCGAGATAAAATTGACATGCCAGTAAAAGCCAACTATAAATTTCACACCAGTCAAAATGAAATTACTGTCATCCACAGTGCTTTGCAATAAACATTAAAAATCATTCTCTCCTGACCTTTAGCTTCATAATAAGACACTATAAAACATTTAATAGATACCAATATTGTAAATGCCAAAGGAATCATTATCTCTATTCGAAACTAAAACAATTAACTCTGTATCACAGAATGTGTTTAAACAGCTTATCAATGATCTTGTTAAGTTTCCTATTCAAGTGAAAATTTGTTGGTAATAGCTGACCATTAGAAATCACCAAAGGAGCAGGAGAATTGGTGTTTCTGGCATGAGCCCTTCTTCAGGAATGAGGAGAGTGTGCCAAGCAGGCTAAGACAAATGGTAGGGAGGAGGGACTTGGGGGAGGGGGGTTGGAAATGTGATAGGTGGAAGGAGGTTAAGGTGAGGGTGATAGGCCGGAGTGGGGGTGGGGGTGGAGAGGTCAGGAAGAAGATTGCAGGTTAGGAAGGTAGTGCTGAGTTTGAGGGTTGGGACTGAGACAAGGTGGGGGGAGGGGAAATGAGGAAACTGGAGAAATCTGAGTTCATCCCTTGTGGTTGGAAGGTTACTAGGCTGAAGATGAGGTGCTTACCTTCTGCCTAGGAACCCTCCAACCACAAGGGAAGAACTCAGATTTCTCCAGTTTCCTCATTTCCCCTCCCCCCACCTTGTCTCAGTCCCAACCCTCGAACTCAGCACCACCTTCCTAACCTGTAATCTTCTTCCTGACCTCTCCACCCCCACTCCCACTCCGGCCTATCACCCTCACCTTAACTTCCTTCCACCTATCGCATTTCCAACGCCACTCCCCCAAGTCCCTTCTCCCTACCTTTTATCTTAGCCTGCTTGACACACTCTCCTCATTCCTGAAGAAGGACTCATGCCCGAAACGTCGATTCTCCTGCTCCTTGGATGCTGCCTGACCTGCTGCGCTTTTCCAGCAACACATTTTCAGCTCTGATCTCCAGCATCTGCACTCCTCACTTTCTCCATTAGAAATCACCAGTCCCATTGAAGAGTAACAACTGATTGTCATTTAATCTGAGAAACACCACACTTCAGAAAAGGAGTAAGATTTGGAGTATGGGACCTTCATGGTAATTAAAGCCAGTATAGGAATTGAATCTATACTGCTGACATTACTCTGCATCATAAAGCAGCAAGGAGAAAGTGAAGACTGCAGATGCTGGAGATCAGAGTTGAGAGTGTGGTGTTGGAAAAAAGCACCATTCCTGATGAAGGGCTTTTGCCCAAAACATCGATTCTCCTGCTCCTCGGATGCTGCCTGACCTGCTGTGCTTTCCAGCACTGCATGATCACAAAGCAGCTGCCTAGCCATGTAAGCTAGCCAACACGGTAGCACAGTGGTTAGCACTGTTGCCTCACAGCACCAGAGACCCGGGTTCAGTTCCCGCCTCAGGCGACTGACTGTGTGGAGTTTGCATGTTCTCCCCGTGTCTGCGTGGGTTTCCTCCGGGTGCTCCAGTTTCCTCCCACACTCCAAAGATGTGCAGGTCAGGTGAATTTGCCATGCTAAATTGCCCGTAGTGTTAGGTAAGAGGTAAATGTATGGGTGGGTTGCGCTTCGGCGGGTCGGTGTGGACTTGTTGGGCCGAAGGGCCTGTTTCCACACTGTAATGTTATCTAATCTAAAAACACTCATGACTACCTATTGATTATTCAGTCCATGATATGTTCCTTTCTATTAACTGGGCATATAATGGATAAGAGATCCATTGCCACAACTTCACCCCTCAATTAGCAATTATTCAAGTCCATATCATTACGTTATAGCGTGGATTAAAGATGCCATTGAGAGATGAGTGTTGATAAATTAGGGACAGAATTGTATAGGCTCCTCAACAACATGGGCTATGATGAGAAATCTGGGAGAATTGTGTCAGAAGCCCAGCAAGGCCTTTCTCAATGTCAAGAGTAATACATTGATTTCTAACTAACTTTCAGACATCGAGAAGAGGTTGTCACTAGAGTGTTATGAGATGCCTATGAATCCGTATTTTAGGAAAGATGTGATTGCTTTCAGGGGGTGTAGCGGAGATTTACTTGGATGCTATCTGGGCTAGAGAATTTAAGTTGTGAAGAGAGATTGGATGGACTGGGGTTGTTCTCCTCGAAGCAGAAGAGACTGGGAGGGACATGATTGCGATGTATAAAATTATGACAGGTAAACTCAGAGTGGCCAGGAAGGAACTTTTTCCCTTGGTGGAAGGATCAATAACCAGTGGTCATAGATTTAAGTTAAGAGGCAGTGTTAAAGGGAATGTGAGGACATTTTTTTTACTCAGAGGATAGTGGGAATCTGGAATGCAGGTGAGAAAGGCAGAAACCCTCCTAATATTTAAAAAGCAGTCAGATGTGCACTTGTGAAGTCATTGCATAAAAGGCTTTGAGCCAAGTGCTGGAAAATGGGATCTGAAGAGTTGGATGGTTGCTATTGAAGACTCAATGATCTAAAGGAGCTTTTTTTCCATATTGTAGACCTATGACTCTATTAATTGGGATAACTGCTCATTATCACTCTCATTACCACTGAATCTTGCTCCATTCATATGCAGGTTCCTATTCTATCCTCCGCTGGATAGAATCTAGCTGTTAAACTTAGTGGACATAAAAGTCAAAGCAAGAACCTGGTGACTGCAAGCCCATTGCCCACTCCTATGGATGGCCAGCATCAACATCCCAGCAGATGCTCCATGGTTAGTGACTGCACACAGACACCCCACCCCCAACACCTCAACCACCCCCCCATCCTGTCCATGGCTCTTTGAATCTGCTACATACAACAATACCTTCATCATAGCACCTTTCTGATACAGTATGTTTCTGCACTTTGGGACTCACCTGCATTTCTCATTTCAATGTGACTTCAGGGACACTGTATACAGGGACAGACTCCTAGCTCATGGATTGAGCCAGGTTGCATCTCAGGTCTGCTCACTTGCTCCCTTAACACTCGCTCACATATTTTCTTAGGCGGGGGGGATCATCAACACTGCCCAGTACACTGGCTTCAAAGTGGTACAGAATACTACCCATTCTGAAATGTTTGACCTGAGTTGACTAGAGCTAGGAGGGAGCAAGCTGCCCAGCTGCAGACTCATGTGGACGGAGAGTATGGAGACTTGGAGAGGTATGAAGTCTCTGGGGTTCATAAGGAGGGCTGACAGGAAGGGGATGTTTATGATTGAGGGGGGAATCTACCTATAGGGTGAGGTAGAGCCTGAAGCTCACTGTTGGAGGTGCACACAACATCGTCCCCCATTGTGCTGTAACTCAGAAGTGCCTAATGGAAATGAAGCAAGCTGCTCCTACACCCTGAGTGGGTAGGGAATGGCTGAGGATGAGCACTACAATGGTGGACTGAGAGTAATGTGGAGCTTGCAGCTGCTCCTGAGATTGCATGGTTACTTTTAGATTTATCTCTAAATTTCTTACAGTTATTACATTTCAGTAGTATAAGTTTTTTATTCATTTTGATTCATTTATAGTGTGAATGCAGCAGCAAGAGTAGCAGAGTGTTAGTCTTGGTGGGAGGTGGGTGTAGCAGAGTTAGAAAGTGATCGATCCCAGGAAAACTAGGTAGTAATGAGAAATTTCTGTGACAGCGAGTGGTAGAATTGACATTACATCAGATGATAAGGATGTCATAGGGTAGGGTGGGTTAGAAAGTCAATGAGACAGGTTTGGGAAGAACATGGGAGAAAAATCACAGAGAACCCCACCCCCTGCCCCACGAAACCTGGTGAAAATGACACTTTGCCAAAGAATAGGAAGATTCAGCCATATGTGAAATAACTGCAGGATCAATTTTTTGATAAAATCTCTCTACTTACTCCATTGAATCCATAGATCCAGCTGTTTGTTGTAAAACTGAGATGAACAGATTTGCACAACCATGTGACGAAGGAGCTGCACTCCGAAAGCTAGTGCTTCCAAATAAAGCTGTTGGTGCTGTGTGCTTTTTAACTTTGTGCACCCCAGTCCAACATCAGCACCTCCAAGTCATGGTATTTACTAAGTATACTTGTACTTCAGTCTCTAGGCCAGAGAAACAAAAGATCAACCATGTTTCCTATTTGATATCCATCCATCTCTGTTAGAAAGTAAACATGTATATACAGAATCTGGCTTGACACAGACTTTCTTAGATAATGACTTGCATTTGATGGTAGTTGGTTGTAAAGAATATTACAGCTCAAGATCGGCCAGCCCACAGATTGCACTTTCTACCATTCTTGAAGCTAACTTTTCCACTGCAAAACTCAGGAAATATCACTTCAATTTTAGCACCAAAATTGTTGCCATTACTGGGAAATGAACATGAAAAATTCCAGTCTTTGTGGTCTAACTTCACAACAAATTGGGTCATCAGATTAAGTGGGATAAATATGGAAAGCATTCCTGTTATACAAAGGACTCAGCATTCATGAATTTTCAGCCGTTGCTGAACTGTTGTTAAAAAAACATGTTCATATATTCCTGTTATTTTTCCTGTTATTTCCTAATTATTTTTCATTTAATGATGACACCTGCACGTTCCAAATTATTTTCACCATTTGCTTCATGAATGAATTAATTGCATGCGTTTGCTCAGTGAATCAGGCACAAGTACCAGATCAATTAACAAGTTAGACCCAAGATATAAGAGCCAATGAATGCTTAACATCCAAGGGGTAATGTTAAAGGGCCCTGAATGACTTGGGTGATGAGGAAGAATCTGAGAGAGTCACCAGTGAAGTCCAGTGAGGCCTTTCTCAATGTCAGGAGTAACTGGCTGCATTTCCAATTAATTTCTAAATGTCAAGGCAAGATGCCTATTGATGAAAATAATTGCTCATTATCAACCGCATTAAATACACATGAGATGCTGGCACAGGTCTGATGCCAGATTTCATGGTCAATGCAGCAGGTGTCCTGAAGAGTTCCTAAACCGCTGTTGCCAGATGTCCAGATTGGCGGTCTGGAGGATCAATCCATGAGCTGTAGTCACCTATTACCTGCACTAACTAGCTAATGAGAATTCCCAACATAAAAGTCACTGTAGGTATACTATTTGGTTGCATTAAAGATCCAGAGTGAGATTCAACTCCAGAGTCTCAAAACCAACTTCAAAACTGCTAAGTGAACCTTTCAGAATGACATTGGAGCACCTCTTTGGGCCACTGTGAAACATCATTCCAGAATCAAGCTGTTCATACTTTGGCAAGTGTGTGTCAGGCATTCTGGTGACATGACTAGCCCAACCCAGGTATGACTGCCCCAAAGTGATGTTGATGCTTGGATATCAGTCTGGGTGGGCACCTCAGGATTGGTATTTTGTCCTGCAATCTGCCTTTCAGGAACTTCGTAAGACATCTTAAGTGAAAGTAGTTGAGCTTTAGCCGTCTGAAGGTGGAGACAATCTTTACTGCTTGCTTTCCTCCACTATGTTGTCCAATGCTTTCAATGGCAACAAGCTTGGCATTGAAATTAGATACGGAGCTGGAAATGTGTTGCTGGAAAAGCGCAGCAGGTCAGGCAGCATCCAGGGAACAGGAGAATCGACGCTTCGGGCATAAGCCCTTCTTCAGGAATTAGATATCACATTTACAGAAACCTGCTCAGTCTGAGACAACTGCAGGCAAAAACCAAACTAGGACCCAGTTCATGGTTTTCTGTTTGATAATGTGCTGTAACTGCTGGTTGAAAACAAGGAATGCAATGATGCATGGACTTGCTTTCAAAACACAAGACAAATTTAGCTTTACGATAAACATAAAGAAACTGAAGTAACATGCCAAACTTTTCCAAAGAAGTCCAATCATCTGTCCAATGTATCAGTTCTTGATTACAGCAATGAAATAATCCGTTTCCAATTCACATATCTTGTTAGCACACTGTCACATTGAAAAACAAGGCGTACACTAGAATTGCCAAAGCAAGCCCTCTGCGAACTTCAAACATCAGTCTGAGAATGAAAAGCAGTAAGTCTGCCTACCAAACAGCAAATATATAAAGTAATGGTCATGCCCTTTGTGCTCTATGCATGAGACCTAGATTGCATACCTGGGTCTTGAAAAGAAGTTAAACCACTTTCATCTGCTTTTAAATATTTCACAGTTGTTACTTCTTATGCCTCAGATGGGAACCTATTATCCTACTTCCTGTTAGTTTGGTACAGGTATACAATCCTTTTTCTGAAACACCCGGGACCAGCTGGTTTTCAGAATTCGGAGTTTTTCAGATTTTGGAATAAGTGACAGTTTGACGGTGAAATTTTAAAAAATCTTACCAAACAGTAGACTCACTGACAGTAACGGGCCCTGAGACAGAATTGAGGCCTGCCAGTGCTGGGCTACACCCCACCACATTGCAGCGGAGAGACATGCATCGAGTGGTTGTGGAGTTGGGTTAACCATTTGCATGCCAAACAACCTTGTTAATGAGATAGAAACTTCACAAAAAAACCTTTGGATTTTGGAGCTTTTTGGATTTCGGGATTTCGGATGCAGGGTTGTCTACCTGTAGTATACATTTTTTTTATGTCATTCCACTGGAATGCAAAAACATCCAACCAAAATTGGGTGTACATATTATAATGCATCAAGTTATATTCCATATTTTATGGCACTATTGTAGTTTCTGGTTGTGTTCTAACAGAGTGATTAACTCTTCCTGAGTACACAATCGTCATTCAACAATTATCATATGCTTGAATATAGGGCCTGCTCCAGACTTGCCAGAACAAATTCCCAGGTACTGACCTTGTTAATAATTGATTTCTGCAATCTGTTTAAATATATTGCTCTTCCCAAGTTGCTGGGTCTGTTAGAACCCCTTTCGTCAAGAATCAGCCTGCAACTAACTCCAGGCCTGGCCTCACAAACAAACAAAGCTTGTTTGGTCTGTTCTTTTCATTTTATAACGTGCTGTCCCACTGTTCACAAGTCATTTCCAGCTCACAATTCAAAATTGATAAAAGAATGGAAATAAAAGTAATAAAACATTCAATCAACGCTCAAAACATGAAATGCCATTTTAAAAGAAAATTTGTTTCAGGACAAGGATAATAACACTTAAGAGGCAAACAAACACAAAGCTCATAGCCAGTCATTCTTCCTCCCACCAGATTCATTATTTAACTTTCTTGGTTATGTTCTTAAATTTATGATAATTTACATTTGGGATAAGGCAAGACCAATTACATTTTCTTTCCCAACAATACATACAACTTTTAAGTGAGCCAGCTGCAGATCTAAGCTCCAACTGACCAATCTTGGAGTCTTAATCTTAAAACAATCTACAAATCTCAGGGAATTATGGGACAGAAAAATGACAGTTTCAAAGTGTCCCCTTCAAATATAAACTTCAAAGAGTTGAAGAGCTGTTAACACCACCAGTGTGTTTTTTCCAATTATGGAGTATCCCTGTTGAGTTCTGTTCAATTTCCTTGAAAAATAAGACATGGGCTTCTCCATTCCAGCTTCATCATCTTGTAAAAGTACCACTCTAATTACAAAGCTCCTAAGCCCTACTGTTAATACATAAAAAGTTTGGTGCAGTTAATAGAGGTTCGTTTAGTAAAATTGTCTTCAGCTTGTCAAAGGCAGCTGAAAATGTGTTGCTAGAAAAGCGCAGCAGGTCAGGCAGCATCCAGGAAACAGGAGAATCGACGTTTCGGGCATAAGCCCTTCTTCAACACATTTTCAGCTCTGATCTCCAGCATCTGCAGACCTCACTTTCTCCTCAAAGCTTGTCAAAGGCAAAATTGTCTGACATTCTATAAACCACATCATCTTCATAGGTTTACCTCGCAAATCTGACAAAGGCATGGCAACTGCACTAAAACAAGGTTCAAACCTCCGATAAAATCCATACATTCCCAAGAACTTCATTTCCTCCTGTTTTGGTTTTGGGGTGAGAAAATCAGTTATAGCTTTTATTTTTGTCATTCTTGGTAACACCTGTCCTTTCCCCACAATGTATCCTAAGTATGTCACCTTGACTTTTGCAAATTCACTTTTTGCTAGACCCAACACCAATACAGCTGACTCCAATTGCATAAACAAGTTTTGTTTTTAAATGTTCTATATATTCCTTCCATGTAGTACTATATACTACAATGTCATCTAAGTAAACAAGACAAGTGAACACTTTAGCTATAACTAGATCCATTAATCATTGAAACGTGCTGGCATATTCTTAAATTCAAATGGCATAACTCAACATTGGTGTAATCCATTATGTGTGACAAATGCAGAAATTTCCTTAGCTCAAATTATTAGTGGTGTTTGCCAATATACTTCTTGCAAAATAATTTTAGATGAGAATAACACACTACCAACCTCATCAATGCAATCTTCTAGTCTGGGAACAGGGTGTTTTTTCAACTTTGCAACTTCATTAATTTTCCTACATGTAACCTAATTGAAGCAACTGGTTTAGAAACCAATACCACAGGAGGACACCAAAAACTCTGACTTGGTTTGATCATTTGATTCTCCACGTGTTGAATGCTCATTGTTACTTAGGTTTGTTTCTCTGGGTTTAAGTAATGTGAGTTTTGCTATATTGGGTCTGAATTACCTACATCCACATCGTGTTTGATAATGTGGTATATCCAAACCCAACTTTGCAAATCTTTCTGCATTTTCTGAGCAATCTCACTTTATCTCTCTGTTGATCTTCCTTCAGATATGAAAATACAGTGTCTGAATTTTCTAATCTCTCCAAATTTGTTCATTTAATAGTCGGAAGTTTGTTTTGCGAATTGTTCAATTCTCTTTGGCTTTCATCTTTTTTCTCATAACTGTGACACACGTGTACATTCTCACTTTGTCTCCTCTATGAGAGCACTGTTCTAACATATTCACATGACATGACCGATTCTTTTTTTTAATGATCAGGAGTATCAATTAAATTTATTACCTGATTAACCCTTTTAAATGTTTTATAGGGATCAATGATGTATCCTTTTAATAACTCCGCTTTTAAAGGCCACGGCACCAAAATGTCACCTCCTGCTTTAAAAATGCTGATTGTCGCTTGTTTATCTGGCCACTCTTTCATCTTGTTTTGGGAAGATTTTAGATGTTCCTCTGCAACTCTACACACTCCTGTTAACCTTTAGAGAAATACGGACACATACTTACACTGAGTTCATTTTTTCTAGGATTTAGCAGTTTACTTCTAATCAATTTTAATGGCCCTCTTATTTCATGGCTATAAACTAATTTGAACGGGCTGAATCCAGTAAGTCTGTTCAGAGAAACTCTGGTTTCAAGTAATAGAAAATCTAATCTGTGCCCCAATTGTTTGGGCACTCATAAGTGTAGGATTTTTTCATGACAGAATACAAATAGGATTTGGTCATGGTTATGAGAGTTTGGTGATACCTCTCCAAAGCACCTTGACTGTGCAGATGGTATGTAGTCACTTTCAAACTACTGATAAGATCTTGAAAGAGTTTTGATGTAAAGTTGATCAGACTGTACTTCTGTTGGTAAACCATAATGAGTGATAAAACTGTGTGAGCTTTTCCACTACTACATTGATTTTAAAATACTCTCTGGAAATTGAGCCGGTAATATACATTCATTTCCGGTTTTCATTTTTGGTAATGGTTCTACACAATCCACTGGTACATGATTGAATGGTTCCTCAAAAACTGGTATAAGAATTCAGGGTGCTGGTTTAAGCATATATTGAGAGGTATGACACATTTTTCAAAATTGTGCTACATCTTTATGTAATCTTGGCCAAGTAAACTATCTGTTTAGCGTTGCCTGAGTTTTCTGAGTCCCCACGTGTCCTGTTATGGGCATCTCATATGCTACTCGAAATATCTCCCTATGATAGTTGGATGATACCAATAATGTGCTGTACAACTGAACATTCTTCATCTGTGAGGCTATGAAGGGGTCTCCACTTCCTCATCAGCATTCTGTTCTACAACTCCTTCAACCTCTGCCTCAGTATGAGTTGGATGTGCTAATCTATTTAATTCAGGATCTGTGATTCAGGACATCATACCAAATACTCCACTTGGCTTATTTTCACCTTTCAGAGAAATTTCAGTTATTCTTTCACTTGCTTGTGATGTCACCTCAATGTTCCGTGATGTGTTTTGTTTAACCATTGCCCTGGTTACCACATAACAAAGGAAAGGTACCAGGAAGTTGGTTCTGTAATTGTTATTGTACCTCCTGTGAGCATTCTGTAATTATTAGTGAATCTACTACAGTTAGTCCTGCTAAATCATTACCCTGAAGTAAATCTAACACTGAACAGGTAATGTTTTTACTACTCCGACAATTACCTCTCCTGATAACAAATCACATTCTAGCTGTACTTTATATAATGGAACCAGAATACATTTTCCACCAGTTCCATTTATTCATACCTTAGCTCCCATTGAACTCTCTGGAGGGAAATTTAAATTATTTCTCCAGTAAACATGATTGTGTTGACCCTGTATCTTTTCGTTTGGTTATGAATTTAGCTACCTCACCTAAAGAAAAAGGGGTCACCATTCCTTTTGACAAAAATCCTGCACACCCTCTCATTTATCTTATAACTCTCTTTACTGAAGACAGAGTTCATCTCTGGCCTCTGTTACATTTACAGCTAAACCTGGTGTGTGGTATTATCTCTTATTGTTCCCTTCTCCAACTAATTTTTATGAACTCCTATAGGTCCTGTCGGTTTACCTCACAACCTCCAATGTTCTGAATGGCTCAACTTGTTATAAACAAAATATTTATGTTTCCAAACTTCACAACCATCATCAGCAATTTCCTTCTTGATCTGAGAAGGAGTTATTGGAACATTCCCTACCGTCCATTCCTTGCCCCTGGCTTCCTGCCATCTATTCACTCTCCCACCTTTCATTTTTCTCAGATTTCTAGGGGTGATAGAATAAAACTTTATGGAACAGTTCATAATCATCAGCCATTATAGCTGCAGCAATAGCTATCCTCTATTTCTTTACATGAGTTCTGATTATAGAAGGTAAGGAAATTTTGAATTCTGAGAGAACATTTTCTCCGAGAGTATCATAGGTATTCTCACTCTTCAATGTTCTTATCCACCTACCAAAATTATTCTGTTTAACCTATTCAAACTCAGCATACATTTGTCCAGACTGTTTTGTAAGTTTCGAAACCTCTGTCTGTATGCTTCTGGAACCAACTATTATGCACTTAGAAGAGCCAGTTTCAACTCATCCTAATCCCTAAAACATTCCTCTATCAGGTCAGCATAAATCTCTTCTGCTTTCCCAGTTAATTTACTTCGCATGGGCAAAGTCCATACTGCTTTTGGCCACCTCATGAAAAATCCTTCCACATCCTTCTCTTCAAACTTTGACAAAGCTTGCACAATCTTCAACATCTCCGACTGAATAGTGGATTCGTCTTTATCCACACTTTACCAAACCTCTAGTTCAATTAGCCGAAGTTGCATAATTTTTAAGTTCCTGTTTTCTCTTTTCTTTCCTCCCTTTTTTTCTCTTTTCCTTCCCTTTTTTTGTCTCTCTTTCTTCCCTTTGGAATTCCAATTTTCAAAGTTCTGAGTCTCTTTGAAAGTTCTAGTTTCAATTTTCTCATTCAAATTTGCCTGAACTGCAAATCAAGTTTCACTGATGCCTGTACCACCTGCTCTTTCTATTTCCACTAAACCCAACTGTTTCATTATTCAATCTATAATATCTGCATTCTTAGCTTTCTCTGGTTACTTTAGTCTGCTGGCTAACTCTGTTAATTTAGCTTTAGTGGTATCCTGCAACTGTACCAGGGAAAATTCCAACATGTTCAAAATCTCTTCGACAATTTCCAGTGGCATCTTAAGTCTGAATATAAATGTGGTGTCTGATTACTGACTCTAAATACTAAGTCAAACCCAGACCTACATTGTCTGTGATTGTCAGGATCCAGGATTCGAGCGCCCAATTATGTTACAACACAGAGGCAGACAGCTGAACCCAAACTAGCCTATTTACCTTTGTATTCTTAACACAGTAAAATCAAACCATTAAAGACATCCAAATATTCATTCTACCAGTTCTTAACCAGACTTTTCAGTAACGAATCCCAGACTTTGTGTATAATTAATTTCCAGACACAAGTTGTGTATGTTCAAAAAAGACTCAACTTTTTACTAGATACACAATAAATTTAGCAGAGAGAAAATTAAACAACACGGTAAGATGATTAATGTCTACGGTTTAAACCCAAAACACTTGCTTTCAGCCCCCATTCAAACAAAAGACAGACACAAATAAATATAGTTAAGTAAAGAAATAACAAACTTGCCAGATTACTTCAATGGTTTTCACCATATTTTGTTTCATAAATGTGAACTCCTTGTCTGCTTTTCTGAAATGTTTATCATGTTTAGCCTCTCAATTCAACCAGGTAAATGCAGGGATGTATCTACCTAAGCTTTCCATTCTTTGGGCTTTTGAAAACTTATGTATCAGATTATGCAGGGAGCTTTCAAGTCTTCATGCTGTCTCAGCCCAGAGCTTTCAAACCTTTGTGCTGTCTTAGCAGCAGTCCAGAACCATCTCTGAGAAAACATATTTCAAAAAAACAATATTAATTCTGGTTCAGCCCTGATAGACTGATTGACTCTAGTGGAGATCTCAGTTACCATTCAACAACTGCCATCTATTTGAATATAGTGTCTCTTCCAGACCCAATTCCAAGGTACTGACCTTGTTAATAGCCAATCTCTGCAGTTTGTTTTAACACAACACACTTCCTGGGTTCACTTTGTCTTTTGGAACCCATTTAATCTGTTATGGATCAGGCCAGACCACCTCAAAACATTTCAAGAAAGTTCCCCAGATCCTAACTTTGCTGGTTATGCTAAGCAAGTTGTAGAACGGACATTCTAGGAGTGATGCAGCTGGTCAAACCACTTAGTTTTAAACTAAACAGAATGTATTTTCAAGATTATCAAATGAAATAGAAACAAAGGCAACAGAATACAGAATAACTTAACCAATCCAAAAACCCAACAAATTATCCCAATTTAATGATGCTGTTCCAAATACTTGCGACAATCCCCATAAACACCTTTTGGCACAAAAGGCAAAATCAAACACAGACTCTTATAGAAGAGATGTCAGAGAGAGAGAGAGAGAGTATCAGCACAGACCTTCTTCTTTGGGTCCAGCAGCTTCACAACGGCTCTGTTTACTAAAACGAAACCTAACCAAACCAAACTAGAGAATAGCTGAGCTGGGAGAACTGGCCACTCCCCTTGCATTGTACAAGTTTCTTTTTTTAAAACTTGAGAGCTCTTTGCTTGAGGTAGTATCTGTTAGCTATAATCAAACTGGTCCTACAACCCTTCGGAATCGTTGCTTTTATGACCCCTCTGAAAAAAGCCAAGGACAACATAACCTTGTTAAAATCGTAGTATTGTCACAAATCAAAGATCAGCCTGTGATTAGCCTCCAGGTTTGTCCTCACAAACAAATAAAGCTTTCCTGGGCTGTTCTCTTCCTTTCATCACAAGCTGTCCCAAAATCCATAATTTATTTTCAGCTCAAAATTCAAAATTGATATAAGAATATAAATAATGGAAAGTCAGTGGAAATTCTAACAATTGCCTCAGCTATGTAATGCTGGGATACACTGAATGAGTACGTAGAACTACCAGAAGAGGTTTAATGCTAGAATTAATGTATGGGTCCGTGGTCAGGTCAGAAATTGATTTGGGCACAATGGATGTTCACCATTGAAGAGTTTTACCATTTCAACAGATCAAGGAATTTGTTGTAATCTCTTGGTTAGTCTACAGTGTTAAGTAAGCAAAATTGTCAAAATGCCCAGTATTACAAGCTTCTGCCAAAGTGAAAGGTCTTGGTTGACATTTTACCATTGATTTACAACTTGATTCATCAATTATGCAATTAGATATTTCACACACTTGAAATCCAGTGGTGCAGAATTCTCTTGTTGCCCGAGGGTAATATAATATATTTATATTGTACCCTCTTGTGATTTATTTTGAATTTCACAGAATCCTTTAATAATGGAAAATTACCCGTCTCTATGGTTACCAAATTGTGTGTCATGAAAGCTTGTGGCCACTTCAACAATATTCCTTCCAGTTTCAGTTGTATTTATGTGAATCATAATTAAACTAGGTGTCAGCTAAGCCTGCCACAGGGGTCATCTTCTGCTTTATCAGGAGGTCAAAAATATATCATGTTGTAGGGTCACAATATATACACCTCAAAGCAATGCAGGAGAATAATGTACCAATGTCAACCTCACACCAATAGACATCTTTTGTATGGCTGCATCAATCAGTGCCAGATATTTGGAATGTAAACAACAGGACTAGATTATCATATAGTTAGAAAGACACCGTGGTCCTTTAAAAAATATTAGACAAGATCTGGATGTGAAGGATTCACACTACTACTGACTGATTCAATTCTTGCTGGAAGGAGCATGTGATGCATTGAAACAGACCCCATTTTGGCTGGGAGAAGGCCTTGACTCTAAGAATGGGAGTCATAAATTGATGGAGTAGATATAAATTCTCTTGAAGTGTGGATAGGGTCTGGATCACTGCCATGGCTTGTGGTTTTTGAATGCTCTGAAACTTTAAAAAGAAACATGTTGCAGCTGTCAACAAGAGTATTTTTTATTCACTCATGGCATGTGGGCTTTGTTGGCTGTCCAGGATGTATTGCCTGTCCCTAGCTCCCCTTCAGCTGAGTGGCTTGCCAGGCCATTTCAGAGAGCAGCTGAGAGTCAACCACATTGCTGTGGGTTAGATGTAGGCCAGACCTGGTGAGGATGGTAGCTTACCTTCCCTGAAGGAAGGTCATTAATGAGCCAGGTGGGGTTTCTTCTGACAATTGACAAAGGTTTCATAGCTGTCAGAAGATTTGTAATTCCAGATTTTTAAAAAAATTGTATTTAAATTCCACCTTCTGTGGATGGGATTTGAACCCAGGTCCCCAAAACATTAGTTGCTTTTCTCAATTAATAGTCGAACAATGATACCATGAGCCATTGCCTCCCCTAAAATAACATTTCCGTAAATAAAACAAATGACTGCAGATGCTAGAAAACTTAGCTAGTTATGATGAACTCAAAACATTAACTCTGCTTTCTTCCCATAGATGCTACCAGACCTGATAAGTTTTGTCAGCAATTTCTGTTTTTGTCTAAATTACCACTTCTACTATACTGTCTTCATAGACAGAAAGAGGTAAGAGAAAAAGTCACATTTGGTCATGCAGTGGTTTGTTATTTTTCCAAGGACTGTCAATATATAGTTAAGAATGCCAGGCTGAATCTCAAAAGCAAAAATTATTGTTGTAGCAGGTTACTCTAGAGTTCACAACTTGACAGTGTGAAGTGGCTGCTGATTGAAAGTTTGTTTGCTTTCCAAGATAATAACCACTTGAGCTTATCTAAAAGCTTTTCATGGATTTTATGAATTGGTATTCTTTTTCACTATGAAGTATAGAACATAGAACATAGAAAAGTACAGCACAGAACAGGCCCTTAGGCCCACGATGTTGTGCCGAGGGTTTAATCCTAATGTAAAATATAGTAACTCAACCTACGTACCCCTCAACTCACTGCTGTCCATGTGCATGTCTAGCAGTCACTTAAATATCCCCAATGACTCTGCTTCTGCCACCACAGATGGCAACACATCCCATGCATTCACAACTCTCTGCATTAAGAACCAACCTCTAACATCTCCTTTATACCTTCCTCCTAATATCTTCAAACCATGACTCCTCGTACCAGTCAATCCTGCCCTGGGGAAAAGTCTCTGGCTATTGACTTTATCTATTCCACACATTATTTTGTACTCCTCGATCAGGTCTCCTCTCTTCCTCTTTCTCTCCAGAGAGAAAAGTCTGAGCTTACTCAGCCTTTCTTCATAAGGCAAGCCCTCCAGCCCAGGCAGCATCCTGGTAAACCTCCTTTGCTCCGTCTCCAAAGCCTCTGTATCTTTCCTATAGTAGAGCGACCAGAACTGGACACAATATTCCAAATTTGGTCTCACCAGGAACTTGTAGAGCTGCAGCAAAACCTCATGGCTCTTAAACTCGATCCCCCTGTTAATGAAAGCCAAAACACCATATGCTTTCTTAACAACCCTATCCACTTAGGTGGCAACTTAGAGGGATCTATGTACTTGCACACCCAGATCCCTCTGTTCCTCCACACTGCCAAGAATCCTGTCTTTAATCCTATAATCAATATTCAAGTTCGACTTTCCAAAATGCATCACTTTGCATTTATCCAGGTTGAACTCCATCTGCCATTTCTCAGCCCAGCTCTGCATCCTGTCTATGTCGTGCTGCAGCCTGCATTAGCCCTTGATACTATCGACGACACAACTAACCTTTGTGTCATCTGCAAATTTACTAACCCACCTCTCAACCTCCTCATCCAAGTCATTTATAAAAACTACAAAGAGCAGAGGCCCAAGAACAGAGCCCTGCGGGACCCCACTCAACACCGACCTCCAGGCAGAATACATTACATCTACAACCACTCTCTGCCTTCTGTCAGCCAGCTAATTCTGAATCCAGATAGCCAAATCTCCTTGTATCCCATACTTCCTGACTTTATGAATGAGCCTACCATGGGCAACCTTATCAAATGCCTTGCTGAAGTCCATACACACCACATCCACTGCTCAACTATCGTCGACCTGTCTTGACACCTCCTCAAAGAACTCAATAAGATTTGTGAGGCATGACCTACCCCTCACTAAGCCATGCTGACTGCCTTTAATCACACTATGCTTTGCCAAATAGTCATAAATCCTATCCCTCAGAATTCTTTCCAAAACTTTGCTGACCACAGATGTAAGACTGACTGGTCTGTAATTGCCAGGGATTTCCCTATTACTCTTCTTGAAAAGAAGAATAACATTCACCTCCTTCCAATCCTTCGGTACAACTCCTGTGGAGACCGAGGAGGCAAATATCCTCGCCAGTGGCTTAGCAACCTCCTTTCTTGTTTCCCGGAGCTGCCTAGGATAAATCTGGGCTGGCCCTGGGGACTTATCAATCTTAATGTTTTCCAAAATTTCTAGCACATCAACTTCATCAATCTTGATCTGGTCAAGACTGTATCCCAGCTCCTCTAAGTTTTCATTTACAACAAGTTCCCTTTCCTTGGTGAAAACCAAAGCAAAAAACTCATTTAGGGCTTCCCCTATCTGCTCAGACTCCATGCACAAGTTCTCTCCGCTATCCCTGACCGGCCCTACCTTCTCCCTGATCATTCTCTTATTCCTCACGTATGAGTAAAATGCCTTTGGGTCTCCCTAATTTTTCTTGCTAAGCCTTTTTCATGCCCCCTCCTGGCTCTCCTCAGTCCATTTCTGAGTTCCTTTCTAGCAAGCCTGTAATCCTCTAAAACTGTGCTAGATCCTTGCTTCCTCCACCTTATGTAAGCTGCCTTCTTCCTTTTGGTGAGAAGTTCCTCTGTTCTCATCATCCAAGGTTCCTTAATCTTACCCCTTCTTACCTGTCTCAGAGGAACAAATTTGTGCATCACTCGCAACAACTGCTCCTTAAATAGTCTCCACATGTCTGCTGTGCCCTTTCTGTGGAACAATTGCTCCCAGGCTGTACTTCCCAACTCCTGTCTGATAGCGACATAATTTCCTTTTCCCCAATTAAATACCTTCCTTTGGTAACTGCTCCTTTCCCTCTCCAAGGCTATGCTAAATGTGAGGCAGTTGTGGTCACTGTCACCAAAGTGCTCTCCCACAAGATCTGACACCTGTCCTGGCTTGTTGCTGAGCACCAAATCTAAACTGGTCTCTCCCTTTGTCGGCCTGTCTACATACTGAGTAAGGAAACCCTCCTGAACATACCTGACAAAAACAGCTCCATCCAAATCATCTGCACTTAGGAGGTTCCAGTCGATATTGGGAAAGTTGAAATCACCCATAACAACAACCCTGCTACTTCTGCATTTTTACAAATTCTGCCCGCCCATGAGATCTTCAATCTCTCTATTGCTATTAGGTAGTCTGTCGAAAACCTCCAATGCGGTGGCTGTTCCCTTGTTATTCCTAACTTCCACCCATACTGATTCAGTAGACAAACCTTCCTCAACAACCTTTGTTTCTGTAGCTGTGATGCACTCTCTGATTAGCAATGCTACACCCCCTCCTCTTTTTCCACCCTCTCTATTCTTTTTAAATGTTCTAAACCCTGGAACATCAAGCAACCATTCCTGCCCCTGTGAAACCCACGTCTCCGTTATGGCCACAACATCGTAGCCCCAAGTACTGATCCGTGCTCTAAGTTCGTCACTCTTATTTTGGACACTCCTTGCATTAAAGCAGGCACACTTTAATCGATCCCTTTGTTTCATCGCGTGAGAAACCTTCCTGATAGATTCAATACATCCTGTCACTGCTCCGTCTGCAACTGAGCCACTCTCAGACATGTGACTTTGATTCCTACCCCCCTGTCAAGCTAATTTAAACCCTCCCAAATCACATGAGCAAATTTCCCACCCAGGACATTTGAGCCCCTCCAATTCAGGTGCAACCCATCCTTCATGTACAGGTCCCACCTTCCCCAAGGGTATCCCAATGGTCTAGGTATCTGAAGCCCTCCCTTCTGCACTAGCCTCACAGCCACATGTTAAGCTGCATTTGCTGACTGTTCCAAATCTCACTATCGCGTGGCACCAGTAGCAAACCTGAGATCACTACTCTACTCGTCCTGCTCTTCAGCTTCCAATCTAGCTCTCTGTAGTCATTTTTCAGATCTTCAATCCCTTTCCTGGCTATATCATTGATGCCAATATGTGCCACAATTTCTGGCTGCTCACCCTCCACCTTCAGAATCTTGTAAATCCAATCAGCAACATCCTGGACCCTGGCACCGGGGAGGCAACATACCTTCCGTAATCCAGTTCCTGACCACAAAATCTCCTGTCAATCCCTCTCACTATTGAGTCCTCTACCACTAACGTTTTTCTATTTTCCCCCTTCACTTCTGAGCCACAGTGCCAGGCTCAGTGCCAGAGACCTGACAACTATGGCTTTTCCCTGGTTGGGTGTCCCTACCAGCAGTATCCAAAACGGTATACTTATTGCTGAGGGCAACAGCCACAGGGGATTCCTGCTCTGACCGTCGGTTCCCTTTCCTCCCCCTGACAGTAACCCAGCTGTCCTTATCCTGTGTCTGGGGAGTGACCACCTCCCTGTACATCTTCTCAATTTCCTCCTCAGCCTCCAGGATAATACGTAGTTCACCCAGCTCTAGCTCCAGTTCCCTAACTCTGTTTTCAAGGAGCTGGAGTTTGGTGCACTTCCCGCAGATGTAGTCAGCAGAGACATGTGAAGTGTCTCTCAACTGCCACATTCTGCAGGAGGAACATGCAACTGCCTTAACATCCACATCCCTCTACTCTGAAAGCCCTGAAAGAATGTAGATTTAAAACAGCTGTATTAAAGTTTTATGATTCTTTTCATCTCCAAATGACTCTTAAGTTTTGTCTATGGTGGATAATGGTTGAGTATTTATGAATGTGACATAAAGGGTATGAGGATTTGTAGGTAGCACAAATTTGCATTTTGTAGCAGGGAAGTCATGAGGAACCACTGGAATAGATGGAAGCGTAAATTGGTATTGAGTTGGCATGGAGACTCTGAAGGACGATGAGGTGTAGGGTAGGGGGTTAGAGGATCTAACAATTTCCACAAAAACTGAGGTCAAGCACCAGAGAACCAAGGCAGACCTTCCAAACTTTCTTTTTGAAGTTTCAGGGCATTCAAAATGGGCTTCAGGAGTCACCCAGCCCTGTGGCCATCCATGCTCTGTGTCCGAGGTGGGCAGGAGTGAAACTTCATCAAACCTGGAGCAAACATTGAGCACTTATTACGGCAGAAGATCCAGTTGGACATTACAGCACAACCTACTCATTGTAGAAAAGCTTTTTGCAGAAGAGAATATGTTTCACCTTATGTATGTCAGGCAATGGTTCACTGGTAACTTACTTGAATCTCTCCAGAGATGGTGTATCATTTTTGGATGGTTCCCTGAACACGACAAAGCCTCAATACCAGACTTTTTGAGCCAGTGTCAAGAAGTTGCTTGACTGACAGGGAGAAGTGATCTCTCCATCAGATCTCAAAGCCTAGCCCACAGACTTCAAAGTGACTGTGGCAGAAAAAAGAGCATCATTCACCTCAAGGTACCACGTTCTATTAAAAAAAAAGATCTTTGGTGCATTGAACTGATATATAATTTGCTTCACAAATATTATGAAAAGATTATGTCTTTAAAACAAAGTTATCAACAATGGCTGAGTGATAGCATTTTTGCCTCTAAGTCAGAAAATAAGGAGTTCAATCTCAAACGAAACACATTGGCACATTGTCTGTCATTTCAGTGAACGGGGCTGAAAAGTGTGGAGCTGGAAAAGCACAGCAGGTCAGGCAGCATCCAAGGAGCATTAAGTCGAAGTTTCAGGTATAAGCCCTTCATCAGGAATGGTCCCTGACATTGATTTCAATTCAGTATACAGAAGGGCTGCTTTTTTAAGGTGCTTTCTTTCAACTGAGCTAAACCAATACTCTTCTCTCAAGAGTTCAAGGATGCTACGTTTAAAGTACAACAGAAATGTTTCCTTCAGCATCCTACTCAATATTTATTCCTAAAGCAACATCATTAAAAAAATTATCTCGTCATTATCACATCGCGACTTGCAGGAAACTGTTATGCAGGGATGGCCATCATGTTAAGATTGTATGTTTCAAAGTTGCCACATTGTCTATGTTACAGTAGGGATAGCATTTCAAAAGTGTGTTAGTCACAGTGAAACAATCCTAATGTCATGAATGGATGACTGAATCATACATTTGACATATTACTTCCAGACAGGACTTTCTCTAACTGGACCCTTCTGCTGGTTCTCATAGCCCTAAGGTTTTCTTCCTTTACATGATTGAACATTTTTGAAAATTACAATTGAATCTGTTCCATCACCTTTTCAGTCAGAACCAGATCCTGATAATTTATAGTGTAAAAACAAGGTGCACTTCTTTCCTTTATTCAGAATATTTACCTATTTATTTTTTGGGTTGGCACAAGAATTACTTTTGATGAACTGAATGGCAATATGACCTTTTGTTCATTTATTCTTCAGCTTTATAATGGTTTTATTTCAACCTGCACAATTTCTAGTATAATGTTTCAAATTTAATTAATCCGTTCAAGAAAAATTGTGGCCAATTTTTGCTTTCCAACTCCTTCAATGATATTGGCTCATTCTAGAACATAATTCTAAAGATGAACTTAGAACCCCCAACAGTATGGAAACAGGAGCTTTGGCCCAACAAGTCCACACCGACTCTCTGAAGAGTATCCCAGCCAGACTCATTCCCCTACCCTATTACTTTACATTTCCCCTGACTAATGCACCTAACTTACACATCCTTGAACACTATGAGCAACTTAGCATGGCCAATTCACCTAACCGGCACAACTTTGGACTGTGGGAGGAAACTGGAGCACCTGGAGGAAACCCATGCAGACATAGGAAGAATGTGCAAACTCCACACAGACAGTCACCTGAAGCTGGAATCAAACCTGGGCCCTTATGCTGTGAAGCAGCAGTGCTAACCACTGAGCCACCATATCACCCCTATGCTGTTAGACTTCTGGTAATGTGCCCTCAGCAGAGAATATCAGAAATGGCAGAGGATTTAAATGGATTTTTTGCATCAATCTTTACTATATGAAGAACATCCCATTGATACAAAATAATACGTGGGGAGGAATTAAGTAGTATCACCATCACTAGAGAAGTAGCATTGCACAGATTAATAGGGATAAAGTCAAATAAATCCCCAGGCCCTCATGGCTTATGCCCTAGGATCTTAAAAGAGGTTACTACAGAGATAAAGAGTGCATTGGTTCTAATTTTCCAAATATCCTTGGACTGGAAAACTGCCAATTTGACATCCTTCTTCAAAAAGGGAAGGAGGCAATAAGCAGTTAACTATTCACCAATTAACCTAACATATATCATTGGAAAAAATATTGGAATTAATTATTAAGGAAGTAATAGCAGAACATTTGACAAATCATAATCTAATCAAGGAGAGTCAATGTGGCTTCATGAAAGGGAAATTGTGTCTGGCTGACGATTAGAGATTTTCAACAAAGTATCAACCACAGTGAATAGAGGGGAATCTATTTGGAAATTGGATTTCCTAAAGGCATTCAACCTTACAAAAGGTTAAGTCATATGATAAAAGCCTGTTGGAGGTAGTACATTGGCCTGGATAGAGAATTGGCTCATGGGCAGCAAACAGTAAGTGGGCATGAGGGGTCTTTTTTCAGGTTGGTGACCTGTTACCACTGGTGTTTCACAGGAATCAGTGCTGGGACCACAACTGGTGACAAAATATATTAACGGCTTGAAGAAAGGATGCGAACATATTGTAGCCAAATTTGCAGATGACATAAAAATAGGTGGAAAGGCAAGTTGTGAGAGGGTTACAAACAGTTATTGATAGGTTAAGGAAGTGGTCAAAAAATTGGCAAATGGAATATAATGTGGGAAAATGTTAAGTTTTTCATCTTGGAAGATAGAACAAAAAAACAAATTATATTTTAAATAAAGAAAATTGCAAGAAGCTGCAAAAAAAGAACTTGGGAATACTTGTGCACAAAACAGAAAACTAGATAATTAGGAAGGCTAATGGAACATTGGCTCTTATTTCAAAGGGGTTGGAGTATAAGAGTAGGGAAGTCTTACTGCAACTGAACAAGGTCCTGGTGAGGCCACTTTGGGAGAATTGTGAACAGTTTTGGCTTCCTTATTGAAGGAGAGATATTATTTCATCAGAGGTAGTTCAGAAAATGTTCACTAGGATAATCCCCAGAATGGAAGAGATGAGCAAGGGTTAAATAGGTTGTGGATCAACTCATTGGTATTTCAAAGAATAAATTATGATCTTTTTGAAATATATAGGATTCTTAAGGGACTTGACAGGGTAAATGCTGAGAGGATATTTCCCCTCATGGGAGAGTCTAGGATCAGAGAACATAGTTTTAGAATTAAGGGGCGTTAAATTAAACCTGAAATTGGAAGGAATTTATTATCTTAGAGGCTTGTGTGACTTTGGAATGCCTTGCCACAGAGGCCTGTGAGGGAAAGGTCTTTCTGCATAATACAGTTTGATATAGATACATAGTTTATCAGTCTATAATCAAAGCTTCTCTGGAAAGGACAGGAAAGACAACATGAGGAATGCGAAATCAGCTATAATCCTATTGAATGGTAGTGCAGCCTTGAGGGGCAGAATAACCTACTCCTGTTCCTATTTCTTATGGTCTATTGGCTTATAGTGTGCTATTGGGTTGTAGAATCAACACAGCTGAACCTCATCCAATCCTCATCCAATATCACTATATCCTTACAATCCAATTGGAATCCGGCTCAATTTCCATTCCCCATGGGTCTGGGATCTAAGCAGCCCAAACTTCCACCTGAGCAAAGTCAGCACAGAATAATGACTAAAACTGAGACTGAGACCATCATGATCTGAATGAATCGTACCACTGTCAGGCTATGCATTAATCCACTTAAATTATCTCCCCTTATTGAACCAAACTCAGTGTCAAACACCAAAGCAAAAGTTACAAAAGCAATGTAAACAGGAAGCTGCTTTGGGTTCAATACAGAGCATAGCAATCATCCTCTAGAAACTTAGACGAAGCTCACATTCATTTTGAGCTTAATTCTCGGAATTTCAGTGAAATTGTTGATTTCATTTTCAGGCCAATGCTTCCACATTCTATACCAACCTGAGCAGTTGGCTTAGATTGTTCAGTGGTAATGGTGGCAATACTGAAAACAGCCTCTAACATCCAGATAAGAGCTGTTCGATATGAAAATCCCTTCTCCTCCATAGAGTTCCTTATTGACATCCCTACAGACTGCAATAATTAGAAATCATTGGATTGACAATATTTCCTTTTTTACACTGTAATATCACTGTTAAAAAAAATGTAACAACTATTGCTGATCAACCTCTCTAAACCTGGAAAATTAATTGCATCCTTTTGTTTCTTTCTATTAGGATAACGTTTCTATCTTTTGTTACGATAATAACATTTTAGGTTTACAATATTCCAACTTCTAATGTCCATTGACCAATCTTTATTTTATTGTCAGTAAAATCCCTAAGAAGTGAAAGTTAACTGTTGCATTTTACTGCTAAATTTGCTGTCTGTGAGAATTCTTCATTGTGATAGGCTGTTTACCCCACTTGATGACATCACCGTTGGGAATCCTTGGAGATCCTCCTGACCTAGTGACTAATTTCAATCAGCAACAAGAAAGGTGAAATCCACAACACATAGATCACTTGATCTTCATGGGCAGCTTCCTTTGAGGCGAGCATGAAGCAATGGTCACTTCACCACTGACCACAAAACCTAAATCATTGTATTTTACTGGAACAACTAATATTATTATTAGGGCCAAAGCAATCTTCTCTGCTATGGAGATCATTATTTAGTCCTCTGGAATTCCTACATTGTACAGTGTGTGAATTTTAACTGTGAAGTAAAAGCTCTGACAATTTTTTTGTTTTATTCTGCTCAGCTACATCGCTGAGGCACTATCTATAGAAGCTTTGACTTGCTACATCAAGCGGTAGGACATACTTTGTATCTGGAATTCCCCACATATCAAGTTTCCAATTTGCTTCCTAACCAAGGGGTTAGGAAGCAAATTACTTTTCTGCTATATTGTGGCTATAAATGGTATGTGTTAAACAGAATTTCTCTTGCAAGACAGTCTGACAGAAATCTGGCGAGAGAATTGCTGCCTAAGGGGGTGGTTCTGCACTGAACAGCTTCTGCTGCATTCATGTATTCAGTAGCACATACTTGTCCAGAGACACATCCCCTGATCCCACAGCTTGTACAGAACTGCACAGAATATCAGAAAACTAAACTGATCTTCACTGCTCACCCCAAGGGAACAGATTTTTCAGTGTGTTGAGTTTAGTCATTAATATACAATAGTTCTAGTTCTATTACGATGGTTAATTTTACATGTTTTGGTGAAGGGTAATATAGACTGGAATCTTATAGGTGCCTGATTGATGTGACCTATGGTGAGATTTGTGGTCGAATCGGTTAAAAACTCTGATGGGGTCAAAGTTGACATCAGCAGCAACTACTTACATCATTCATACATTCTCAGAGCGTTGAGGCAAGTTTCTTGCTAGGCAGCAGTGATTTGCCAATTAATGCGGATTACAGCCTGTTAAATACATTATTAACGGCACAACTCACCTCATTCATATTCAGTTTCCTAACTTACCAAATGCACATACAGCAGGATTTGCAAGATTGAAGTCAGCACATACACTTACAGTCAGAGTCATAGAGATGTACAGCATGGAAACAGACCCTTTGGTCCAACCCGTCCATGCCGACCAGATATCCCAACCCAATCTAGTCCCACCTGCCAGCACACAGCCCATATCCCTCCAAACCCTTCCCATTCATATATCCATCCAAATGCCTTTTAAATGTTGCAATGAAGGTCTGAATTGAAATGTTGCTCTGTGGGAAGCTAGAGAAGTGATTGCTGGGCCTCTTGCTGAGATATTTTGTATCATCAATAGTCACAGGTGAGGTACCGGAAGACTGGAGGTTGGCTAATGTAGTGCCACCATTTAAGAAGGGTGGTAAGGACAAGCTAGGGAACTATAGACCAGTGAGCCTGATGCGGTGGTGGGCAAGTTATTGGAGGGAATCCTGAGGGACAGGATGTACATGTATTTGGAAAGGCAAGGACTGATTAGGGATAAGGTAAAAATTGTGTATGGGAAATTATGTCTCACAAACTTGATTGAGTTTTTTGAGGAAGTAACAAAGAGGATTGATGAGGGCAGAGTGGTAGAGGTAATCTATATGGACTTCATAAGGCATTTGACAAGGTTCCCCATGGGACACTGATTAGCAAGGTTAGATCTCACGGAATACATGGAGAACTAGCCATTTGGATACAGAACTGGCTCAAAGGTAGAAGACAGAGGGTGTTGGTGGAGGGTTGTTTTTCAGACTGAAGGCCTCTAACCAGTGGAGTGCCACAAGGGTCCTCTGCTTTTTGTCATTTACATAAATGATTTGAATGCGAGCATAAGATGTACAGTTAGTAAGTTTGCAAATGACACCAAAATTGGAGGTGTAGTGGACAGCGAAGACGGTTACCCTGGATTACAACAGGATCTTGACCAGATGGACCAATGGGCTGAGAAGTGGCAGATGGAGTTTAATTCAGATAAATGCGAGATGCTGCATTTTGGGAAAGCAAATCTTACCAGGACTTATACACTTAATGGTAAGGTCCTAGGGAGAGTTGCTGAACAAAGGGACCTTGGAGTGCAGGTTCATAGCTCCTTGAAAGTGGACTCGCAGGTAGATAGGATAGTGAAGAAGGTGTTTGGTATGCTTTTGTTTATTGGTCAGAGTATTGAATATAGGAGTTGGGAGGTCATGTTGCGGCTGTACAGGACATTGGTGGGGCCACTGTTGGAATATTGTGTGCAATTCTGGTCTCCTTCCTATCGGAAAGATGTTGTGAAACTTGAATGGGTTCAGAAAAGATTTACAAGGATGTTGCCAGGGTTGGAGGATTTGAGCTATAGGGAGAGGCTGAACAGGCTGGGGCTGTTTTCCCTGGAGCGTCGGAGGCTGAGGGGTGACCTTATAGAGGTTTATAAAATTATGAGGGGCATGGATAGGGTAAATCGACAAAGTCTTTTCTCTGGGGTCGGGGAGTCCAGAACTAGAGGTCATAGGTTTAGGGTGAGAGGGGAAAGATATAAAAGAGACCTACGGGGCAATCTTTTCACACAGAGGGTGGTACATGTATGGAATGAGCTGCCAGAGGATGTGGTGGAGGCTGGTACAATTGCAACATTTAAGAGGCATTTGGATGGGTATATGAATAGGAAGGGTTTGGATGCTGGCAGATGGGACTAGATTGGGTTGGGATATCTGGTCATTATGGACAGGTTGGACCGAAGGGTCTGTTTTCATGCTGTACATCTCTATGACTCTATGATTCTATAACTGTCAAAGAAAAGTGTCTGTCTTATATATCACCAAACAAATTGATTTGTAAAAAGGGGAAATTTGGAAACATACAATGCAACGATGCGCAGTCAATTTGAGGTAGTTTTCCCATGAACTGCATGCTTTGGGTAAAGCAAGTTGACAAGCTGAGAGCTGTTTTGAAAATTCAAAAGTCATTATTTTTCTTAGCCAGTAGCAAAAGATAAACCCTGCACTCAAGCATTAGTTTGCATTTGTCATTCTCTGGGAATACACAAGAAATTATTCAGAAATGGTGAGGAAATTAAAAGAACAGTGGCCGTGGACTCTTTATTCAAAGAAATAATATCAACAATATAGAAAATGTTACTTGGTACATAAAACTTTTGTGCAAAAATGTCTTCCAGCAACTACAGCAGGACCTGAAAGACTATGAATGCTTCTCAATGCAGTTTGATGAAACCACTGATACGACCAACATAGTTCAGCTGACTGCTTTAGTGCTTTTAAGGACATAACAGCATAGAGCATAGAACATTACAGCGCAGTACAGGCTTTTCAGCCCTTGAGGTTGCGCTCACCTATGGAACTCATCTGAATGCCCATCTATCCTATACTATTCCATTATCACCCATATGTTTATCCAATGACCATTTAAATGCCCTGAAAGTTAGCGAGTCTACCATTGTTGCAGGCGGGATGTTCCATGCCCTTAACTACTCTCTGAGTAAGGAACCTACCTCGGACATCTATCATCCCTCAATTTAAAACTATAAAGGGAGAACAAAGGGTGAGAATATCTACAATCAAAAGGTATGTGCTTGCTTAAAACATGCTAACCAAAAAACTGCTTTCCATGACAACCGATTGCACATTAAGCGTGCTTGGATGAAATGCAGGTTTTGTTACATTTTACAGAAATGATCCTAATTTCTCCTCTTTTCTCAATTAGCATATATAATTCAACAACAAGCACTTGCAAATAAAGTCAGGGACATTTCTCATGGAATGCAAATTGTTGATAAGATAGTAAACTTGATTCGAGCAAGAGCCCTTCAGCCCTATTTGTTTAAAATTTTATTTGACAAACTTGATACAGGCAATGGTAAACAAATTCTCCATGCTTTTGCGATGTTGTTAAGTGGAGAGAAAGTCCTGCAAAGACTTTTAAGTCTTGTCCAAAATCATTACTTTTCTTGATCAAGAAAGGAAATGTACAGTGAGCTGTCAAAGTATGGTCACTCGACTTTTGGTTCCTTACAGACATAACATCAAAACTGAACAAGCTGAACTGTGAACTGCAGGGAATTGACAAAGTCTTAGCAAACATGATCAATGTTAGGAATATAATCAAGTTGAAACTGTGCCTGTAGTCCTCCCAATTAAAAACACAAACTGCTACAAAATTTCTTGTGTATGGAGAAAATGCTGGAAAAAGACAATCAAAGAAAAATATGGTTTCACTAGAAAACCCTGTGCACACCTGATAAAGTTAGCAGAGGAACTTAACAGGCTAGTTCAAGAACTAGATGTGATGGAACAAATCGTCATGTTTATCTGAAATCCCTCATGTGGACATTGATGGGCTAGCTACCAAGTTCCATCAGGTCTTTGATTTACAAAGCAGTGAAGTTGATATGGGAATAATTACTATGCTTAACGATATTGAGCTGAAAGGCAGATCATGCAACTGTGACTTTTGTGGATTTGTTAACAAAGAAAAAATTACCCACTTCTACTACTCTGTGCTTTTAAAGCAAATGCTTACTTTGACTCCAAATATCTCTGAGAGGCAGCTTTCTCCCAAATGAACATAGTCAAGTCCAAGTATCACACCCACCTCACGGATACCCATTTGATGGACTGTACACAAGAAGCAACCTCAAACTATAAACCAGACTTCAAAGCACTAGCAGATAATGTGCAGTCAAAGATGTCACACTGAGACATGGTGATTAGAGGATAAAATGAATAATTATATATACTTGGTTTTAGCTGTTTTAATTCATCCAGAAAACTGACACCCCTGATGTAAATTACACAATTACACAATATGAGTAATTAATTTTAATTTTTAATGACCAGCATACAGAAAAAAGGGATGCCCAAGGCCTTGAAAATTCTTCAATTTCTACAGATTATTCCCCTGCCCAGAAAAAATTGATTAATTTATCTAATAGGCACATTCTTATTTGTGTTTACCAGACTCAATTATCTAAAATGTTTAATCCATAGCAGAACAAAACCTCCTGCCAAACTGATCTCCCCAAATGGCTCAGCATTTAAAAATCTAATTGGTTCTACAATTAACCACAGCACACTTGAACTGAGGAGAAGACGGAATTCAGCCACAGGTTCCATAGGGAGATGAGAGGGTTGCCAATGTTGTTTGGATGTATTCCTGGAAACACATATCATAGGGTCTTCCTTTCAACCATTCTGTCCCCACACTACTGGTGTCTGACATGTTCATTCTTGCAATCCCACAGTCTTCATGTATCAACTGAAAAACAAACAGGCTCGAAATGATTCCTACTGTTCATCAAACACTTTTTTTAATCCCGCCTCCACCTTTGTGGTGAATTGTGGTACCAACTAGGCTGGGATAAATTATTTGAGCATAAACATGGGGCCTCACTGGTCATGCGATTCCAATACCACAGAGGATAACTGTTGTATGTTTTATGCCTTATACAAACCATCTTAAATCTACATAGAGACTTTATTTACATTACTTTAAAATATTAACTGCTTGGCTTCCAGCTCTTTTCACAGTTTATTTCCTTTTCTCTGAGACCACAACCAGGCTTAACTAATCAAGCACATGATCATAGATCAGTAATCGGACTCACATGATCTAAAACAGAACAACTGAACATTTCATTGAAGGGTACTATCAGAGGTGAGTACAGTGTAACAACAGATTTTATTTTGTTGGAATTAGTTTTAAGTTAACTGAGCTTGTGAAAACCCAAACAAGAATGCCTTCAATATCTTTCCTAAAAAATGTAAGTATTCAAAAGAAATATTAAAAAGTCAACCATATTTTGCTTTCAAGTTAGCCTTTAATGTTTCTCTAAGGTCATACCTAACAGTGTCATGGAAATGTGTTTTGAATCCCTGGAGATTTCAAAACAATCATGGATGATTGGCAACCTAAAGAAAGAAATATAGGCAAAGGACAGTGGAGAAACTGTTTCACTGCAATATTATTAAATATAGACCTTTACCTTATGTTGAAAAGATTAATCTCTAACAGCTTATACAGCTACAGAATTCTGAACCCTGCAATACTCTGCTAGTAAAAACATTTTATAACTGCAATATTTTACGGGGCATTCTTGTGAGTTATCCATCTGCAAGAACTCAAAGTAAATTCTTGTTTTTTTTTCAAAATGATAAAATTTCCAGGAAAACTGAATTAGGAGCCAAGAATTTATGGAAATACCCATTGGGTTATTTCATAGGAAAATCGCAATCTGTTCACTGTGATGTTATACAGTTTGGAATTCATTCCAGGATGAGAAAAGGATGACCCTACTCAATAACTGCCAAATTAACTGCTGGATGTAACACTGCTTGGTTTAATATATTTGGCAGATACTAGTAAATAACTGAAATGTATCACTTTCAAAGAATTTGCTACAGTTTTCATGCAGCATAAGCTTTCTGCGATTCAGTTCACTTCTAGCTGCCACTTGGTTCTTAATCATTCTGATCAGAAAGTATTAATGCTTCCTTGGTCAAAAATATGGGGTAATCGAGAACACAGAGAAATTTACCAAGTTAACTTTCAAATGATATGATTGTCAGGGACTATACATGGTTACATCCAAAGGAAACATACAAACATGCAAATATAAATGAGTCAGCACTCCTTCAATTTCCCAGATGGTCTGCACTGACTTAACATAGCCTTTACTTTTAGGATATCAAGGTAGGAGCTTCAGCCAATATTTCCTTATTTGGACTTCATCGCATCATACTATAGCTACTGACCATCTGGGATTATTAATGTGCATTACCCCTCAACCTCCCTCTACTATTCAGAACCCTAAATTAAAGCTTGATGGCATTTCAACACTATGTGAGGCAAGGTATTTCTTCTTCTTTCAAGGCTTTCAAGGTGTGGTCTTTGGCCTATAACCAGCTGATTGAAGAAAGAGTTTGTACTGAGCTCAGTACTTGATAATTTGGTATTGCGTATTTCTTTACTGTTTGTTGTCTTAGTCGTGTTGCTTTTGCTACTGTAACTGAATAGCATTTTCTGCAGGAACAGTTACACGCTGTTTTACGAAGCTGGTACAAAGCTAATATGAAGTTTCAACAGTGATCTCAGTGTGTCCGTATTTCCAAGGGGCTGGCCAGAAAAGTATTACTGTTGACAGGTGCTCCTCTTACTGAATTGAGAAATGCTATATGTCAGTACCTACATCTCTAAATCTGCTCTACCATATATCAAAATTCATAGCATCATTTTCACCGTTTTATAATAACAGGATTATTATTGTATTTTGAAATTGGAAAGAAGGTGTGGATTTTGGGAAGGGGGAGTTTATTGGTTTGGACGGGTAGTGTGTTGGTTAGAAGTGGAGAAGGGTGGAGAAGGAGATAATGTGTATAATCTCATATTTCCTACACATCAACTGAATAAGAGCTGCAGTTGAAGAGCGGATAAAAATAACTGTGCTGCATATCAGTTTCACAGCTGGTAGCCTTGGAATACTAATGCTGACGTTCAAGTTGACCCACATATCCAGTGGTTGAACACTACGAATAAGGGCTGTGAGCTCCCGAGCCTTGGCATCTTACTACAGAACACCTGTGATTCAACTTGTTACTAAAGCACGGAATTGCTCTCTATTTTTCTAAACAGGGCATGCAGCAAAGTTGTCTTGAATATTTTTGCATATTTTAGCTCATCCAAGCCCTTTAGTGAATACCATCATAATTAACCTTTGGAGCTTTTCTACAGCTTCAATAACAATGTGCTTTTCTGTTGCATAATGAACAGTAGTAGACTGCAATGGGAATGTGTTGCAGGTGATAAAATATTGACAATGCAGAAATTGTTGGTTATACAATTGAAAGAATTTTATTCATGCTTTATGTAGCTTTATATCGTTAGTTCCTTTGACTCCTGCAGGAGGTAGAGAAATTTGGCTGTTCTGCACTACGCTTTGACGTGAAAAGTTATGTAACACCTGTCAATATTTTCCCTTTCACCAAAAGGAAAATCTGACAAGGGATTTAGTTGGCAGCCGGTCTGATAGGGCCTATTTTCAGCCCCAATCCTGACATTGAAATTCAGTCCGTGTCTGTCATTTGATATAGGAGGAGCACTGTTCGGGCATTATGAATGATTAAAATCCTGTAGATGTTGGTGTGACAGTTGATTTTTTGAAGACTTAAAAAAATCCTTCGAAACATGGGAGTCAATTTATAAGCCAAATATAAAAATGATGGAAATGGGTGGTCATTTTGAAATAACCAAGTGTCCAACACAAAGAGTAGGCAATGTATTAATCTCATGTGTATCTCTGCAGCATAGCCATATCACCTGCTTCAGTCCTTGAGCCTGGTTATATGATACCAAGCAAAAAGTGCTTTTGAGTCATGAAAAATTGAAGCTGTCAACTAATGTAAGTATTGCATAATTTGGCTGGAAAGGAGTTAACATTTATGCCAAAACTATGTAAAGTCTTGATTTTTACAATGGCAAAGGTGGGATTGCATCTATACAGGATTGGCTTGTACACACTGTGATTTATGGTAGTTCGTCAGATATTATCAAGATATTTGGAAATCCACATAGACAAAGCTTGTTTTGCCTATTTAAAGCAGATGTACACTCCCCAATCTATACAAACATGTTACCAAAACCCAGAGAGCTGAGCTGCACTGAGATTGAGGAAACCAAAGAGAAGGGACCATCAAGTGTTTGCAATAGTGGAATTTGAAGAGTTAAATTGCAGTCTACTAACACACAGCATTACAAAAATCAGGATTGCGCTTCTATAATGTCTTGCACATCCTTAGGATATCCCCAAGAACATCACAACCACTGAATGCTGTTGAAGTATCATCATTGTTACATCAGCAAGCAGAGCAGGCAATTTTCACACAGCCAGGAATGGAATAATTGACTAATTAATTGGTTTTGCTGAAGGCTGGAAATAACCAAGTTACATACAAAAAAACCCTTAGTCTTCAAATAGGATGAATTTTTCATTTAAAAGCAAGGTACTGCAAACACAGCAAATCTAAAATAAAAACACAAAGTGACAGAAATTCTCAGGACAGCTTGTTTGGAGAGTGAACAGTCTTAATGGTGGAGTTTGGTGCAGATATTGTGCCTTCAGCTCATCAATGGGAGAAGCCATTGGCAACCGATGTCACCTCTCCAAAGAATGAGTGATGTTATTTTAATGCAATCGGGCACTAAAAGGAGCAACATTGGACTACTTACAGAATTAAATCCCCAGGTCTAAAGCCAGCTGAAAGAGCTGCTAGACAATTAAAGGCCGGCAGAGCTAATTTATAGGCAGTACCAATTGGAGTGTGACCTGCTACAGATAATTCAGTGAGGCCTTTATCAGAGATCATCACTGAGAAGAAACTTCTGAGAACAGTGAGTGTAATTCCTCCTTTCTCTGGGTGACTGCTGGTGTTGCCCTGTTGTTGTCCTAGGAAGGGACATCTGGAGTGAGATCAAGGTCCTTTGTTCCCAGTGAGTTAAAAGTCTCTGAGCTGGTGAAGGGTGAAGCAGAAAGGCTTGTCAATGTATCTTCTGAGGGATCTGTGACCCTTCTTCCCCAGATGTGGAAGAGGAGCTAAAGTGCTGAGGGACTGACTTCTTCAGAATGGAGTTTGTATTGGTGCTATTGGTGCGTACATATGAAAAGAGAGGCCATTAATAATGCAATAGTGGTAGAACCTTGAAATCTGAAGAATAAATTAACTGTGATGGTATTGGGAAAGTAGCTTCTGGAGTGCCTTGACACGGAGGCCTTGACATCGACATGAGTGGTCCACGTACTCTGTAACCATCTCAACGATCTATTACTGTTCAAACCCAAAGTATAACATCACCAATATTTTCCCAACTAAAATATGTAAGTATTCAAGGGAAATATTAAAATGTCACCCAGAATTTGCTTTCAAGTTAGGCTTCAATACAGACAAAGGGTAGAGGAGAAACTGTTTCATGCAATATTATTAAATGTAAATCTTTACTGAGTTTTGAGAGGATTTGTAGCTCAGATTGAGGTTCTGGATGTAGGTTTGCTCATTGAGCTGGAAGGTTCATTTTTCAGACGTTTCAGCACCATACTAGAAAGCAGGAATCATCAGCAGTGCTCCGTTCGGAGGGTCACTGAAGATATTGCCTAGTATGGTGACGAAATGTCTGAAAATGAACCTTCAAGCTCAGCGAGCAAACCTACATCCATAAACCTTTACCTTATGTTGAAAAGGTTAATTTCCAACAGCTTATACAGCTACAGCATTCTGAGATCTACGATGCTTTGTTAGTAAAAACATCTTTTGACTGCAAGGGATTTCTTGTGAGTTATCCTTCTGAAGGGACTCAAAGTACATTTTTGTTTTTTTTTCCAGGCAAAAAGAATTCCAGGAAAACTGAATTAGGAGCCAAAGATGGGAAAGACCCATTGAGCAATTTCATAGGAAAATTGCAATCTGTTCACTATGATGTTACACAGTTTGGAATTCATTCCAGGATAAGAAAAGGATGACCCTCTTCTGTTTGGTACTCAATAACTGCCAAAGTAACTGTTGGATGTAGCACTGTGTGGTTTACTATATTTGGCAGATACTAGTAAATAACTGAAATGTATCGCTTTCAAAGAATTTGCGATGGTTTTCATCTGGCATAACCTTGCTGCAGTTCAGTTCACTTCTAGCTGCCACGTGATTCTTATTTCTTCTGATCTGGAACTATTTTATTCACAGTAGATGACGTAGGAACCATTAGCTTGCAGCATTTGAAGTGGGGCAGTTGGTGTCAAGTTTCACACATTTCCATCTTTGCTCCTGCATGATTGAATAAGAAGGGTCAGAAAGGGTGAACAGCAGAAGATTCCATGAGAATAATGGCCATGAGCATTGATGGGAAACCCTCAATGAAACTTCTTGAAAGTATCACCTTGCTGAAATAATGGAAAATTTCACCCCATTAACTCTTTGTCTGTCCACAGATGCAGTCTGACCTTGAGTATCTCCAACATTTCCTGTTTTTAACTGAGGATGGGATTTTTATGTTCACCTGGACAAGCAGCACCTTGATCTAGCACCTTTTTGGGATAGCATTTCCAACACTGCAGAGAGGGAGAGGAGACAATCAGAGTGAGTAAGAGTCAACAATGATTTGAATTTTACTAATCAGGAAGAGCATCCAAACTATTGGGATGCTGCGTTCTTCACATTAACTTACCAAACACTTACTGACAACTGGAAACAAATACCTTGTGGGCAGTATCCTCCAAGCACTGAACAACATGTGCTATTGTGAGAAATTTGGAAAGATCCAGCCAGCGGCCGACGAGGAACTTCAGGACACTGAGAGCAAAACTCTCATTTTCTAATCAAGTATTGAATAGCAAAATGAGATTCTTGACAATGATCAGTGAGAGGCCTAATTGAGTGCATTAGCATGCATTAACATCTCATTATTAGTTCACCCTGCCTCATTTAGATGCAGTATCCCATTTTCGTACTCCTAACATGAAAGTCAGAGTGGTAAACTGAGGACTCCACTTCATCACTTGTTCCAGCAACCCACCATCATGGACACCAGTCGCCAACATCTCAGGGCATAGTCCATGGACTGTGACCCCTGCAAACCCTATCCATTAAGGATGGCAGCAGACACATGCCAATCTCTTCACACCCTCAAGTCATATCTAGAATCTCTGCTCTGTGGAAGCAGGCCATTCAGCCCATCGAGTCCACACCAACCCTCCAGACCACATCCTCCCCAGACCCATCCTACCCTTGCATTTTCTATGGCTAACCCATCTAGTCTGCATATCCCTGGATACTCTGGGCAACTCAGCATGGCCAATCCACTAATCTGCACATTTTGGACTGTGGGAGGAAACCTAGAGGAAATTCACGCAGACACGGGGAGAATATGCAAACTCCACACAGACAGTTACCTGAGGCTGGGATTGAACCCGGGTCCCTGGCGCTGTGAGGCAGCCATGCTAACACTGGGCCACTGTGCCATCCCAAGTTCTGCTCCACAGGGATAAGCACTCAGCTCAGGGACTGGACCAGGCTGCATCACAGGAATCCTGATTTCCTCTCTTGGTGTTCACACCTGTTGTGCCTATTTGGATGCTTACAGCATCTTTGCCTTTTTGCATTTTGTCTCCTCAGTCAGAGCTTAAAGGCTCAGAATACTATGCCTTCGCTTTTAGCATGCACACGAAGCCAAGCGAGTTGTTGTAGTTGTCAGCAGTCATCAGTCAAAGGAGTGGACATGTTGCTGTACAGCACCATGCAATCTCACAACTGTATCATGTGATAAGTTAAAAAATCACACAATGCCAGGTTATAGTCCAACAGGTTTAATTGGAAGCACACTAGCTTTCAGAGCGTCGCTCCTTCATCAGGTGGTTGTGGAGGACACAATTGTAAGACACAGAATTTATAGCAAAAATTTACAGCGTGATGTAACTGAATTTATACACTGAAAAATACCTTGATTGTTTGCTGAGTCCTTCATTTATTTTAATAGCATGATAGTTTTACTTCTTTCATATGTAAATCGCAAAACTTTTTTTTTAAAGTTACATTCTCAGGTTAACTGTAACAATTGGTGTTAGCTAGACAATATGTTGAAAGTGTTAGCCCCCTGTGTTTTCTGTCTGTGCCATAATGTTTAGACTGATTCTAATCTAAAAAGTGAGATAACAGAGTCTTACATGAATTCATGCAGTTCCATGTGATAGTAATGTACGTGGCAAACACACTGCATGAGCAGCAAGCCAACAGCTACGTCTCAAAGTCTACGGATAACAGTCATCAGTCAAATTAATGGGGACAGCCTTCAGTCAGGGGGTTCTGGTTCAGTGAGTCAAGGGCATCATCCATAATCATTCCAGGGGCTTGGGGCATATATCTCTACAGTCCAAGAATAGGACACAATATCCACTGCAGGTCCCATGCAGCCAATTTGGAGAATCAGGAAAATTAACCGAGGGTCCATATATACAATAGTCTGGGCTGTCTGTCAAAGTCAGTCAGGGAGTAGTCCATGGTCTGTCCTAGGGGTCAGCTCAATAAAAGTCAAGAGAGTTGTTGGGGTGACCACTGTGGTGGGGAAATTGGGGAAGTTAGTTTTGTGGATTGGAGGCAGCGAGCTGGGATGCAAATTGGACATTTATTGTGAAGGGAAAAACTCAACACAAAAGATGATAGCATACTGGAAGACATGGGATTACTGCAAAAGGAGTGCTATTGATCTTCATGACAATCCTGGCGTTAATGGAGGTGCAGTGGAGCATGATGGTTAGCTTGGCTAACCTATAGGGACACGGCTCAGGGATAATATTGCGGGGATGAAATCGTGATTTCAAATGATATGTTGTAACATTTGGAAGCTCAGTCCTGATAAGCACAACAGTGACTGCCATGAGAAATGAACATGAAATCATAGTAGTAGAGAAGACCCTGATTACCAGCTTGAATCTGCAGCTCATTATGCCAAGCACGGTGCTTAGCTACTGATGTGAATCATAAATATGCACTCAAAATGGAAAATGGCTGTGACCATGCCAGGAGTGGGCAGTCAGGTTGTTAATTTCTGTCTGAATATGCGGGTTCTATTTCTGACTAACTTGAGGTTTTTAAATGGGCATTCAACAGGCACTTTCAAAATACAGAATAAAGTCATTAGCTATCACAGTCCCCTGCATGTGAAATGCATGCAGTATCCAACTGTGTGGGATACAAATCCTGGTCACAAGCAATCTTCATCATGACTTTGGTCATTGCAAGTTAATGATAGTGAGACAGACGTAATCATGGATGGCCTTAAACGTGCACTTGCAAAGTACAAAGGTACTATCCAATCTCTTTGGCTGCTCTAGAGCGTGCAACTGATTTCATCTCACCTTGAACTCTAAGTACTTGCCAAGATGTTCTTATATGGAATGCAGCCCTTGAAAAGTGATGTGGGGTGAGACACAATCTATCCGTTATCGTGTGCACTTATATTCCTCTGTCGCCTTTGCACGACATAGCTTATGTTGCAATCAGCAGAATCAGATCCCTATGGGAAAGTTAATTTGTAGGTCATTCCATGATCCTCATTGTCAGAATTCTCGATATCCCACAGCTTAGGGAGTGTGCAAATCCTGACCATGCTCATTAGAAAGAAGATAAGAAATAGGAGCAGGAATAGGTTATATGGCCCCTTAGGCCTGTCTTGCTGTCCAAAATAATAATGACTGATCTACCCCAGACCTCAATTCTCAACTCGTCGAGAAACTCCGGTTTCCTGCCATAGTCCAAAAATGTGCCGGTTAGGTGAATTGGCCATGCTAAATTGCCCATAGTGTTAGGTGAAGGGGTAAATGTAGGGGAATGGGTCTGGGTGGGCTGCGCTTCGGCGGGTCGGTGTGGACTTGTTGGGCCGAAGGACCTGTTTCCACACTGTAAGTCATCTAATTATAGAACTTCTGACTGAGGCAGAGTGTTGGTACAATGGGGGTATCAGGTCCGACAGCATCTGGGGACAGAAAATAGGGTTAATGTTTCAAGCTAATGTTCCAGAGATCCTTCTTCAGTTCATTCTTCTACCAGGCCCATCATGGAGCAAGCGATAGCTGTATTGAAAGTGAGGTCTGGATATTTGTATTGGTCCTGGGTGTCCTTATAATATATGCCAGGCAGAGTATGGTGCATAGTCCTCTCATAACGTGCACTGTATAAATGGAGCAGGTACCACAATGATGTGATGGCCTCTGAAGAGCTGGGAAGGTGGCAACATACTTTCTGAGGGGGAAGGTGAGGACAACAAGTAGGAGGAATATCATCATCACCATGATAGACCACTGCATTGTCAGACAGGATCTAATTGACACCTAGTTCCAATAGATATGAGCTGCATGCAGTGATCACTCATTGACTGTCAAGCTGTTGCTGCTCAAAGGCAAATTGTCCCTCTCTGATCCCAAAGGTAAAAGCAGCTTCTGTTTAGAGTCATAGAGTCGTAGAGAGGTACAGCATGGAAACAGAACCTTCAGTCCAACCCGTCCATGCCGACCAGATATCCCAACCCAATCTAGTCCCACCTGCCAGCATCCGGCCCATATCCCTCCAAACCCTTCCTATTCCTACCCATCCAAATGCCTCTTAAATGTTGCAATTGTACCAGCCTCCACCACAGCCTCTGGCAGCTCATTCCAGACACGTAGCACTCTCTGCGTGAAAAAGTAGCCCCTTAGGTCTCTTTTATATCTTTTCCCTCTCACTCTAAACCTATGCCCTCTCATTCTGGACTCCCCGACCCCCAGGGAAAAGACTTTGCCTATTTATCCTATCCATGCCCCTCATGATTTTATATACCTCTATAAGGTCACCCCTCAGCCTCCGCCGCTGCAGGGAAAACAGCCCCAGCCTGTTCAGCCTCTCCCTATAGCTCAAATCCTCCAACCCTGGCAACATCCTTGTAAATCTTTTCTGAACCCTTTCAAGTTTGTTCATCTATTGTTCACTTTTGCTATTGCAGAATAGAAGTGAATGTTTTGAACTGTTTGAACATTCTCCTATATGAGATGGTCCCACTTTGACAATGAGAGGATGTTGGACTACATTAGGCATTGAGGAAAGTGTAGCACTCCTTTTAGACAGGGTTTGATTTGATTTGGTTTAATTTATTATTGTCACATACCGAGATACTTTGATTTGCATTATAATCAGACAAATTATACTTTACATAAGTACGTCAGGATAATAGAATAGAGAATATGTAGAATGCAGGGAAGGTGCAGAGAAAGATCAACTCTAATATATGAGAAGCCCATTTAGAAGTCTGATAACAGCCGGGAAGAAGCTGTTCTTAAATCTGCTGGTTCATATTTTCAAAATTTTGTGTCATCTGCCCGATGGAAGAGAGTGGAAGAAAGTATAACTGATGTGGGAGAGTCTTTGATTACATTGGCTGCTTTCCTGAGACAGTGGGAAGTATAGACAGAGTCAATGGAAGGAAGGCTGGTTTTCATGATGGACTGGCCTGCGTTCACAACTCTCTGTCATTTCTTGGACAAACTAATTGCAATACCAAGTTGTAATGCATCTGGATAGGGTGCTTTCTATGATGTATCTCTCAAAATTAGTAACAGTCATTGTGGACATGCTGGATTTCCTTAACCGACTGAGGAAGGAGAGGCATTGGTATGCTTTCTTGACTGTAGTGTTGATGTGGATGGACCAGGACAGATCATTGGTGATATTTTCTCCAAGGAACTTGAAGCTCTCAACTATCTCCACCTCAGCACCTTTATTACAGACAGGGACATGTCTTCCACGCCACTTCCTGAAGTCAGTGACCAGCTTCTTAATTTTGCTGGCATTGAGGGACAGATTGTTGTCTTTATACCACTCCAATAAGCTGTCTATCTCTTTTCTGTACTCTGCCTCGTCACTGGTTGAGATCCAACCCACTGTGGTGGCGTCATCCGCAAACTTGTAAATGGAGTTTGAGCTGAGCTTGGTCACACAGTCATGAATGTTTAAGGAGTATGGTAGGGGGCTGAGTACACAGCCTTACGGGGCACCAGTGTTGAGGATTATTGTGGCGGAGGTATCATTGCCTATCCTTACTGATTGCAGTCTGTGGGTCAGAAGTCAGAGATCCAGTGCAAAGGGGGGAGCCGTGACGTTTAGGTCTCAGAGTTTAGAGGTGAGTTTGGTTGGAATTCTGTTGTTGAAGGTGGAGCTAAATTCAATAATTAGGTAGTTGCCCATGTTATCCAGATGTCCCAGGAAATGAGTGTAGAGCCAGGGAGATGGCATCTGCTGTGGACATTTTATGACAGAAGGCGAATTGTAGTGGATCAAGGCAATCTGGGAGGCTAGAATTAATGCGTGCCATTACTAACCTCTCAAAGCACTTTATAATGATGGATGTCAGAGCCACTGCATAGTGGTCCTTAAGACACATTGCCTGATTTTTCTTTGGCCTGGGATGATAGTTATCTTCTTAACATAGTTGGGAAACTCATACCATAGTAAGGAGAGGTTAAAGATGTCTATAAATACTCCTGGCAGCTGATCCACACATGATCTGAGTACACGGTCGGGAACTCTTTCCAGGCCAGTTGCTTTCCGTGGGCTCCCCCTCAAGAAGGCTGATCTGACACCAGCAGCAGTGACCGTGGTGACAGATGCTCCCAAGGCTAATGGGGCAGGTGATTTAATTTCATTGACTTTCTGTTCAAATTGAGCATACAATGCATGAGCTCATCAGGAGGGATGCATTGTGGTCAGTGATTTTACTCAGCTTGTAGTCTGTTGCATCAAGTAAGCCCTACCACAATTGATGTGTGCTTGTGCAGTTAGTCTGTGACTCAAGTCTGTTATTGTCTGTTGTAACCCCTCTTTGGTTTGTGAAGATTGCACCTGGATTCCCTCTATAGGTCAGGGTCACCCAACTTGAATGCCTTCAACCTGAATTTCAGTAGGAAGTGGATCTTTCAGTTCATCCTCCATGTGGCCTGGTTGGGAAGCACTTGGATTAACTTCTTGGGCAGGCAGCCCTCTCTACACTTTTTGATAAAAAGTCTGTGATGGTAGTTTAGGTTGGCTGCTGAGTTCTTGAATATGGACCAGTTCACCGACTCCAAGTTGTCACATACATTGCAAGATGGGATGAGGTTGAGGGCGGGTAAACTGCGTAACTTGGTTCTTAAATAGGAGTAGATGTATGAATGTGTACCTATACGTGCAAAGAAATGTCAGGCATGTCACCTATTCCCCTGTTTTTTGTTTCCTTTCCACAATACACACAATGAAGGGCAGCTCCAGACTGACAGCACTTGAACTGGTTGCATGGCTGGGCTTTCAGGATGGCACCAATGCCAAGAATTTCGGCAGGCCTCTGTAGTGAGTGGGAGAATACTGTGAGCCATAAGGACATGCTATATAAGTAATGAGGTAGTTTGGGAAGATGGCGTGGGAAATCTCACTTGGCCTGGCAGAGAGAAACCCTCGGTGAAACATATCAAAATTGACTTTTAGCTGATTTCCTGTAAAGTTTAGCTCTGTGTTCTTTTTAGTGAAAACTCACAGTATACAAGTTACAGGACAGTGCCGCATAGATATTTACAAGGAAACCATCACAACTGTAACAGCTATGTCGCATGGTATTTTACATTGCTTCCTACAGTGATGATGCATATTTTTCTTTTAACGTTCCATTAAAGCAATGGATAATACTATTTCCACCTGGCTCGTAAGATAAATAACTTTCAATTTCAAGAACATCTGCAAAAATGGGAATGGAAATAACATTTCAATACTGAAATACAACCTGTCACACTTCAGGCACACTCCTGTAAAGTGCACTGGAATGTTTCCTATGTTAAAGTTGTTATATTAAAAATAGTTATTGTTATTGGCACTTTAAGGGTTTTCATAAAATGAATAAAACAATGGTAACTACCTGGAAAATAACACTTTTTATGCAGGGTCTGTAGATTCGAAATCTCAGGGTCCAAGAAAGTGCTAAAAAATTGATTTGACATATCCATTTCCATTGAAATGGTTGGTTTTGCTCCATGTTAGCACTGTTGCCTCTGAATTAATTAATCAGAAGAGTAAGCTCTACTCCAAGGTTTAAGAGAACAATCAACATTTATTGTGACATTTATGTGTCATATTGAAGGAATATTGTCCTGTTCCAGCTTTTGTGGACAGTCAAGCCTCTGTTGGCCCTTTCTGGTAGACACATCCACATGCTGTTATACAAAGAGCACGACAATTTATCTAGTGTCTTGGTCAATATGAATGTCTTCTCTAACATTAACAAAATTGATTATCACGGTATTCACCTACTTATTGTGTGCAAATTGGCTGCTGTATTTCCATTGGAATAGCAACTCGACCTTAAAAGTACCTAATTTGCTGTAAAATACTTTTGAGTCATTGTAAAAGTCACAGTCCAAATGCTTTATTTGTCATTAAAAGGGATGTAAACAATTTTGTTAATGTCATTCTCAACACATTATACATAATTTTAATTAGAGACATCTCAGGTACAGGTACTTTTAATTAATCTATTGAGATACACGACTGAAGTAGGTGAGACTCAAACTGAAACCTTCTGGCCCAGAGTTACGGACATTAAAATTGTATCACAAGAGATTGTCTCATTACCTCATATACTCGCTCCACCACAATGAGGAAATAGATAATAAAGTTACAATGACCTTGATTTGTTTACCAAGAACAACTCCACCTTGATAATTGAAGGCAAGCTAATAGGTCACTTCCCATCACTAGGGAGAGAGCTTTGTTTTGTTTATATATCTGGAAGGCCATCTATCTTACATTTGCATGTGTGGTTAGTTTTCTCGAAAGTAGGACAACTAATGCTTTGAAACTGTAACTGATATTATTCTCTCTCACCCTGGTGAGTCCCCATTGGGGTCCCTTAACTCCAAGGGATGCAGACGTTAACCGATATGATGTTAACTGACTAGGTCATTTAGCACCAGATCTAGATTATCCACAAAGTGGATTCGGTCCTGTACTGTTTTGATAAAAAAACCCAGCCCTTCTCTCAATCTTTTCATGATCTTCAAGGTATCAGATTTCTTCTCTGAAAGAAATGGGTGAGGGTTTCCTGCCAGACTACCTGAAGACTTGCTGGGTGAGATCATCCCCACTGATCATGGCTTCCTTGCAACCATTTGACACTTCAACGAACTCAAATTAGCTGAAGCTGAAACTTTGGTCTTTTAATGAGAAACTTGACCCACTTCAGAGATCGGCTACACAATTCGATTCACCAACAACATTGTTGTCCAAACAAGGAGGAGTCAGAATGCAGACAGGAAGAAGTACAGTGGAGGTTTTCTGGGGGGAAGCCTTGTTTTGGGAGAAAGGAGGAGTGAAGAGGAGGATTTGTGCCACAGGGTGGAGAGAATGTCCAAGAATATGGGCAAAAATGTGAGATGCTGTTTGCCATCCTGCCCAAGGCCAGAACATGCAAACCTTCCAAGCATCTCCTCCTAAACCCTTAACTCATCCCATCGGCCTCAACATTGAGGTTGGGTGGGAAGCAGTCCTTAGGTAGCCTTCAGACTCAATTGCATGGGTCCATGAAAATCTGCCTGGCCCCAGGTTTCCCCATCTGAAAGATGCAAAATGGAGGTGAATCAGAAAAAAATTCTACTGCGTTTCTATTGTCAGAGAGCGAACAAAGAGTTCAGGCATTAGAAGCTTCGGGACTTTGGTGGGGGCTGCTGGTCTTTAGGTTCTCTCAACCTTCAGACTGAGAGAGGACTGGCATCCAGTGAATCAGAGATACATCAGGGAAGAATAACATTTTTTTATGAAGGTTCGAAGCATGGTATAAATGATAAATTGGCTAATTTAGAGCAATGCGTCATGAGGAAAAGGTAGAATGGATATGAATATGGAAGATGACAAAAAGGGTACAACCAGTAGTAGTCCATATAGGAGTAAGTATATTAGAAGAGATAATAGTGACATCCTACACATGAGAGTCATCATAAACTTCCAATAAAGTGCATATGCATCAATGTTCTCTCAAATTTTGGATATGGGAAAGGCATGGCAGAGTTTACGAAGAAAACTGTCAATGTGAATGATTAGCTGACCATTCTACTGTGAAGGAATCCAGAGGCCTTTTACAAGTGGTCCTTCATCCTGTCCAGTCCCAAGATACCCACCTGCATTCCTGTGTTCTGGCCACTTATTGGACAGCAGACACATCTCCTGTCTAATTAAAGGACCATCTGTGATTTTGGTACCTCAAGATTTGACGTTTCCCAAATACAACTGGTTGGTGTTCCACATGTTCTTCTTTGTAAACCTAGGGTCATTCAAGACTCTGCTGTCCACCTTCTAATTCTTGTCAAGTTCCCTGTTCTCCTGTGTTTGTTGACCTACACTGATTACTTGGTTAAGCAATATCTTGACTTTAAAGTTTTCAGCCTTGTCTTCTACTCCTGAGTTGACTTCACATCATCCTGTCTTTATCATCTCTACCAGCCTTACAGCCCTTAGATATTGTGCCCCTTTAATTCTGGCCTATTGAGCATCTCTAACTTTAAGCACACCACCAGTGTGCTTAAAGTTAGAGATGCTCAATAGGCCAGCTGTACCTTCAGTTGTTAAGTCTCTATGCCATGGTATTCCCTTCCTAAACCTCTTTGCCTCGCTTCCTACCTTTCCTCCTTTAGGGCTCTCAGTAAAATCTATCACTACGACCCAGCTTTTCATGATCTCTAATAATATCTTTCTGAATGCTTTGAGATCAAAATTCCTTTGAAATATCTTGGAATATTTTACCACATTAAATGTGTTGATTTGTCTCAGTCGTATACCATGCTATTGTTCTGCTGTTCTAACCAGGCAATGACAGGGCATATGCTCATTTTCATGACTCCTCACTTAGCAACTAACTTAGCTCAGCCAGGTTTTGAAAGCTGAAACAAGGCTCTTTGCCTGGAGATCAAATGATTGTTCTGACAATGACTTACAAAATTGCCTTTGCATTATTATCACACATTTACATCTGCATGGAGTATTCCTTCAATCGTCTTGGCTTTGGTACAGTGTGCGTATACTCTGTAGATTGAAGAGTGGGGTTTGCGGCAGCTTTATGTACAATTTGATGGCAGGTGAGGAGAGTTAAAATGCGTTTCCTCTTTTTCCACTCCTTGTTTGACTGCATCAAGAATATACACTTGCTAACTCAGTGACCGTTTAAGTACTGTGCATGCAAAAGACACGAGACAGGTTTTCTTGTTAAGAGAATGGTGTTTATTGTATTTTACACCTGATAAAAGTAATAAAAACATCCCAACTTTCTCATATGCATATATTCAAGGATACACACATACACACACACACACACACATACACACACACACAAATTTTAAAGTTGAATAAAAGCCAATGATGTACAGATGTAATAGCTGGAAGAATTGGATGCTTCAGCCTCTGAGATTCTGTGTTGAGACAATTTAAAGATGTTGATGGATGATTTATCTTTCCTTTGGAGCAGCAGCTTATTTGGTTGATCTTAAACAATGCCGGCAGTATATGGATGACCAGTAACTGGCAGGATTCAAGCTTCAGACAAGAAAGATAAAGAGAGTACCCATTCAGTATCCTGTTTCCCCATGTTCTGTAGCCTGGAGGAAAACAGTTCCTTAAAACACAAATGATGGCTAGCTGGCTTATCACATGATTGCCTCTCACCAACTGACCAGCTACAAATAAATGGTCATCTTAAGTTGATTCCAGGTCCATAGTTCAGATATAATTTGACTATGGTTGGATGAGTTACTCTCTCAGCCAGAACTCATAGTCCAAAGTGATTGTTTCACGCCAGGTTGAATGTGCTGTTTATCTGGATATTTTGTAAGTGAGTTAAGGCTGCTTACATTTCTCTAAGGCGACTGCTTCTGATGGGTTCTGGTGACTTTCTAGTTTTGCCATAATGGCTTTGTAATGTGCAAGGTCCTTGTCACTATGTCAATGTCCAGCAATTTTGCAAGCTGCTGTTTTAAGTCACTGAAATTAAGTTGTTCGGTCTTTAAAACTCACCCAGTGTTTTCAGCCCAAAAAATACATAGAATAATTTTTGATCTGGAGTATGCTTTAGTAACAAGAATATGCATGCCTGGCCTTATAGGATGCCAGAAGACTTTTCTATCCTGTGGTCGGAATGACCAACGGACAACATTGTCAATTCGAGGCAGCTGTTCTACATTTGTCATCAGAGCTGGGACTGCCTCCAACAACCACATTGTAAAGTAAATACAACACAAGGCACCATCTAAAGCCTATATTAATGGTGTAATGAACAGAATCATAAAACAGTTACCTGTTGTCTGCTTCAGTGATTTGAAAAATGAGAAGGAAAAGAAAATAATTCACAAAATGAAAAGATGATATTTTCAAAGTTGTACTTCATTTTCTTTATATTTTAGAGCTCTCTTTTCAAAGTCATTCCCTTCATTTCCTGCCTAGGAATAAATTGACACAATTAATAACAAGTCTGCCTGCACAGCCGTGAACCAGACTGACTGGAGTTTGCTCTCAGGATCTCAGACACTGCAGAGTTTCCATTCCAACTCACTTTGTTGTCAAAAAGGACAAAGTGAAAGTGGGGAAAGATACCTCAGGGAGTACGTTCACTGGGCTACTCCTAGCTGTTTCTTTGGAAAGACATTAGCAAAAATAAAACAGCTGCAATTATTGCTCAGCCTGAAGACATCAAGCAAGCAGGAAATAACTACATGTTTAGTCGAGAATGTCTCCACTCATGATTGTTTCATTGACATTTTTAAACATTCTTCCAACACACACAGGACAATCACGTAATGAGGGTGTTTACTTCAACATTACTTTCTGTTCCACTGCATGGACAAGTACCTGAAAACAATTCACTTTAAAGTGTTTTGATTCTTACCTTTTCTCAGTGAGCTGACTTCAGTGACTTTAACCTCACACCTTCAATCTGAACTGACGTGGCACGGATTGTTAAAGCTCTTTGAGAATGTAACTTTAAAAAAAGTTCTGGGATTTACATATGAAAGAATTGAAACCAACATGGTCGTTCTAAAAGATGAGAGACTTAACAAACAATCCAGGTCTTTTTCAATATATCATTTGAGTTGCATCACACTGTAAACTCCTACTATAAATTCTGTGTCTTATGATCTTGTACTCCACAACCACCTGATGAAGGATTGGCGCTCTGAAAGCTAGTGCTTCCAAATAGACCTGTTGGACAAAAACATGGTGTTGTGTGATTTTTAACTTTGATCTCAGTTGGGCAGTGACAAGATGCAATCATGGACATTAGGATTATACAGGGAAAAACTGCTTAATGTGACCATATTTTGAGGAGTTTTAGCACTGGAAGGGGTGGGGTGGGGTGCAAACAGAGACACTGAGGTTGCAAATATCCATTCTACCAGCTGACAGGCTGGCATGCTTGTTTGCTGACACCTTGCCACCTCCTGACCATTTTCCTGACGATGGCGCAATGGGGCAGCAGAGCAGCAGGTAACCAATTGATTTTGGCAGGTTTATTGTAAAGTAAATACAACACAAGGCACCATGTAGGAGGCTGACGAGGGGTATCAGAGAACAGCACAACTGATTTCAGACAGCTCTCAATGGTAGCCCAGTATCCAGCAGTCCAGACAGGCTTCCACGTGGGGGACAAGCTTGGTGGCTAGCCATCAATTTACCAACACAAGGAAAATCACAGGCAGTTGACTGTTTCCCACACTTTGCAAGCTTTCACCTCTATTTGACTGTGAATTCAAGGTCCTGAAGCCTGCAAGGAAAAATCTACCCAGGTCCTATTATTGTTGCCCAGACTGAAAATGTACGGGAATTTGTTCTAGTCAGGGAGTACAGGGGAGGAGACAAGATGTGGCTTGTTTCTGTGTTTCTCTACGGTCAAAGAAGCCCATCAGTTCTCAATTTCTTGTCTGATTGAAGGCCCTTGCCATGATTCTGGTATTTCAAGATTTGATGTTTCCAAAATACAACTGGTTGGTGTTCCACATGTTATTCTTTGTAAAATCAGGGTCATTTAAATCTCTGCTATCTACTTTCTAATTCCTGTCAAGTTCCCCACTCTCCTGAGTTTGTTGACTTACACTGATTACTTGGCTAAGCAATATCTTGACTTTAAGATTTTCAGCTGAAAGTGTGTTGCTGGAAAAGCGCAGCAGGTCAGACAGCATCCAAGGAGCAGGAGAATCGACGTTTCGGGCATGAGCCCTTCTTCAGGATTCCTGAAGCAACACATTTTCAGCTCTGATCTCCAGCATCTGCAGTCCTCACTTTCTCCTTTAAGATTTTCAGCCATGTCTTCTAATCTCAACTTGATTTCACTCCACCCTGACTTTGTAATCTCCTCCAGCCTTACAGACTTCAGATATTGTGCCTCTCTGTTCTCAATTTCATGATTCAAGTTAGAATAATGGCCATTTGGGCTGGGTACAGGATGTCATTTATGACACGATATGTCAGTAAGGTTCACCACTTTACAAACAAGAGGAAGGAAGGGGAAGAAAAACGTCAAGAATATGTGGCATTTACATGTGGTAAAACAGTCACCATTAGCAAATAAAATATCTTATGGCCATTAAGCAAAGGCAATTACAGCAATCTATTTGAACTGAGATGTATTTGGATACTCATTGAGCATAATTGTGGTTGTTCACTTCTGTCATGTTTGTGAAAACATCAATGCATACTCAGAAATGACACACGACTGCCAGATTTCTTATTCATCCCACAAAACCATCTATTATCAGCAATTAAAAACACATTACTGGTAGGAGCAACACTTCCAGCAAAAAGAAGGTGGGGTAAATCCAAAACATCTGTGCTTCCTCCCCACAGACACAGATATACGCATGCCCTGGTGGTAAATGTTTAAATATTTTGGCATGATTGGGATTTGCCCAGAGAAAGTTATGCAGATTCATACCAGAAGAAGAATCCCTCTGTAAATATTACAACATCATCATGGATTCACAGTAAACGCAAATGAACCAAGCTTTCTGTATTGGAATTTACACTGGAACTGTTAATATTTAGACTTTCTGATGAATTATTAGCTTTTATTATATGACTGCTGTACTTTATGTTTTTCCTCTAAGATCATCATGCACCCTTTTCCAACTGGGATCATGAGAGAAAGTGCACAGTGAACTATTTGAGAATGGGATATAAATGTTATTCTACAACTATCCAGTCAGTGTCGTGACAAAAAGGAAGTATCCACAAAATTCCTGCCTTGCATATTGACACTCTGCTTGTGCCATTAAAAATCTTTAGAAAGGTAAGTCTGCATTTGTGGAATACTATTGAGAGTTTTGGACATCTCAAAGTACTCTACAATCTCAGCTGTATTTCTGATGTGCAGTCACTGTTGTAATGCAGAAAGCACAGCAGCTAATTTGCACAAGGTTAACTCCCACATAGAGAAATTTGATAATGTTGATTGAAAAATATTAGTCAGGACACCAGGGATAACTCCCCTGCTCTTGGTCAAGATATTGGACCTTCCATATATCAATCTGAGCAGGCAGGATGGGCTGGAGCACACCATTTGAAATACAGTACCTGCGGTGATGAAAGGAGTCACTCCGTGTTGCATTTGGGTGTCAGCACAGAGTTTGCACTTAAGCTACTTGTAAGTTTTACACCTTGAACCATGCCTTTGGTTTGTTCGGATATGCTGCTGTACTGAACCAAACAGTGTTTGTGACTATGCATGTATATATAAAGATATTTTTTACGAATAAAGTATATTTTGAATTTTTTTAAAAATGTCTGCCTTCTACAATAAACCTTCTGCCAAAATCAATTGGTTACTTGCTGCTCTGCTGCCCCATTGGCCCATCCTCAGAAAAATGATCAGGAGGTGGGAAGATGCCAGCGAACATGCATACCAGCCTGCCAGCTGATAGCATGGAAATTTGCCAATTTCCATTTGCACATACCTTCCCAGGAAGATCAGTACATCTGCTGCCAGCACATGGGGTTGTACATATGGATGATGGATGCAGGTCGCACAAATAACAAGGGACTCTCACTTGCTTTCTCCTTGTATATGTTTGGGAGGTACTCACATTGCTTCGTGCTTTGAAAGGTCACGTCAAAGTACCCACTGCTGGGGAAATCATGCCCACCACCTTCTTAATTTCGGAGATGGTAAAGTTGCCTCCTCACAGCAGGCTGGAGGAATGGCACTGATTTGCCCCCAACCAAATCGAAAGCCCATAGGCCCACAAGCTCAACTATTTCCTGTAGCTGCTGGGGTGCAGTAAGTCTACTTTGGGGGTGACCAGGTAAGCCATAGTGGAGTAGTTGGAACATTCCTTATCACCTGTTCTTCATAGAGAAATTTACAAGGAAAAAGACCTTTGACCACAAGTCTATCAGGCAGTGGTCAGCATGCAGCATCCTTGAGACCCTGTGGGAAATGGAGAGGGTGGACTCTGTCAGGTTCTTCCCCGAGCAGGCTGTCAAAGTCATTTGGCAGAATGCCTCATCTTTCCAACAAGCACCAAGACATTGCTTGATTGGTGGTGAGATGGGCACTACCTGTGAGATCCTTCATATACATCTGGACTCTCTGCAACAGTGCATGCTGCCATCTCATAGGCTGTGGGGTGGAGAGAATGTCACACGTCTCTTGCTGAGAGTCTCTTTGCAAAGGAAGTCTGGAGAAAGATGTAGTGGTTTTTGTTGGGGTTCATTCCGAGTAGCTCCGTGATGCAGGACTCTGTGCTCTGCAGTCTGCTCCCCAAGTGGCACACCGAGACAAACATAAGCTGGGCCTTGAAGGCTATCAACTGAGTGAAAGACACTCTATGGTCTGCCCAAATTATGATGGTCTTCCAGAGCAAGGAGTGGACCTTGACCGAGAGTTGTAGACTGGCATATTCCAAGGTCCAGAACTACGTGCTGAGGCACATACTAAAGTTTGGGACAGCTGCCACCAAGATACATGAGGGAAAGACAATCATTTAGGTCTTTCTGCTGAAGTAAAAGGGGGTCGTTCAATTATCAGACCCTCCTCGTATCTCAGATACATAAATATAGTTTTGTATAAGTAAGAAATGGCTTGAATTTGTTTGTTGTACATATGTGTACAGTTTCAAACTGCTCTAGTGACTATGTGTGAATATAAAGACTTTTGAAATTAAAGAAATGTTAAAAGCAGTTGACTGAACCATTGCTGACATCTTCCAGTCCTTGTGTCCAAACTAAAGTGTGTAGGACAAATACAGTCAGTCAGCCTTGGGAACTAGCCAGTTCAATTTGTTTCTCTATTTCTAGCTTGTTGCTTGTCCTCTTTCAAATGCATTATTCTCCAAGCTTAACCACAACTGTACATCATACTGTTTCTTTACTCTTAGGTGAACCCTAAAGTAAAATAATACGATCTGATCCAACCTTTTAATTCATTTTTGAGAGGTGGGGATTGCTGGGGCTAGGTTAGCGTTGCTTACCCAACACTAATTGCCCTTGGGTGGGTGGGGGTGAGCTGCCATCCTGAATATCCACAGTCTTTGAGATTTAGGTAGACCCACAGTGCTATTAGGAAGGGAATCCAGGATTTTGACCCAGTGACACTGAAGGAGATTCAATATAGTTCCAAGAGAGGATGATTTGGAGGAGAACCTGTAGATGGTGGTGTTCCAAAGTATTTGTTGCCCTTGTCCTTCTGGATGGTCAAGTTCATGGGTACTGTTGAAGAACCAATGGTGAATTGTGGCAATGTATCTTGTAATTGACACACACTGCTGCCAATGTGCATCAATGGTAAAAGGATGTTGCAAGTGCGCTGCTTTGTTCGAGATGGTATAAGCTTTTTGCATGGTGCTGGAATAGCACTTATCCAGGAAAATGGAGAATATTCTCTCTCACACCTGACTTGTGTCTTGTAGATGATGGACAGGAAGCACATGAGCTACTCACCACAGTCTTTGGTGCATACAAGTTAGTGGAGTCATTAATCTTGTAAGGTTGACTTTCCGTCTAATAGATCTCAAAATCCTTGTATGTTATGCTAAGTGGAAATAGATGAAAGAACACATTATAGGAAATTAACAGGAGGCATCAGCCATTGATAATGTTTATCCATATATCCTGCCTGATAGTAACAGTGAGGAACTATCTTCATCAACCCTGGGTCAGCAGAAATCCAGTTACTGAGCATTACCAATGTTGCAAGGATACCCATAGCCCAGCCACACCTTGATATTGGAACCATCACTAGCAGACAATGTAACCTGAGCACCCAACATTAAAAAACAGTCATTTGAAATATTTGTAAGTTTGCTTCTTGGGTGCTGTATTTAGAGGACTGTTTGGGGTTTGAATGTTGTGTTCAACAAATTGTCATACTATTGTAAATGAAAGATCATATGTATCATGTCTACTTCAAAGTATTCTTTTGCTACTATTTGTAACATAAGGTCCTCCTGGTTCTTTTCAATCAAACGTTTGGATCATTAGGAGCAGAAATATGGCCTGAAGAACTAAACATCAAGACAGAGTGAGTGACTGTCTATGTAGAGAACACAGACTGGACTGAATTTTCCCATATCTTGGCATACTGTCATTTCCATCAAGATTCATGGAGGAAAACTGTCCTCTCCCAAATAAGGTATTCGACTCTGCTAACCTGGTTAGAGGTTGCTATCCGGGATGGTGCACTCTCTGTCTAGAGAGATGCCCAGTAGTGTAGGAAGAAGGTCAATGATCTTCTCTGCTCTGCCAATATAAATGACACCATTTGCTGTGTGCCACCTCATGTTCACTCATTCTCAGTCTGTTGGTGACATGCACAGATCTTCACTCCATTACTCCTTAGACAGATCTGCCCTCTATTGCTCAGCACCAATGTCAAGGCAACAATAAGAGGTTGTCAGTAAGAGAATCTGAGCTCACTCTGAGTGCTCTTTCCTTACAAGGTGGTACAAGAAGGCATCAAGACAGGGCAGGAATAACACACAGGCCTCACACAGGTCTCCTCTCAGGACAGCCCAGAGCCACCAAGCCTTTCCCTTCCACCTTGCCTGCCACCATCAGCCCTTTGGGAGGTCAGGCTGAGGTGGCTACACTTACCTCTGGACAGGAAACACCCAGCCTTTCTGGCCCTCTGGACAAAATTGCCACTATGGGCCCCAGACCAAACCTCCAATGTCAACAGGCTCATCTGTAGGGCAGGATGTTTCCACCCCAGCAGCAGATCCCAGCACTGCTCTGAGACATGGTCAATGGGAAAAGAAGAAGATTTTCTGAGGGCACACAAGTAGTATGGATGCCACATCATGTAAATATATTGACATATTTGCAAATATATAGGGAAGGTGAGGACATCATGATAACTACAAAGTCACTGGACTAGTTATTCAGGACTCCAGCAAGTTCTAGATTGTAGTAATATAGATCCACTGATTGTGAACAGGTGCCTGGCCATGACAAAGCCCATGGATTAATATCAGAGGGTGGCCTTGACTTATTGTGCTGGGACCCCCTATTGGAGGGTCTCTCCCTCGACTTGATAGAATGCTTATCACATTAAACTTTTAAGTATGGACAATTGCTTACAGAACATGAAATGTGCTTGCCGTGTTAGCTGCTGGCACATGGTGCAGATGTTAGATTGATCTAGCACTGTGCAATTCAACAACACATAAATCCCCTTGACTGATCATTGCTGGCAAACATGACATGCTGCCTCACAAAGCAATTGCAAGGACTGCAGTACTGTAAGGATATATGGTCTTGCTAAGAGGGAAAAGTGCCAAAAGGCAAGTTTAGGTAGGGATGCTATGAGCATCCAAGTAGGTGTTAAGTTTGTGAGTGTTAAGAGAATAGATGAGTAATCCTGAAATGGTTGAATTCATTAGTTGAGTGCCTGTCCCTGTGCACCAAGTATTCTTGTAGCAGTTTTACAATGACAAGTGCTGGCCATTCTGAAGTATAGCAGCACATATGCATACTGTCAGTGGATCAGAGTTATGTCAAGATAGTGTGGAGATTCTGTCATGTGCCGGATGTCAGCATCTGTGGATGTGGACATGGAATGGTCCTTGAGATATTGGTGGGAGCAACCAATCATCTGGAGTCTCCAAGTACCTGCCCAGACTTTCATGTTGGGAATTCTCAACATCAAGTTTCGATCAGGTGGGTGACAGAATTGGAACTTGTGTATTAATAGGGTGAGATGTGTGGTAATGAATAATAAACTCTATTAGTAAGCCTCTCACCACTCACAAACAGGAATCTTATCTTCATACATGGAACTTACATGGAAAAGGTGACTTCTTGTTCCCATTGTCGAGAAAGGGCTTCGATTGACTTCTCACATAATTCTCCAAAATTTCTCATCACATTGGTCAGGGTGTACCCAAGTATCCAAATAAAGATGAATCACTTAACCAAAATGAGAGTTAAGTGCTGCATCATCGTAGCAAAACATTCTTCTCTTGGTGTTTAAATCCATGTTGTTCACATCATATCATAAATGCTGTTTACATTTTAAGGTTGAACATGACTTCCTCTGCCCGAGGCATGCAGACTCAAAGTAGTTCCAAATTAATTGATGTCTATCAGCTCATTCCAGACAGCAGGCTTGTGTATAAGGCAGGATGATGTCATTACACTGACATTCACACTGACATACTGGCATGGTGTACTGTAAGTGGGGCTTCATGCAAATGAAAATAGGAATGGAAGGGTGTCTTGAGCCCTTTTCTTACACATTAATCTCTCGTGACTTAGCAGCTCACTAAATCATTGATATAGTGAGCTGAAAAAGGTGCAACTACATGCAGGGGAGTCAATCAATGTCAGGAAGAGAAAAATAAACATGCATAATTTCACTACAGTGAAATTGTAAGGACTATCAAACTTGTGAGGAGATTCCTCAAATGTTATAACCAAAATAATTTTTGGAGCACTACATTTCATTATAGACTTCATAGAAGCTGTTATGTAAAGAAATGAAGTGTTCAAGTTCACCAAATATGCAACCATCATGTTTGATGGAGTAAGCTTGAGTATACTGAAGTATCAAATTCATGTTCATATTGTAATAGATCATTCCCACCCCACAGTTTATGGTATTTCAAGTTCCTTACTGACTGCTAATGAGAGATAAAAGGCAGATACTAGTGTCTTGCTCACAAATTAGGATTCCAGAATTCCCAAGTAACAGCCAGCAACAAAACAATGTAGTCAAAGTCTGGAAGCAAGTTCACTGTTGTCCTCTTGTTTGGGTTATGGTAATAACTTAAAAAAAAGGAAGTTAAATATTAAAATTACAACCACTTACTTTTCTGCCATCATATTCAGACACTCAGAATTAGCACTTAATCTTCTTATAATTGCGAGGTACATCAATCTGATTGTACTGTAGTATTTTGAAATTCAGTATTAGCCAACATTATGGGTAAATTAACATTCCATTCCCAAGTTTTTCATTCATGCCTTGAAAGTATATTCATTATCAGTACATTTCTGGCAGAACAGCAGTTCTTTGAAGAAAGGGAGGGGAAGATGTCACCATTCATCTAGTCACTGATTAAATATACATGAT